>NC_090316.1:32432341-32733788 GCF_039906515.1 Pseudorca crassidens | reverse complement strand
TGACCAAGTTTGGATCACATAATTCCATAAACTTGAGAAAAGCCATTCTTTTTGTAACTAAGATAGACCCTTGTATGATTAAAAGATTTCAAACTATGGACTGTGATGTTTCAAATAATTACTTTTTCACTTTTAAAGAAGATTGTCCCTAAGTAAATAAAAACAAAAACGTCGAGCCAAACACTTGCAAATAGAGAACCTAAAAGTAACATTTTAAATTTGAAAGTGCTAGTGGTCTTTCTGTATTTTCTCATTTTGTATCCTGCCAGTGATTTTAGTAGTGCCCAGGGCATGCTCTAGATGAACGTGCTTACTTTCTCTGAAACTTTTAATTCCCAAGTCTTCTATTTCTTGCACCTTCACTCTCTTACATCAACCCCTAAGTGGCAGCTCGAAGCTTATCAAACCTAGGAGACTTCAAAATTATGTGTCTGCTTACAAGCTGAGTGATGTGTGTTAAAAGCTTATGCTACTCGGGATAAAAAATAATAAAGGAACAGGAATGTAACCTCTGACCTCTTTGAACCATGAAGTGGTTATTCCAGTTACAATGCATTTCCCTTTTCCAAACAGAAGTTAAGTGTATTTAAGAGTAAATTTAAAACATTATACCTGGCAGCCTTCCACATGTTTTTCTTCACCTGGTGTTATGAATGATGATCTTTTTTTTTTTTTTTTTTTTGCGGTATGCGGGCCTCTCACCGTTGTGGCCTCTCCCGTTGCGGAGCACAGGCTCCGGATGCGCAGGCTCAGCGGCCATGGCTCAGGGGCCCAGCCGCTCCGCGGCATGTGGGATCCTCCCAGACCGGGGCACGAACCTGTGTCCCCTGCATCGGCAGGCGGACTCTCAACCATTGCGCCACCAGGGAAGCCCTGAGATTTCTTTTGTGCCAAGTCCCAGGTGCTATGTTTAGGCAATAATAGTAAATTAAATAGAACTGGATGCCATGAAATGAAGAACTGCCAAAACAAACCCTAAACCAGGCAGAATTTGTCTTTAGACTATGTGTGATGTAGAAGTCTGAAAAGCCTGTGGTAACGTGAAATACTGCCACTGAAAGACACCCACATCCTCATTCCTGGAACCTGTGAATATAACCTTATTTAAAGTTCTTTGCAGACTTGATTAAAGATCTTGTGATGGGGCAATTATAACTTATCCAGGTGGGCCTTAAATGCCATCACAGTGTCTTATTAGAGAGAGGCAGAGGGAGGTGTGACACACAGATAGAGAAGAAGGTCATGTGAAAACAGAGGCAGAGATTGGAGTGATGCAGCCACAAGCCACAGAAGCTAGAAGAGGCAAAGAATGGATTCTCCACTGGAGTTTTCAGAGGGAAGTCTGCCCTACCGACACCTTGATTTTGTCCAGTAAAACTAATTTTAGACTGGTTCTCCAGAACCGTGAGAGATGAATCTCTGTTGTTTTAAACCACTCAGCTTGTGGTAATTCGTTAGCAGTCCTAGGAAAGCAGTAGCCCACAGAAAGACAGTCCATGAAGGCTGAAAGAGACTAAGGAGATTGTTATTGGAAAGTAGAGGAAAGGAAGCCCTCAGTCCTGGGGAAAATCAGAAAAACACCAATGAACTCAATAAGCTGCGTAAGGGGGTTTCAGGAGAGGAGCTGGGTACGTGTGGCTTCTCTAACTGGTTATGGTAGAAGGTTAGAGCAGACAGATGAACTGGAAAACAAACTATATTCTGTTTTCAGGAAAAACTACAGAGGGCTTAGGAAAGCAATTCAAGACAGAAAAATCTTAAATAAGAAAGGATCTTTGGTTCAAATATTGAACCCAGAGTGCTAGCAGGAAAACATCGTCACAGTAAAGATGAAACCTTATGTCTGACCATGAAGACCTCAGAGAGATTTACATTCATGACCTGCAGACACATTTAGATGGACAAACAGCTTTCTAAGGCTCTTCAGGGTCTACCTCTGCTAAGAAAAAATTAGGATTTTTAAAAATCTTAATGATGTTATTCCAAAGAAGTCGCACAAGTGGCCAATGTAGAAATGGGCTTATCGCTAAGAGATTTGTGAGTATGGATTTCCTCTAAAGCATTAGGTTCATAAGTTGAAATATAACAAACCCACAAATGTCTTAAAGAAGTGTATTCACTGAAACTAAAAGGAACAGAGATAGTACAAAATGAAGAGTCTTTGAATCCCTGAACTTCTATAGGCAAAATACAGGATAAAAACAAAAATAAAGAAAGGAACAAACAAAAATCTGCTCGGCTGTAAACATAAGCTACAGCTTATGAAAAAGAAGAATGTCTTTGGGAGAGGAACGAAGAGCCCAGGATGGATCCAAAAGCCTCAGAGAGCAGCTCTCAGGTTGTAGGTCTAAGCCTTCATCAGGGAACCAGTAACATGGTCCTGCTGGATTTCAGAACTGCTATGGAACAGTGATTCTGGTTTTGAATAGGAGGGTCTATTTTGGTTATCCTAAGTCTGACCATCACATATTTGCTATTTTGGGCACAGATAACCTGGCTCTTTTGTTCTCAGATCCGATTGAGAGAAACCATACTTGAGGAATTGCATCCAAGGTGTCTTATCTACATGTCTCCTGATTTAGATGACAAGAGTCTGGACCTTGAGCCTGAGTTGGAAACCAAAATAGAATGAGACTTCTAGAGTCGCAAAAGAGAGTGACTGTATTTTGCAGGCTGTGAGATTTGAACTCTTGTGGCCCAAGGGTGAATTTGGCGTACTCTATTTCCTGAAGGTGGCCACCAAATGCATCCCACACAGAATACTTTTCTGAAACGTGCTTTGCGACTCTCCCATCAAGAAATGCAGTCTATTCTTCTTCCCTTCAATCTGGGTGAGCTTGTGCAGGTTCAGAGTACAGTGCAGGTGCTGGTGTGTGACCTCTAGGCTGGGTCAGTAATCCCGTGCTGCTTTTGTGGTCCCAGTCATTTGAGACTCTCATTCTTTGGACACTGCCTCTGGGGTGTTCTCCCACAGAAACTCCTCACTGTGCCATGGGTCTCCTAACCCACATGGAGGGGCCATGGTTAGAAGTCCCCGACAACAGTCCCAGCTGAGTCCAGCCTTTGAGCTACCCCAGGCCAGATACCAGACATGTGAGTGAAGAACTCTCCAGATGACTCCAGCCCTCAGATATCTGAAAATCCCTCAGCAGAGGCCCCAGAAGTTCTCTGGCAGTCCCAAGTCATCCCTGCTGGGCCCTATCTCAATTCCTGACCAGTAGAATCAGTGAACGTAATACAATTATGCAGTTTTACGGTAATTAATATGGATAGTTTGTTACATAGTAACCAAAACAAGGATGATCAAAGTGTACCAATTAAAAGAAGAAGTCACCAAGGAAACTCTGGAGAGGTAAACAAACATTAATACTACAACTGATCTCGTTTACGTGCTCAACAATGTCAGCAGCTGGGCTTTTCGTGGGATATAAAGGCCCTGGACGTGGATAATGGGGCCATTAGTGCTCCGTGCACCACACACAGCTCATGATTAATACGGGAAAATCAAATACATGCACAAGAGCGGCACGGGGGAAGCATGCCCATCAATACGTTTTTGTGTCATTATTAGAGAGATGCTTGACAAAATGTTAAGCAAGTCGTTTGTTTTCAAGTCTGCCTGATTTGCCAAAATACCAGTGATGTTTTAAGCAAGGGGGTTGGAGGTGGGAGGAGGGAGAGTGGAAAGGAATTTTAAATTATCAAAGAAAGTTTCAGCCCAAACCATTTTAATGAAAACAAGATTTTATAGCAAAGTTGCCAGATATTCCAGTGGATTCAAAGCATTCTTAATTCTTAACAGCACACAGACGCTTCTTCTGTGATAACTTGCTTCCTTCACAAACACACGGATGCCTTTTGCAGGCAGCATGCTATCACCGGGTAGGTCTTTGCATCCTTTGTTGAAAACGTGGCTCAGTATTCGTGCATAAGAGAAATACTCGGTTTTAGATCAAATTATATCATCTTTATAAACAACGTGTTTTTTTCTTTCTTTTATTTTTATTTATATTTGGCTGCGTTGGGTCTTCATTGCTGCGAGCGGGGACTACTCTTCGTTGCTGCGCACGGGGGCTGCTCTTCATTGCGGTGCGCGGGCTTCTCATTGCGGTGGCTTCTCTTGTTGTGGAGCACGGGCTCTAGGCACCTGAGCTTCAGTAGTTGCAGGACGCAGTCTCAGTAGTTGTGGCGCACGGGCTTAGTTGCTCCGCGGCATGTGGGGTCTTCCCGGAACAGGGCTCGAACCCGTGTCCCCTGCATCGGCAGGCAGATTCTTAACCACTGCGTCACCAGGGACGCCCATAAACAACGTTTTAAAAGGTGACAGAATCCATGTATTATCCTGATTTGGCACACGACAACCTGCTCAAATAAGGGAGAACAAGACTTCCGGGTGAGCAAGTCTCTTTACCCTAAAGAACAATCACAAATGGATGCAATTATCCAAGGAGGCAACAGGTTCATGGTTGAGAACTGTGTCAAGAGGAACACGGGCAGGCGTCACCAAGTGTAAACAATGGGAACTGGACCGTTCGCTCAACACAGTGGGTCTCCGTCTTCGCAGGGCAAGTGACCAGAGCCTGAGCAGCTTCAAACGACCCCTGTTTACGAACTTACGTTCCACAGACCGGAAGTCCAGAGGGGCTGAGCCCTCTGCTCCGAATCTCACAAGGCTGGATGCCCGATGCTGGGCTGGGCTGGACCCCCGTGCGGGCCAGGGGAAGGACCTGCTTCTAAGCCCACTCACGCTGCTGGCAGAGGCCAATCCCTCCAAGGGCTCCCTGCCTCACATAGGACCCTCTCATGCTTAGACTCGCTCTGACTCAGTCTGCAACCAGCTGGAGAAGGTTTCAAATGGCTCGTGTGACTAGATTAGGCCCACCTTCACCACCTCCCTGTTTTAAGGTGAACTGGTTCGTCATCCTAACATCAGTGGAACCACATTGTTGAAAAGAGGGAAAAAAAATCCTCTAATTTACTTTCAGCCCTCCCTGTATAGATGGCTAGTTTCGGCTCTTCAGCACTGTGGCCTGTCAACGGGGTCTGAGTTTCAGAGTCACAAAGCATACTTCGAGTTCCCCTTCTGACTCTGACCAACTCTGTCATGTCAGATATATCCCTTTATCACACTGCATTTGGGGGAAAAAAGGAGGAAACACTACACATTCCACAGGGTTCGTGTGAGAATTAAGTGAGCTAATAAGTGTAAAATGTATCTCGTCCTATGCTTTTTATTGATACCTAGTGAGAGAACGCAGAAGAAATCCCCAAGCTCTGTCTGCCCTTACAGGTGAGCTATAAATATACTGTCCACCCCCATCACCTCAGGTACTCAGCATCTTTTATCAGTGTTCTTCTATGAGCATCCCTCATGTGTCAATCTTTTGCTGCATGTAATACTCAAATGAAGGCAGAGCAGTAAATCACCGGCAAATGAATATTTAAACTTAATTTTAAATATTAAAATAAATTTAAATATAATTCCAGTTATTTATGGAGTTGGGCTACACCAGTTACTATCAATGTATATTTAGTGGGAGAATTTGACAAGTGTAAAATGAAAAACTAATAAACATCTGGTAAATTTGATTTCAGGATGATGCCAATAAGCCCTGGAAATGTTCTATTAATTTCAGAACAAGCTTATTTTTTTGAGAGTAGATCCTATATTAATCATATCTTTCTCTATTAATTTATAAAGTAAGTTACTAATACCTATATTTGTCATGGTTCAGAAAATTCCAATGATGTAGGTCAGTGTACTTACTTCCATGTTGCTGATGAAAATCGAGATTTGAGTAGCTCCTCCAGGATCATTGAATAAGTTAATGGCGGGATCTGGACAGTCATCTCTTACTGCAGAGCAAGCCCCAGGTCTTACACACACCCATGCGCCATAATGCTACCTTCAGCGTCATTCTCACCCCTTCCAAAGGTTTCTACCCTCAACTTCATGGAGGCAGCTTGCTGAAATGAGGTGAAAACAAACCAAATTCAAATAACAAGTTAACCCAGGTCACAGTTTGGTTTAAGAACTGAGAACTGCTTGCCAATCCAAAGTGCATATCTTATGGGTTCAGAAATATTACCTTCCTAAGTCTACTTATTCCTATTTTTCTGTACAGAGCATTATAGAAAAATCATCCACTTTACAATCAGTTGTTGGTAATAACTGAGGTATGGACATGGAAAGTCACAGAGATGTGAAGGAAAACAGATGTTTCTGGTTGTTTTTTTTTTTCACCAATACTGAAAAAAAAAAAAAAGCTTAGAAAAACATGTCTTGCTTGAGTGTAATTTTCTCCAGAAGACAAAAGTGAAAAGAGCTGCAATTCTCCTGTAAATGAATTCAAAAGCACCAACTATGAAAAACTACCACCAAAATCATCATACTAGACCAGACCAGAAGGCTGGCATTTATAGCGACTCATCTGCAACTATTCCAGAAATCTGGAAGCACAGAGCTGGTTTCTATCATTGGAGTTGCAAAAGGAAAAAAAAAAAAAGCTAAAAGGATTTTGGAAATAGATTACTGGGGAGAACTCTAAAATTTTATTTCCCAATTAAAGTTTTTTAAATTTTTGGAAATTTTCTAACTTTTGGAAATGTAGGTGAATTCAAAAATTAGAGTTATGATTATTAATAAATAAACGATTGAGGAGTCACACATATTAAGATAAAATTTTAAATTAGCTTTCAAGAGGTAAATGCAAATTGTTTTCCTATTTGGATAATTTGTCTAAATTCTCTTTGATTCTTTGCTCGTTCCTTTCCATTTGGCCGGTATGCTTCCAACAAAATAACTCAAGCTACATAAGACTCCTGCTGGGCTGAGAGCTGTATTTCAATTGCCAGATCACTAGTAATCCAAAGTACCAGTCACAGAAATACTTTGTCAATTAAAAAGTTAAGATGGAAGTTTTACTAGTTCTTATGAACTAGCAAAGACTATTATAACAAAGACTTTAGTAAGGAAAACCTAGAATGTAGAAACTCTTTTGTAAGTAAGGCTGTTTCACAAGATCTACAGAGAAACAGGTAGGTTTTTAATTCAGGAAGAATACAGTATGATCAGATGTTACATATTGTATTATTTTTCTTCCTTACCCTCAGTAAAGCCGGTTTGACTCTCAAATTAGTTTGTGTACATAATTAAATATTTCTTTTATCCTTATGAGTAAAGGACAAATAACTTAGCATTATTTTATCCAGTCTCCTCTCCCCCATTTTTCACTGTATTTCAAATTAAGCACCACAAATACACTAATATTCCTGAAACACTACTCTGAATCTATTACCTGCCTAAGAATTTACAATACTGCCTTACTAATCAGAAGCAGAATCCTTTCCTTAGCATTCAGAGTGCGCCACAAAAACCCCCAGAGGATTTTCCCACTACTATCCAGATTTTGATAACTTCGGACTGGACCCTTCACTCTTCCCACCACTACCTTTCCTGTTTGGGGATAGCCGCCTCATTCCCGCCCACCTGATTGATACCTTACCCTTCCTAGTAATGCCACAACTTCTCAAAAATGATTTTCAAATCAAACCAGATTATAAAAAGAATGTAACTCCATTCTAAAACATTCGGAAAATACATGAACATAGGAATTAAATTTACTCTAATTCTATCATCAAGGGATACTCATAGTTAACATTTTGATAAAACACCCTTGACAGGCTTTAAACTTTGTTGTAGTACATACTTTGAAAATGGTATCACGCTGTACATAATATCTCATAAGCTATATTTTCACCAGCAACCACACGATAGATATGCTAATATTATCTTTTCACACCTCATTCCTTGACTACTTCTCTGTGTATCCTTCACCTTTGTGTTCCTTGCAGCACCCAGCACAGAGTGTGACACGCAGTCACAGAGATCGATGTACAATCAGTAATATACGGTAGTTTTGCAACTTTTGTCTATTTACAACTGTTGGGATAAAAACAAATTCAGAGATGTTTAGTGACTTAATTAAATTTTATATAACATTTTGTTTTGTATACAAAAAACAGATGAGAAAATTTGTCACCTAAACAATGTATTTAATAGTTAATAAATGATGTTCTTAATCACAGTACTATTACATAATTAATTTATAATGAATAATATTAATAATTAGCAAATAATAGCGTACTTACATTATGTAAATAATACAAATATTCAAATATTTGTTAAAATACATTGTATCAGAAAAGACTCTGAAAAGGAAGATAGCTCAAGAGAGAGAACCTTCTCTAAAACAAAACAAATTCTGATAAGATCTTTAAAAGAATCCATATGACCAAAACAATGGGGGCAACACATCAAAGCCAGGATTTTGACTGCACGGAAAAAAATCTCTGACCGGGCACCGACTAGTGTGTTTCAAACCTGAGCAGTGGATGGATCCACGTTAAAGAGGGATGTGGGAATCCCTTGGACGTGAAACTGAATCTGGGAATTCATGGTCTCTGCTTCACAATTCAGGTAACTGGCTTTGATTTTTAAACGTGCATTCACAAAGCAGGAGCCAGTTAGAAACATCTGGTGTGTTCTTGCCACTAGCTTATTGGAGAGCAACAATTGTGCACATACATGATTAAATTACTTAAAACCCTTTTTGCATGCCAGAACTGTGTGGTTTCTAGCTCAGCTGGAGAATAAAAATAACTTCTCCATTGCAAGGGGATCTAGATGTGACAAACCACATGGTGTTTGCAAGGATGGCCCCGGGATATACCAAACTGGAGATGACTGTATGCAGGTAGCGGTTATGTTCACCTTGAATAGAGAACATAAATCTTCCTTTTTCTTTTACTCTTCGGCTTTCATTTACCAATTCCCTCGACCAAATTCCTTCCTCATTCTCTGCTCCTAGCACTCTTCTATTTCAATCTTATGGAAACCATTGTACTGGAGGAAAGGGACGAAAAATGTAGATTCATTCAAGGAACCGTAACAATTATAACAAGACTGTAGGTATTAATTCACACTCCTTGCTTTGTCTAGGTTTCCACATTAACATTGCTAGATAATATAAAACATTAATAATTTAAGAAAAATAACCACATATATAAAAAAATAATGAAATTATTCCCAATGTTATGATACAGTAATTAATACATTTAAAATACTGAGACTGAGTTAAATGTTTTAATAGTTTTCTCAGTTACTATGGAAGTTATGAAATGGATTCTCAGCAGATCAGGAAAATCTATTCTTATCTTTAATCTATTTTAGTCAGTTTTTTTTTAACATTAGGCTCACTAAGAAATTGACATATTCACTTTAGTTTCATTCAGAATTCTTCACTTTAATTCTGCATAGACTTATTTTTCTTAATTGAAATTTTTATTCAGAGCTTAGCTTTTAGGAAGAATGAATATAAAATGCACTGTGCTCTTCTATCTAAGGTATTCCAGAAATCTCTGCATATCCTTATATTTCATCATCAGAAAATCACGTTAATATTTCCCTTAAATTAGTATTATGCTTGTTTATTTTCTAGGAAATGGTCTCCTGTGAAGATAGTAAAGAAAGACCATATTCCAGAAATAACACAAGTCACCTTTTTTCATTAAGACTATATTTTTAGAGCATTTTTAGGATCACAGCAAAGCGGACAGGAAGGTACAGAGATTTCCCAAACGCCCTGCCTCCTACATGCCCAGTATCCCCACAAGATGGTCCATATGTTACAACTGATAAACCTACTGACACATCATCATCACCCAGGGTCCACAGATTATCGTAGACTCCACTCTCGATGTTATCCATTCTGCGTTTGGAAATATGCAAAATGACATGTATCCATCATAACAGTATCATACAGAGTATTTTCACTGCCCTAAAAATGCTCTGTGTTTTGCAGACATCCATCTTCCGCCCCCACTTCCTTCCAACCCCTGGCAACCACTGATCTTCTTCTGTCTCCATAGTGTTGCATTTTCCAGATTGTCATAGAGTTGGAATCCTACAGTATGTAGCCTTTCCAGATTGGCTTCCTTCACTTAGTAATAAGCGTTCATGGTTCCTCCATGTCTTTCATTTCATTTATTCAGTCATGCGAAAAATTGTAATATTTTTCTATAATTTCATCTCTTTTGAGGCAATATGTGTCTGATGACAAAAAGAAATAAACATTGGCCAACTACGGAAGAACCCTCATCCCAGATTTACATTCAACCAGATAGCCTCTTAGCTGTGACATAATACCTTGGCTTTGGGAGAGAGCACCTATAGCTGGATACTGGCGTCTGCTCACACGGAACCCTGTGAGTTACTGCGCTTTACAGTCCTTGGATGCGGTCAGCCAGGAACACCAGCACATGCTGAGATGCCTGCCTTCCTGGATTCTCCGTTGGTCTGTGTGGTCTACATCTTCCTTTACTTGACTCTGAGGGACCTCATTTTCAACCACCCCCAGCCTTTTGGGGGACTTGGAGAAACACAGAGATGGTTTTCAAACCTCCAGAGGCAAATGAATCTTATCCAGGCTTTTCTGTCTCAAGAAGTCTTGCTGCCATTTCTACACTTCTGCTACTGTGACAGGTGGGCACACATCAGGAAAACCCCACCCCCTGCTTGCTCACTTTCTCGAGGAAGCTGAAAGCATGCCTCTGTGCCACATTTTCTCAACTCGAGGCTAAACCTCCAAAGGCTACTCTGGAGATGGAGTAGGGGAATACCTGGTCCCTACACAGATACACCCCCTGGGTTCCTCTTCTCTCTCCAGTTTTTCCTCCTTTTCCAGCCCATGGAATCTTAAATATGATCTAGGTGGTTGAGGGGAGAAAAACCAGCTCCTACTGTATATTCTTTGCTTATTGTTTAGATAGGAAACCTCGGCTCTTGCTATTCAATGGATAGAGATTAAAACTCCAAAAAGGCCTTTTCTCAATGACATGTACTCTGCCTTGAGGTTCTAAAGTCTATTGAAAACAACAACCACCAAAAAAGCTCATCAGATTGCTTGTATCACTACTGCAAGAATCTCTACCTGAGGGCAGTAATATAAATCACCATTTCCCCACTGCTCCCTGAATTTGAGAAGGAGATGGGGAAGGATAGAGATAGCTGGGTGTGCTACAGCTGAAGAACACAGGAAGCCTTTATAATTTCACTCTGCCACCCGTGTAAAGTACTCGGAACAGTGCCAACTATATAAGCGCTGATATATTTCACATCCGTAGGAGACTAGCAGAGCATATATTACAAGTTTACAGGATAAGGAAATTGAAACACAAAGGTTTACTTAATGCCTAACAGTCTCAGGCAAGTGCGAGAGGCTAAAACAGCTTCCCTGATCCTTTTCTGTTTTCCTTCCAGGATACTGTGTGGCCTCAGGGAGTTGGTTAAACGTAAGAGATACTAGATGAATTTGTTCTTCATGTGCGCCAAGGCAGCAGTTCACAAATCTGTCTTCTTTTAAATAAAAATTCAACAGGTCTAAGATCAAAATACCACTTTTGAGATATTTTGCAAGTTATAAGCCTTTCCCTAATGCTATGTCAATCTTTTGAAAATGGATTTCTCTGCTAATAGAACGTGTACAAGAAGGTACAAGAGCCTGAAATCTGTCAGTGTCTCAGTAGGCTGCACCAGAGTAACACTTTGGGAATCTTTTGCACGTATTTCATATATATTTCTATATAACTCCATATGTCTAAGAAAACAAGGCTTGAGAGGGGTATAAGTTTGGTTAAGTGTGTGAATGTGAAAAAGAAAGAGTGTGCCTTCACCCCCAAATCAACTTTCAGGATGAGAAATAAAGTAACTAAAGAAACAGTGTGATAATATTTTTGCTAGGCAAAATTGTGAGGCCAAATTTTAGACATTTTGTTAGCTCTGTGGACTTCCCTGATATTATTTATAAAGGGCCAAGAAAAAATATAATAAGTGAGGATGACAAGTAGATTTCAAACTCACACTGATTTCTGTAGAGCATAAAGGAATATTCGATTCAACTGGAGCAGAGTAGATGGGAAAAAATCTCAAGTTCCCAACTTCCCAGAAACCTGGTCAATATATATGATACGCTTCTACAATTCATTTTCATAAAGAGGGCTGAAAAGTGTCAGTGGTGAAAAAAATGGAGAACTAATTTAATGATGTACTTTTGTGTAAAAAAATACCACCCAACTCATCTCTTTTTCTCTACATCCCATCTCACTGTTACTGGAATTACTTCTTATTTTGTGAAAAGAGAGAGAGAGAGGCAGGGGGTAGGGGGCAACTTACTTAAGGAACTAAATATTTTCTTCTATAATATATTTAATATAACTGCCATTACTGATTAATAAGAGATCTCCATAGACACACAGTGTAAGATAATCATTTTCTCTGTGGTTGCATTAAAACAGCTGAATACTAAGACGTTCTGAAATTGCTACTCTGTCAGCGTCCATGAGAAAATCTTGCATTGAATACTGAGCAAATAATGTATCATAACCTGTTAGATGTTCCACAACAGCTTGAGAAGCCACAACATAAAATTTTGTATGTGGTGACCTTATAAGGAAAGGTTTCACGTAAACTTTGGAGACATGCTGATGATTCAGGAGGAAATGCATTTCTCATCTAAGCCATTTTGTTCTGTTTCATCTTGTGTGGCTTTTACTTGATATGCTTTTTTCCTTCTTTTTTTTTTCTTTGAGAAAAAAATATAAATATTTTTGGACTTGATTTATGTGTAATAGTGATTTTAGGCATAGGTATATATGGTGTGACTATTGAAACTGTGTTTGGGAACCAAATCTAAGAATTCTTTGCTTAGTGCTAGATTCCCAAAGACTTTCTCCATTTTTTCTAAGAAGTTGTATAGTTTTATCTCTTACATTAAATCCTTGTTTCATTTTGAGTTAATTTTGTATAGAGTATGAGGTTTGGATAGAGGTTCATTTTCTTCCTATTGCTCCAGCACCATCTGTCAAGAAGTCTATCCTTCCTCTATTGAATTGCTTTTGTAACTTTGTCAGAAGTCAGTTGGGCTTATTTGTTTGGATTTATTTCTGGGATCGCTCTTCTGTTCCATTGATGTTTGTATCTGTGATTCCACCAATTCAACACAGTCTTGATTACTATAACTATACAGTGCATCTTGAAATTGGGTAGTGTAATCCCATCCAAGTTATTATTTGTATCTTTTGCTATATATTAAATGTTTTCAACTATTATTTGTTCAAGTACTTTTCAGCCCCATCCTCTTTCTCCTGTCCTTCTAAGACTTCTACGACACAAATATTAGATATTTTGTTATACTCTCAAGGATCCCTTAGCCACCATTCATCTTTTTCCAAGTCTATTTTCTCTCTGATTTTCAGATTGGCTAATTTCTCTTGTTCTGTTTTCCAGTTCACTGATTTTTTCTCTTCTCTATTCTGCTCTTAATCCTATCTGCTGGACCCTTTATTTCACTTTTAATACATTCAGTTCCAAAATTTCTATTTGGTTTTTCTTCATATCTTCTATTTGTTGATACTTTGTATTTTGTGGTGAGGGTTTTTCATTTATTTCAAACGTGTTCATAGTTATTCACTGAAGCATTTCTATGGTGGCTGCATTAAAATGTTTGTCAGATTATTCTAACATCTCTGCTGTCTTGGTGGTAGAGTCTATTTACTGTTTTTTATTTTAATTCAAATTGTAGTTTTCCTGGATCTTGGTATGATAAGTGATTTTCAGTCAAAACCTGAATGATTTGTGTATTAAGTTATGAGACTCTGGATCTTATTTAAATCTTCTATGTTAGCTGTTTTGGGGAAGTGGGGATTGCTGCCTTGTTACTTGTAGCCAGGTTGGGGTAGAAATCTACTTGGCTTTTGTTGACGACGGGGGCAATAAGGAGAAGGGAGGAGGGAGGTTGCTTTTTACTCTTGGGTTGGTGGGACTTCTGTCTTCCCTCTGGGTCTCCACTGACACCACTCTGGATGGGAGGGGTGGGAATTCCTTCGTTACTGCTCCCCGCTTGTCTTCCACTGACACCACGGCATAGGTCTCATGGCCACCAGGCTGGGGTGAAAATCCACTGACAAAACTTCAGCAGGAAGTGGGAAGGATACGTCATTACTGACTGATGGGATTGGAATCCCTGGATCCTCAAACTTCTTCCCCTACACTGAGTGGGGAAGGGGTGCAACACTACCACCTGGCAGAGATGAAAGTTCCAGCTCCTAACCTGACCTTCTCTGACATCACCTTGGCAGGTGGGCTGGGGTCCCTCTTTACAGTCTGACGGGAGTGGAGGTCTAGGCTACTCACTCACCATTTACTGACATGGGTGGGGTGGGAGTGAGGCCACAATACTTTCTGTGGTTTTTGACTGGAGTAGAGTGGCTATTGTCTAAAACTTTTCTTTCTAAGGTGCGCTCTCCCTGTCTTTTGACTAGAGCGAGGAGGTTTTTGTTGGGGCTTTTTTTGTCTGCACCTGTTGGTGGGTCTGGATCACCAACTTCTTCATCTCCAAGTCTGGGATATATGAGGGCAAAAGAAAAACAGGGGAATTCACCCCTGTTTTAATCCTTGGGTCCCGAGTTTCCCAGCTAGTCCTCTTTCTTCTCTTCACTTTTAGAGTTTGTTATGTATATAACGGTTGTGGTTTTTAGTTGTCCTTAGAGGGAAAAGTATGTCTACTCCTTCTTCCCAGAAGCAAAGTCTTTTGGTGCGATTTTTAAACAGTGCTGTCTCAAAGGCATAAGTGAAAAAATTCACATTATCAGTGATTTTACAAAACACCATTAGCCTCAAGTTGAAACTACCATTGGAGGACTTTCATGAGGAACTACTATAGGGAACCTACACATAGAAAATACTCTTAAAGAGTATTCTTGTGATTAAAGGCATGTTAACATAAATAGTAATCCCATATGTCAGTGTATTTCCAGTTACCTAAAATTTACTTAAGCACAGAACATTGTTGGCAGATGACTCCAAAATGATAATTCTCTCTCATATTTTTGATGGGAAAGAGGAAACCATATAACATGAGAAATGCCTTTGCATCATCAGCCTGGACCGAATGACTTTTCCCACAGTTTGTTCAGTTTGTGAATATCATTTTCATCTGACTTCACCAACCCAGTTATCAAGGTGAAAACCATCCAGACAACTGCCTTCAGGGAATACAGAGGCTGAGCAGACCACGGAGGCCCGAAAAGAACAACTCGCATCCCAGATGAGGAAATAATTTTCATCCATGTTATTTTCACTTAGGAGGTCATCACCCCATAAAAACAATAGATGCGAAAAACTAAATGAGAATTGGCCACAGAATACAAATGCTCTGAGTGGTGAGAAGAGCAGTCCATTGCAGAGGCTCTGGTATTTAGTATAAGAAGTCCGAAAAGG
The DNA here is from genome assembly GCF_039906515.1 of Pseudorca crassidens. Taxonomy (NCBI): domain Eukaryota; kingdom Metazoa; phylum Chordata; class Mammalia; order Artiodactyla; family Delphinidae; genus Pseudorca; species Pseudorca crassidens. Next base: position 32,718,451 of record NC_090316.1, on the reverse strand, counting down.
CGTACTCTGTCTAAAAGTCACTTTTTGTGTAATATTTACTTGAGGCCAAGATTCTGAATGAAAAATAGCTATACAGTCAATCAGGTAGGTGTTTCTAATTATCATGATTTTGACTTTATGTAAGCATGTCTTGAGTTCAGCATCAATTTTGGTATGTAATACGCTAGGCATAAACACACATACTAAAGAGGAAACTAAGGACGGGTGAGGGGAAGGGACAATATTAAAATAGCTCAAACGTTTTCTAAAACTATGACTTAGAATCTAACATTTGGCGAGGATTGTATATGCTTTGGACTATATGGTTTCAACTATGAACAGGGTCATTCTCATGCTTTTTCACCATCTGTTTGCAGTCATAAACCCAATTGTGAGAAAAATTGTACTCTATGACATCTTTGTGTTAATGGATTTGTGCCCGTTTTTGCAGTAGTTGGACATTTCAGGGTCACTAAAAGGGGTAATTTAATCAAGATGTAGGGTTCTTTCATTCTAGATACAAAGAGATGCAATGATGGTGTTTTGGTGATGTTGACATGCTACAAATCTACCTCAGTTTACATAGTAACTCACTTAGAAACTGTCCCCCTAATGACTTAATTTGCTTAATAAACAGCATTTCCAAGTTTCTTTTAATAAAGGCTCACTGTGGATTCTTCCCCCAAATATGTTGATTGTGTACAGAGCCCTTAATATAGCATCAACATTACCTGCTGTCTGAAGCCTTTCTTGATATATTAAAATAAAGTTTACTGATCTGTCCTCTGTGCTCTCAAGATTTCCTACACATACTTACATGAGTGGTCTCAACTGGAGGTGATTTTGTCCCCCAAGGAACATCTGGCAACGTGTGGAGACATTATCAGTTGTCACAAGTGAGGGAGTGCTCCGGGAAGCAAAACGTTTCAATCGTGACAAGATGGAGAAACCATGATCTAGATTAAGTCACCTTGATGGCCACACCTGACCCTGGATTTTCAGTGAACGAGGACGTGGAATTTATGTCCAATTCCACCCTATCTGCCCCACGCTGTAACAGCCACTTCACCGCTCGCCTCCTGCCACGCCAGCTGAGTCCAGAGGAACCTCAGGGGTTCTGCTTCCGATCCCAGAAAATTTAATATGTTTTCTTAACTCACGTCTTAGGTGGGGTTCCTTTCTCAGGTTGTGACTACAGCACGTGTCCATTTATAAACAAGAGTGAGCAAGGGAATGACTGGCAAAGATGCCCTAGCAGATGACCTAGGTGTCACAGACAGTCTTTTCTGCCCACATGGCATGACAGTAGCCTTAACTCCTCCTGATAGACAGGGTCCATCGCCAGAGCCGGGATGGTGACTCTTCTTCCCACTCACTGCTGGCATGAGAAACTCAAAAGTCACCAACAAATAGTCATAACACAATTAAATCCTTGGGCTTGTAATTGTCTGCTTTTTACTGCTCTGTGGATGCAGGAGGTGAAGGTCTCTTTATCTGCAGCCAAAGAGACCCTCTGACTTTCACACTTCCGTTCCAATTGGTGATTAATTCCCTTCAGTCTTTTATTTCCTTTCTCTAGTTCATCCATGCTACTCACGAGAAGCCATCCGATTCCACTGTTCTTATATCACCTTCCAGTCTTCCAAACACCTGTGGTATTGCCCTGCTATGTGTCCCAGAGCATTCCTTTCCACCCACATCCCATCACAGTTCACCAGGAATGAAAGTCTTAACAACTGAAATGCTGCAACAGGCGATTATCACTCCACCTACTAACTGGATGGAGTACTCATTGCCTACAACCAGTTAGTAGTGAGTAATCGAGTACCAAATCTCATGTTAGAGTCTGCTCCTTCTACTAGAGTGCGGAGCTAGCTACACCACAGCACAAGAAGCGATTGGACACATCTTTTCCCAACTCTGCATTCAGTCAGATCTTCCAAGGTGGGTGTATTTACACCATGGAAATTCGCGAGAACCACAAATCATGGCGTATTTTTTCCCAGAGAGCCAGTGTTTTAACATGTACCTGCACACCACTGGTTTCCTCTCCAGTCCCCTCTGGCACCTACTGTCTTAGGTTGTTTTCCTGGAAAACAGATTTTGAGATGAAGATTTGTCTGCAGGAAGTTTATTGGGCTATTAAGAACAGTACCTGTAAGGAAGTGAAGGAACCAGCATAGGCAATAGGGAGAAGTTAAAGTATAATGCAGTCTTGTAAAAGGTTTCAGACAATCCCAGGAGCTCGAGTTGGGATTCCCCAACAGAGTGGCTCAGAATTGAAACAGGGAGCTGGACCTTTGTGTGCCTAAACTGATGAGTCAGAGGATGCTGGCTGCCCCCAGCGGGGTGTGTGACCTTAGGGAGCCAGTTCCCTTCAGCTGAGGACAGTTCCTGAGGGGGTCACAGCTGTGAGCCATAAGTGGCCAAAAAGCATTCCTGAAACATCTGGGGCAGTGAGTGTTTTGGTCCTCAAAGTGGGATGTTGAACAATTGTGTGCATCCTTCTGTCAATAAATATTCATTTCACTTTATTTCTTAAGTACATCATTTACTTAAGAATCTTATAAGATTCTCTACAGAACTTGCTTGTAGATAAATATTTGTATACATTGATATTTATTTTAACAGAAAAGTCCTAAGAAATATGGTTTTCAAATGGGTTGTGTTAACTTATGGTTCCATCAGCCGAGAGCCCCCTTTCCTTGCACTTTCCCCAACAGTAGTTATTATTAATATTTGCAAAACATAACAGCCGAAGAGTGCATTTCATATTTGGTTAAACTGGCACTATTTTATTGCTAATGCAACTAAACACATCTCATATGCTTAGCGACTGTTGTATTTCTAAAATTGTAGACTATCTTCTCATGTTCTACCCCCTTTGTCCACTCTGAATAGTTTTCCTTATTGATTTGAAAGGGCTTTTAAAAATATTATTAGGATTCTAGCTCTTTTTCAGTGTTACACATTGAGAATATTTTCACCAATGGCTTTATTAATTTTTTTTGCTACTGGAAGTTGGTTTTATTGCATCATCAAAATTTTCAATATACTCTCTTGCACATTACTACTGTTATCACTATCAATATGGCTAAAAGTATTGAATTCTTACTATAAAGTGGGCACTATTCTAAGTGCTTTGAATTATTAAGTCACAAATCTTTATGAAGTATGTGTACTACTGTTCACATTTTATCAGATGAAGAAACTGGAGAATGGAAAAGTAATTTGCCAAAGCTCACACAGCTGTGACTGACAAAACCAATAGTTTGACCCAGGGAATCTAAGTCCAAAGCCTGTATCCAGAATAAATTATATATATATAAATTATCCCTAATAATCGCACATCAGATACACTTAGTGAGCTAAGCTTATGCCACTGCTATATTGCAGTGCCTATCGGTAGAATTTAATATAATTGGACTCGGGTTTATGTTTCATGATAAAATTACAGTGTGTTGGTGTTGGGTTGGAATTTAGGACATTTTACTTTCCTACTATAATTTATCTACACTTTCTAGGAATTCTAGAATATCCTTTTCCATTACCAAATCGTTCTAGATGATTTGGTAATGGAAAAGGAATAAAATAACATTTGGTTTGGAGTGAAAAGGGGGAAAATATAGCATTCATCAAGTGACCAATCTTTAACATTTAAATCAGCTCAAATTCTGAAAAGGAAAGGAAGAGGAAGAGGTTTTTTTCTAGCCCTTTTCTTTTGTTGTTCCGCTCCTTACAAAAAAACTTTAAAAACCACAATGATTTATAGCACTTATGAAGACAGTTCACAAATTTGTTTTAATAATAATTCCAATAATGTTACCATTTTAGAGAGACCCACCGAATCCTGAAGATTATTTATACTTGTTTTTGTGTGCTGCCTTGATCACTTCTTAATTATATGCTTAAATCGCTGAAATGAGGGTGTTAGGAAAGTTTAGTGAGTTACTAGGACTGACAGTTTGGAGTTCATTAACAAAATGAGCAGTGCATTGCTATTGAAAGAAATATCAATTTAAGTGACTGTCAAATTATAGGGCCTTCTTCCAGACCTGGAAGCAATTGAGTCCTGTACATTCCACACTTATGAGGAATCTTCTTTTGCATAATCACTTAACAATTTTGAGTGGGCAGCAGTACAGCTTTTAGATCTTTGCTTGTTTCTTTTTCATATGCACTCAAATCTAATTGTAATGTGTATCCTTGAAGACGAGGAGTCATCTTTCAGAAACTCCATCATCTTGGCAAGACATATTTGATTACTAGTTGCCTGCCCCGTGTCAGGCAGGACTCTCTCTGTGCTTTGTGTTGGACATCACATCACCCTCAGGCTCTTCAGAGGAGACCAGGCCTTTCTATTCTTCTGCAGATGACTGCATGCAAGGCACGTATTCCCAAAGAGCATCTCAACAGGTTTGAAGCCTCTTCGACCATTTTCTGCAGTAACTCCATTTGGTGGTTTCTTCAGCTTCAGAACAATTCCAATGCAGACACTCCCAGCCCTGATGCTGTAATTTTAAATGACCTTGCCTGGGTTTTCTGTGTGACAGTGCCACAGGGAATGACGCAATGGTCATTCAGTCATTTTGAGAGAGCCTGGGCTATCCCTGGGGAGCTGTTAGAAACAATCAGCCCCTCCTTCAGGAAATGAAAGGAAATGCCAACCCAGTGGAAATTTATTTATTACCTGTTTGAAAGCTGCTGAAATAACAAAACACCCTTAACAGACCAACCAGGGCTACACAAAGAAACTGAGGATATTCTCACCCTGGGGCCGTGAACGTCATTCAGGCAAGTGAGTGGAGTATTCTGTTAGCGGCACTCCCAAAGAAGGGAGAAGGCAACGTGGTCATATAAAGTGAATTAAAAATAAATTAAGCATCAGTGAGAAACTTTCCTGGACCTGACTCATGGCAGGAAATCTTCTCAAAGCAAGCCTTGGGGCCAACCAGGTCAACAGCTCCTGTGTCAGAGCAGACGTCCTGTCACACCTCCACTGAGCTGGGAACGCACCACACTCGAGTTCAAGGAGGTAAAACCAGCCCTGCCCCGGGAGCAGCTACTGTCCAAATCACTTCTCGAGCCCGTGGGAACCCTCGGGACTGAAAGTCATAACTGTCTTCTTTCCCTTCCCAAGGCTCAGCTCTGCATCTTAGAGACTCTGTGCGTGGGCCCTGGGCTGAGGCAGGCCAGCCCTCACCTACACTGTGCTTTCAGAGTGAGGTCAAGAGGGAGCACTTGTCTCTTCCTTTGATCTTTCTGAGTTACACTGCAGGTGATCCCTCTGCGTTGTAAACCTCTGTCGACGCCTGAAAAGGAGGTTTTCTCCCTATTACTCTGCCTATACTCTCTTGTGACAGTGTGTATTCTTGGTCCTCTTGAGAAAGTCTGCCTTGTCTCCAGTATACAGAAGTAAAATGATACAGGAAAACATAGGAAGAAGGAATTCAACCTCAAAGACTGTAACCTAGAAATATGGCCTGAGCTGCCACCCTGCCTGGCCTGCCCTACACATCTCAGACTCAAGATTGCAAAATCACCTCTCATCTAAACGTCCAGCCTGTGCATCTGCGCTATGGATTTCGGACTTGCCAGCCCCTATAATCATCATTGACTCCAAGCCATGGGCTGATGGTCCCCCACGAGGATGTGAGCAACAGGCCTTCGGTTCTGGGGGCCCCTCCCAGCAGCTCTGCTGGCCCAGGCACCTTTACCCCTCGGACTCTGAACCCGACGCCCTGCGGTCTGGGTGCTGGAACGCCCTGGGAGAGGTGCATCCTTGCGTTGCTGTGCAAGCTCCTCTCCGCTGGGCGGACCACATCCTCCTTTCCTGGGCCTCCTTTCCTGTCAGCAGTGGGAAGAGCCAGCGCCACCAGGAAACACCCCCAGTGCAGGTTTGCGACTAGAGATGCCAGTAAGCATGTTCCCTCCAGAGGAGAAACCAGGGAGTGAATCCTGCCCAAAGACGCAGAAGCCGTTTTCTGACCCAGAGAACGCAGACAGAGAGAGTCTTGGAAGTAGTCCTGGGGCCAGCCTCTCATGGCAGAGGCCCAGGTGACTGGCAAGGAGGCTCTGAGCCTCAATCTGAGATTTTTTTTTTTTTTTTTTTTTTTTTTTTTGCGGTATGCGGGCCTCTCACTGTTGTGGCCTCTCCCGTTGCAGAGCACAGGCTCCAAACGCGCAGGCTCAGCGGCCATGGCTCACGGGCCCAGCCGCTCCGCGGCATGTGGGATCCTCCCAGACCGGGGCATGAACCCGCGTCCCCTGCATCGGCAGGCGGGCTCTCAACCACTGCGCCACCAGGGAAGCCCCTGGAGAGTGAGATTTGAAGAAATGAAAGTTGGCAAATGTAGCCCAAAGAAGGAGTCCCTCTCTCTGCAGAGGCACACTTCTGAGATGACTCGGTGGACTGGAGACAATCCCCAGGGCCACCTTGGGAGGCACGTGCTGAAGATGGCAAAGCCACGTGAAGGAGGGAGCCCGAGTCACTGAGTCACAGCCTGAGCCCCAGAGGAACGTCACCCCTTCTAGGAACACTGGGATTGAACGGGGACACACTAGCTCCACGGAAAACCTGTAAAATGTCAAGACCTTGCCAGTTTCAACTGATTTCACCTGAGTTCTTGCAAGTGCAATCGAAGTCTCTCATTTTGATGACACCCTTGAGTCCCCTGCCCCTGCCTGCCTGAGTGACCAACACAAAGGAGAGCAGGTGCCTGCAGGGGACGGAGATCCCTGTGACCCTTGCAGGGAGAAGCAGCATTCCCTGCTGCAGAAGGAAACTCTAAACCAAGGGACTCAGCCTCACCCAGGGACGTGATGTCAGCAGCCCTCACGGCAGCCCCTCCGTTGTGACGGGACACCCACGTCGGAGGGCGGGAAGCGGACGGCGCGGCAGGACTTTGATCCTCCATGTTTGCCGTAAGGCCCGAGTTCCAGGCTGGTCTCTGGCTGCAATCGGCTCTTTCCACCGCCTTCAGCGCACCGACTAGCGATGCCATTCTCCCGGGTGTGCAGCCAGCAGCAGAGCGAGAACTTCACCGTTTTCCAGAACGTGGCCACCCTCCCCTCTGCCAGCCCAACCGATGCTCGTCCTGCTGGCCAGGCACTTGTTTTCTCCAGGGACAGAACAGTCCTCAGGGCTCTGCGCAGTCAGTTGTGCCCACGGGATCCCGGCCGTCAGCGGAGAACCCGGGGCCCTCTGGAGCCAGGGAAGGCCTGCTGACCTCGCAGGAATGCCTGCCCTGCCGGCCCCGGGCAGCAATGGGGTCTCTGCTCGCGCCGTCCAGTTGCTTGAGGCCAGGCCCGGGTCTCCTTGGGTGTCCCCGGGCGATCCTGGTCACACAGTCCCGTGGTCGTTTCCACAGTGCACAGCCCACGCGCTTTAAGGAGAGAAAAAGAGTCACAGCCAGAAGATCGTCTGCCGAGTCAGGACCGTCCCACAGCCCACGGCACAAGCCTACGCAATCCTCAAGTCTCCAGGGGTGGAAGCCGGTCCTCCCGGTGACAAACCCCAGCGACTGGCAGCGCGTAATAAAAATGGAACAGGGCTTCACTTGAAGGCACAGTACACGTTCTCAAGACAGAACAGAAAGGGGAGCCCCCAGCTGCCCCCAGCAGGCGCTGTCACCACCTCCACAGGCCACCGCGACCTGGCCTCGCGTCACCCAGAGAGCCTGAGCATCGCAAAGACGCCCCACGTGCCGCCACCCGTGTCCCCCGCAGCCGCAGGGACGAGACGCCGTCCACCCTGCCTGCCACCCTGGCCCGCCGGCCTCAAGCTCGGACCCCAAGCACTGCCCCAAGCAGGCCCGGCTGACCGAGGCCTCGCGCACCCCAACTCCGGCCCCGCCGTCCCCAAAGCCCAGGGACTGGCGGGGGCACCAGGTGAGCTCAGTGAAAAGGGAGGTCGGCGCCCCTTGTCCAGAAAGTCCCTGGCTCCCCAAGGGGCCGCTCTAGGCCCATCCGGGTGGGTGGACGCTCCGCCCGGCGCCCCGCGCGGCGCCGGGTCTACCTGGCGCGTCTACCTGCCGCGGGCGGATGACGGCGAGTTCGAGCGCTCACGCGCGCTCCGCTCGTCCCTGGCAGGACCAGCGCAGGGTGCCGGGCACGCGGGCCGGGCTGGAGGCTGCCGGCCGGCAAGCGGGGCAGGACCGCGACCGCCAGGGAACCCGGACCCCCGCCTCCACCCAGGGCGACGCGTGCGTGGCAGCAGCGGAGGCGCGGCCGGCACCGGGCGCCGGGCATCGGGTGATGGACAGCGAGAGCGCCGTGTCCGTGCAGGGCGCCCGTGCAGGGTGTGGTTCCACCCGGCCCCTACACCCACCCTCTCGTCCCAGAGTCTGCCACTGTCCTGGGATTCACCTGTGTCAGAAATTAGCCAGCTACTCTGCTTGGCCAAAAAAGTAAATAATTCATCGGCTGGTGATGATGACTCCCCTTCGGGAGCAGACACAGCCGCTCCAAGAGGCATCAGCGTCCTTCTAATCTGCTAACGCAAAAAAACAGCTTAGCATCTCAGGAGAACGCAGAACGACTTCAGGAGAAAACAGTGCATGCTTTGAATGAAAATTTCTTCAGTAAAGTCTAAAAACTGCTTGCCTAAGAAACTGCAGCATGAAGTACCTGCAAGCCGAAGGAACAGAAAAACGTGCTTGAAAACTCAAACACACAAACGAAACAGGTTGTGAACGATAGAGAGCCAGTTAAAATCTCCACCTGAAACTGTACTGAAGGTTGTAAATTTGCCTGATCTCTTTAGAGAAGATTATAGGATGACAGCGTCTTGGAATTCGAGAAAAAGTGTGCATTAGGAATGGGAGATCAACTACTCTATCAGTCAGAAGTTCATCTGAAAAAACTCACGGATGTTGTTATATGTAGATGTTTCTTTTAAAAGACTTGAAGGAGAAAAATAAATATTCAAAAAATTATCTGAAGACGACATGCAAATTAAGAATTTACGGGACAAGTAAAAAAAACAAAAACCTTCAAACTGAGTGAACATTTTTGCAGACTGAAAATTCAGAGCTTGAAAGAGATTCAGAAACTTCCGCCGAAACTTCAAACACCGCCTACATTATGTTGAGAACGTATAATGCAACTTCAGGGAACATTGCTAGAGGGAATGTGTTGCTTACAAATAGAGACCAAGCTCCCCAAAGTGTACGGAAACATAAACTACACAAATCAGAACTCAGCCTCTCCAGGGAGGGATGAAGATGTGGACAAAGAATTGGAAAGAATCACTTTCTTCTATCAAAACCAGATTCTCCTCTGTGGGAAAAGAGCTCATGAAAGTTGAATGGCAGCCCTGCCAACCTAGAGAACGCCCAATGAGCTAAGAAAATGACCGCAACAGACAAATAGTGGCTAAAATACAGTTCAAATTCCAGCCTTCCCTGCGGGAGCCCTTCAGTTCCTGCTGTTCCACCTGCAGCCACAAAGGCCTGCAAGTATCAGGGGGTCCCCCTGGATCATAAGATCCCCAAGGAAGGAGGAGGTTTCGGCTGGGAGGGCTCAGAAATTCTGAGTCACGTGCAGGCTTGATTCAACTTTCACAGCAGCAAACCCCTGAACTTCCACAGCCACAGCGCAACAGTTGCCAATGTTTTCTCTCTTTAAAAGTAATTTTGATTGAGCTCTTTTTAGTTTAACTGCTGATACTTAATTGATGCTACAATATTTCCTACTGTAGTTTGATAGCATTTTAATTTTAGGACAGTATTTTTCAAATGCGGATTTGTTTAATGTAACTCTCATGAGTATATATTTCCACTTCATTGGACCCTCTAGAATTAGATTGTCTACGTATGACATATTGTATTTTGATTTTATATAAAAAGTCCACTATTACTTAAACCACCTTTGAAGCTTAATATGAATAGAGATGTTTGAAACAATAGAGACCACTTCTGTATGCTAAAAAATATAGTCTACATTTTACACAAAATGTGGTTGAAGTTTCAATACATCTGGTCTACTTCTACCTTCAAAAATATTTGAATCTTCTGAGCTTTGGATCACAACACTTAACTAAATTTTATTTTGAGAAAAGGAGCGGTATTACTAGAATTCTTCTCTACTGAGAGAAATATTCAACTGCAGAAGGAATAAGAAGAGGACCACTTTTATTCTCGAAGCAGGTTAAGCACATGGTAATTGCTTTTAACCCGTCCACTTGTTGCACACACACTGATTGAGAACCTACGGCTGTCAGACCCCCGGCTGGGGATGCTGGGCTCACGGCAGCACCGCCCTCAGTCCACGTGCTCTGGAGGGTTCGGGGAGCAGAGAGAGGCCGAGAAGGCAGTACTGGGGAATGTCAGGAAGCAAACGCTTCCTAAAACGGAGAAGTCACTACCTGAGGGAGAGCAGAAACTGGTCAGGGAGACAGAGGGAAGAGCATGCTAACTGGAGGAACGAGGGAGAGCAAACGCCAGAACAAGAGTGATCAGGGCAGTCAGGGTAAGACAGCAACTTACCGTCCATGTGGGCGGGGAGCAGGTGTGAAGCTGGTCCGATTATAAAAGGTCTTACCTATCATCCTAAGGTGCTTGGCGTTATCCTACACTTTGATGAAAGGGTCTGAGCAGGGCGTGCTGCAGAGTTTCACGTTAGAGAGAAGATGACGGCCGCTCTTTAGAATGCAAGCTAGCGTCACAAACGGGCAGCTAGCAGAGAGGTCGCCTCCTGACCTGGAGGTGGAGAAGGATGAATGACCTCGGCAGACATCTAGAAGGTAGAACACGCAGGACACAGGACAGACAGGAGGGAGAGGGAGATGGAGAGAGAGAAAAGTGTAAAGTTGGTTTGTTTTGTTTTGTTAAGACTTTCCAAAGAGGGATGCCTTTAACTCCGATAAGATGCACAGAAATATGGACAAGTGGGTCAGGAGAAACACATTACCTTTCTGGCTCTGGTCCCCAACACACCCCAGATAACCAGATCAACTTAGAAAGAAACCTTTGCCTAGTGTCGCAAGAAAAGGCTTTTGGATCAACTGTTGTGTGTTCTCTCCCTATGTCTCTTTACTTGAGGGCTTAAATCGGGTTCATCGTATTGATGTACGCAAGGCCCCTTTTCCCTCTCTCCTTCTTTTTTCTTCTTCCCTTCTCCCTAATAATGTAATCAGCACCTGCAGATCCCTACCATGCAAATCGAGCTCAGATAAGGACAGTCATCTGCATCCAACATTGTGGTTCCTCCGTCTCCATCCTGTCACTGCCCCGGGGCAGCCTAACGTAATCACCATCCGGAATCCCTTACTTCTGTTTTTATGTGGCTTCATGGTCTATACATCCCTAAAATGGAAATGTAAATGTTTTACCTCTTTTTAACTTTTTACTTTAACATGATATTGCCACTGGTGTCACACGCCGCTCAGTGCCTGTCTGTGCTGTATTATTCTCTTTTATGTGAACTTCCCCTCGTTCATTTATCCACTCTCCTGCTGAAGCACATCGGGTGGTTTCTGAGCCTTTTGTACACTTTGGCACGTGTTTCTTTTCCAGCGTCCAGGACGCTGCTAACACGTTGGGGTTCCTCGTGTTTTTCAGAAGAGGAGGAATGCCGTGAACTCTCTTTACACATGTTCTTCCCACACAGGCTTAAAAAACACTTATTTCAATCTAAGTGATGTCTTTTCACACTGACTATTGATCCTGAACCCACGAATAGTCTCTTATTACGTCACACCAAAAGGACAAGCCCCGCTGCTGAATTAGGCTACTGGTTAACGCAGCAGAAAATAAATCCGTCACATGAGTTACTTGAACTAACCAGCCCAACGAGCGCAAACAGGGCACACGGAAGCCCCATAAATCCTCAGCACTGGAGGCTTGCTTGTGTCCTCTAACTGGCAGGTAAAACGTTGGAGTGAAATGTACTGCTGACCCTTAAGACTCTTGCTCTTAATCGGAGCGGAGACAGGTCCCCAGGCCTATAGGCAGCCAGAGACTGATTCAAAGACGCATCAAAGGGCAGAGAGAAATGTTTCGAGCTCTGAGGAGAAGCAGCAGCGCCGCTTCGCTGTCAGGGCTGCTCCTCCCTCGTGCCTCCCCAAGTCCTAAGCAGCGGACCCCACCTGCACCCCGCAGCTCCCCTGGCCTGGACGTGTCAGGAGTAAATATAACTGCGCAGGACGGAAAGGGGGACTTCAGTGCTTCCAACGAGGTCCCACCTTCTAGGCTAACATCCCACCTCTGGTGCAGCATCAAAGGCTCTTTCACTATTAAGACATTTATATTTTGGCCTGACTTTCCCACCTAACATTTCTAGAACTTCTGTCTCAACCAACTTTGAACCGCATATTCAAAGAGTTTCTTGCTCTCTACTTTTTTTCATTTCCTCTAATTTCTCTGGAAGTTGGGACTTTTTTTCTCCTTCCTAGCAGAGTATATAGTACTTGCTCATTTCCTTCACTCATTCAACAAATATGTGTTGAGTTAGGACTGTGAGCCATAGACTCTGCTAGAGCCCAGAGATGTAATGCTGAAAACAAGAGAAAAATTCCCCCTCGAGAATTTTAGTTAATCACACTGTGACCCACCATGAAAATTACAACAAGGAGGCGGTGATGGTCCCTAATCTATTCCGGCAGCCCTTGAGTGAAAAAGCCTTCTTAAGGGAGTGAAGTTGGGTGAAGGTGGAGACGAGCCAGGATCTGGAAAAAATGCACTTCCTGCCGCTGCTTCTCTCCCTGCCCCTCCGGCCTCCGCTCTCATCCAGGAGGCAGCATCCCCCAGCCGACCACCACACCACCCAGCTAGGATACCGACCTTCCCACTTCCGTCCTGCCCACCCACCCCTCCCAACCTCCCCACTACCTGCTTTCTGACCTCACCTCCTGCTGTTTCCACCGAGTCCACAATGACTCACGAGAACTCTCCCTTTCCACTTCCTCAGAAGGTCGACATCCCCCAGCTGGGTTTTCAAGAGGCTCTCTGTCTGGAATTCCCCTCCTCTTGTCACTTATATGATTAAAACTTTCTCATCTTTCAGATCTCAGCCTAGCTGACATCTCCTCAGAAGAACAGAACCTGTAAAAATCATAAATTTGGTTTGGTTACTTCCACGTCGTTTCTCTCCAGTACCAGTCTACCATCTCCTCAAGGGTGAGAACCATTTTCCCTCTTATGTACCAGCAACTAGCACAGGGCCTGGTACATAATACACCCTAAAGGCAATTTTGCTGAACAAATGAATGGATGGTGTTAGATACACATTTCTATTTTTTCTGTCAAATAAAATCATTGTTAGAAAGATTAATTCCACAGGCAAGAAACAAAAATTAATTGGAAAAAATTTAAACATTAAATGAAACTGTTCAGTTCTGTATTATGTTACTCAGGGTTCTCCAGAAAAACAGACTCAATAAAGTATACATGTACATAAATAAAATGTACCTATACATAACTGACTCACGCAGTTATGCAGGCTGACAAGTCCCAGGGTCTTCAAGGTGAGTCAGCAAGCTGGACCCAGGAGAACTGATGGTTTAGTTCAAGTCCAAAGGCCATGACCCAGGAGAGCCAATGGTATAGTTCTAGTCGGAAGGCCCACGGTCTCAAGACCTCAAGACCCAGGAAAAGCCAGTGTTTCAGTTTGAGCCCAAAGGCAAGAAAAAACCCGATGCCCCAGTTTGAAAGCAGTCAGGCAGGATGAATTCCCTCTTAAGAGTCCTTTCTGTTCTATTCAGGCCTTCAACCGATCGAGGAGGTCCACCCACCTTAGGGAGAGCAATCTGCTTTGCTCGGTCTACTGAATCAAATTTTAATCTCACCCAGAAACACCCACAGACACACCCAGAATAATGTTTGACCAAATGTCTGAGCACCTCATGGCCCATTCAACTTGACACATAAAATTAACCACCACAGTCTCCCCGTAACATCACAATTGCGTTTCCTCTGCATATTGTTGACCTTCAGGGTATCCAGTTGAGCTCAAGTTCATGGTGCAGGGGGGCTCCAGAATACACTATGTGTGATTCCAAGATAGAGGACCTAGTGACTCCTGTCTGCTGCTAGACCAGTTGTCCCTCTCAAGCTGGGATGCTACACTACAGGTGAATGCAGGAGAACGTAACTAGAGTCAAAGCAAGAGCCCCAAACGGCAAAGTTATCGTCACCATCAAGTGACAGAAGAGGAGAAATGGAATTTATAATGCTTATTTATAATAATAAATATGTCATTATTATTGAATAAGTGTCATTTGCTTACTGCTTGCCAAATACTGTCCTAAGCACTTTACGTACAATAACTCATTTAATCATCATAACAACCCTAGTTATTACTATTACTCCTCTTATACAGGAGAGCAAACCGTAGCACAGAGAGGTCAAGTCACTCGTCTAAGGACAGAGATGATGAGGCAGATCAAGGATCCATACCCAGGCATTTCTGCTCTAGAATCTGCACTCTTAGCAAGTGCACTTGACCGCCCCTCAGAGACCTAATTGTGCACCAGCTGTTTATACACGTTACCTCTTTAATCCTAAGTTAACTCTGCAGGTTAAAACTATTGCATGAGGAAAATGAGAAAACAAAGACTAATCACAGTAAAGGAACTGAGGCTGCAATACAAGTTAGTGGAAGAAGCTGTCTTTCAAACTATATCTGTTTGGCCCCAAAACCAAGTCTCTTTCTAATATTCCTCACCTACCTCCTCTCTGTGGATTGAATCCAAGTGGGTTCATTCATCTCCAAAGCCAAGTTTCCAATCACACATGAAACATAATCTCATATTTATAGCATAATCAGGATCACAGAATTTTAGTCAGGTCACATTTTTTTCTATGCAAATTGTATATATGCAGTGAAACTGAGTTAAGTATCACTTTTATGCAGAAATCATTTTCTATTTCTGACTTCCCTTTGCTTTATTTTTATCTTTATTTTTTTTTATTTTTTTGCGGTATGTGGGCCTCTTACTGTTGTGGCCTCTCCCATTGCAGAGCACAGGCTCCGGACGCGCAGGCTCAACGGCCATGGCTCACGGGCCCAGCCGCTCCGCGGCACGTGGCATCTTCCCGAACCGGGGCACGAACCCGTGTCCCCTGCATCGGCAGGCGGACTCTCAACCACTGCGCCACCAGGGAAGCCCCATGCTTTGATTTTTGATGGTAAAAATTCATCAGTTGGAATGAGTAACGCCAGCCTCTTATTTATAGTTCAGAAAACTTACATAGTGATTTGATGAGTATAAAATACGTCTAACCCAATTGTATAGGATACTGAACAGTGAAAGAAAAGGACCTGGCCACAGACTGCTGTGATTCCAGCTTTAACTAGGTAAAGACTGAGGAGTCACTAGGCAGCTTGACAAGGTTTGTCATCAGGTTAAATCCATTCCACTGTTCTCTGAACTTCCCCAAATTTACTTTCGTGAATGGACAGGGAATAACCTCGTGAGTCTGGATAAGCAATCAGGAATTCTGAGTCCACCCATGCGTGTCTTTAAGGGCACTTGAACACGAATAACATACCCTCTGGTGCACGTTGCCTCAAGTACTATGAGATCATGGATTTGATCCACCTGGAACAGCAAAACGAAGCAAATGCCAATATTCCTTTCAGCCAAGTCCCATGCTTTGAGCAGGACACTTACAAACAGTGTCCCTACCCACCTGCCCACCATCTTCATTGTGTGCAGTGCCTCCTAGAGTTAACTCGTATTCTGTAGGTTGCTCTAATAATAAATTCTAAATACCTCAACCCACTGTTCACATGTTCATGGGTACACATTCACTTCATTGTTTTAAAATAGTTACTTGAGAATGACTGTTTACTTTAAAAATATTTCTTCCAGATGATTGTAGGTAATTATGATGGGCTTCTGTTTAGACGCTGTGCAAATACTATCCAATACATTAAAAATAACATTACAAATAGTCCACATTAGCTAAATGAGCAGCTGTGAAGTGTGTTCCTCAGCAGATATTTCTTAATAGCCTAGATTCCCATCTGCCCAGCATGGTTGCCTAGAAGCTGCCCAGATGCCTAGATGTAATACAAGAAAAAACAACCTTTTTGCCTAAGTCTATTTCCTCTGTTTTACACAAACAGTGAACTAGGACAAACTGATGTTTTCGCTTTTGTGAGCAGAGTAAAGCCTGAGGCAGCTATGACAAGGGGAAACAATTCTGATTTTCTAAAGGCGAGTTTTCACTTAAAAACCTCAGACAAGTTGAGATTTGGTTGACAAATGTCTGAGGCTCCGTCCCTGGAGAAGCTGCAATCCTCCACCCGCTGATGACACACAGACTGAAACCTTGTACAACCAATTCAGAAATAGCTAGCCCACATCCTAGTCTGAGCTATGGAGTCTGACACTGACATAATAAAGATGTGCACTGGAAATATCCTTGAGGGACAGGCACAGGCCACAGTCCATTAGCGACCCCAAGAAAAGGTCAAGCAGCATCTTTAATTCCGCAATTGACTGTTGTGTTCACTTGGGGTGTTAATATGAGCTCAAAGAAAATAATTCATTCTAGGATGAGTCCCAACAATCTTCCAATCTCTCACGGTACCGACTGACCAGATAGAAGCCATTCCACTAAGATGTGCTTTCATTTTCAGTCCCATCATCTTTTTTAGAGGCTCTGTAAAAAGATACAGCACAGCGTGCCAAGGAGTATAGCTCAGCGATTGTAACTCAACAAGGCATTTGCTCCATTTCCCTGTGGGATGTTCTGCAAATCTTTCTCTCCCTTAAGAAACTGATGGAGTTGTACCTGTCAAGAACAACATGCTGCTAGGCTTGGCATTTCCCCAAGTTGTGCTAGGAAGACCTTGAACTTGACTTTGTTATCTTAGCTTGAAATATTTCAACCCTACCATGAAATGGGACAAACCAGCCAAAGGAGTGGGGAGAGGAGTGTATATATATATTTTGGAAGCGGAAACAGCATCTTATCTTCTGCAATGTATCATTGGCTAAGATTTTTAACTTAAATGTACAAGTTCAAGTTCACACCAGACTTTACTTCTTAAAAGTATGACTTACTGAGGTATGAGAAATGCAGATAGCTTATAGAAATAAAATTGCTTTTTTTTGGCTCTCTCCTGGGTCTTGTAGTTAGATATATCATGTTTCCAAATTCCCCCGTCACGTGTGTTATTAAACTATGCCCACAACCTTCTCCAGGTCATTAAAAGAAGTATATTATAGAAATAAAAGTCAACTCCCTCATTACATGATAAAGGCATCTTTTCAATGTTTTCTCAATTTAACTCTGTATGCAGGAGTTGTATCTATAATGAAATGCTTATCTCAAATGACTGATGAAAGAGTTGCTTCCCACTGCATGGAAGAGTTCATGATAGTTCCCTGTTCTTGGAGAGGCACTTAGAGGTTTATTCATTGTGAGCAGCAATCCGAGCTGTGTATACCGAGAGCCAACACACTGTAACTGACAGGACCTCAGCTAAGAGCATTCTGGAGCTAAGACACAGCAAACTGAAAAGCAACAAAGTGAAATTCTATTAACACTTGGTAGGTCAGAAAATATTATAATAAACAGAATGTAGGATTCAAGGAGATAGTTTGGGGAATTTCAGCTCTGAATTAAAATCAAGGAGTATCGTCAATGACGAGGTTTAGAACATCAGGATAACCCCATGAAAAATATTTCAAATCTAAGTGTCACTTTACATTCAAATTTATTTTAACCTTGGATTTTTCAGACAGCAAATAAATTATCTGCATGCTTTGCAGCAAATTGAACTTTGATACTAATTAGAGCTACAGTTGGGTGGTTTTCAATCGCCATCTGTTCCTCTTTCCTGAAATAGCTTTGGATTCCACACAGCACTAATATCTGAGGTCTGTTCTTTTGTCAAGTAATGTATGGACTTTCTGGACATTCTACAGCGTGCCTGAACTTTATAATTTGGCCATAAAATATGTAGGTGAGTATAGGTATACACACATTTTTCTCTTAAGATATATACTTAAAAATTCAAGCTTTTATGTTATCTTAAAGTATTGAGGTCTCATGAAACTACTGTGCTCATTTAAAAAGCATCACTCATGTTTCATACCATTTTCACTCCCAAGTTTCTAGCCCTGGACCTTAGCTTGGGAAAAAGTCTGCCGTCACTGTTTTGGATAAAGAGTTGCTCAGCTTTCCCATCATGCTCCTTCACATCTCACAGAAAACTAAGAACAACGGAAGGCCCCGGGCTGCTAGTCTCATCTTCAGAGCAGCCACACCATGGCCACACACAGTGGCCACACAGAGGAAGGTAGCCCTTGGCTGCTGGGCCCTGGCGTCCTCAAGCTTCGTGGCCACTCGGAGTTCAGCAGCGTCCGGATGATGCTTTTTCTGAGTCCTCATTCTGAGCACCCTCACAAACAAAGGCTGCAGAAGAGGGTAAAGGATTGGGTGCTGCCCTGGGGGGGAGGAGCTTGAGGCTGCCATCAGGACAATGGACGTGACAAGTCATCAAACTCCAACCTCACAAAGATGACAGGGAATAAGGCAACAGTTGAGGAATTTGGGATCAGTGAGGCCAACAGGGAATGGGAAAACACCTTTGAATTCAGGTAGAGTTGACTTTTAATTCATAAATCAGTACTGCACTATCCCCACCTTTCCATATTCTCACATCATATTTCTTTCTATCCCTTTCTTCCTCTCCACATAAAATTTCTGTAGGTACCAAATTGCCAAAGTGAGATCTGATCACTCTGAATAAACTGGTCATCTCTGGAGCCTACTGGGTAATTGAAATGTGTATTGAGCTGATGCTTGTTTAGCATATTATGAGCCACATACTGTGAGCTGTTTTTTACTCAGTCCTCATTACAACCGAGTGAGACATGTCCCATGACCCTATTTTCACAATAACAAAATAAAGGATAAGAAAGATTAAGCAACTGGCCCAAAGACACACAACCATTAATTCCCAAAAGAGTGTGGGAAATCTCATTCTTTCTTCTCCTCTTTCCATTGTGGAACATTCAAGAAGGAATTTCTTTTTGCCTTTAGTGGTTTCAAACTAGTCAGACCTCGAATCAACTGAGATCGCAGAATGACTGTGTATATATTATGTCGTATCTACAAATATGGGAAGTAGTTACAAATAACTAAAACTAGGGAAATATTACATCAAAATATCCATTTCTGGCTTCTCTTGAAAAACTCCTATACCCACTCACAGACTGTAAGTTAAACCCCTAGTGGAAGTCCACTTAGTTGAGGATAAACTCCATGTAATACCCGGTTGTGAATATAGAATCAAAATATTTAGAAATATGTTGCTGCGTGGAAGGAGAAATTATACTAACTAAACAAATGCTCACAATTTGCCTTGCCCGGTGTCACATTTGTCACCATTCCTGGAAGAAAGTGTTCGCCATAAACAGAGGGAGAGCAGGTGTGATCATTCCTTCAATGTGAGCTGAACTCAAGTGGCTTAGGACCTACTTCATCTTCACTTGACAGATACAAGCTGAAGCGTTAGGTACCACTAAGCGGATGCTCCTTAGAGGCTCTGTGTAATAGCTTTCATTACTTCTTCTGCCCTGGCAAGAAAATCCACCTGAGTCTCAAAGGTCTTTTCTAGCCAAGATCTATGAGCCCAGACCTCTGCTTCTTACTGAGACAAAATGCCCACTGAGCAATCCTGTACTCGGCAGAAGCTTTGAAATGTAATTCCCTCGTTCCCAAAACGTCCAAATGCTAGAGTTATCTGATGATTAAGAAGCTTGTCTCTGTGTCAAAGGAAGGTTCATTTCCCATAAGTAAACTCTTGGTGGGCAGCAGGGTATCATTTATAATCCTATATTTAAACACACAAAATTGAATAGATGCCGTGGGAGTTTCTGTTTAACTAAAAATAAAGATGTTTCCTTTAATCTGATAAGTGTTAGGAGTTTTCTATAAACCCTACCTCTGGTCCCACCCTCCATCCCTTTTCCCTTGTTTATTTCTGTCTTTTATTTTTCACATCCTGAACCTCTGTCTTTCCTCAAGAACCCTGCCCGTTACACTTCACAAAGTTCATGCTTCCTCCAATAGGACGTTATCCTCTGGGGTCCATGCATCCTCTTCTGTTTTTTTATTCTGAAAAAGGCCCTTGAATTGGCTTTTAGTTGGGGGCATGAGCATGAGGGGGAACCCCAGGCAGTTGATTTCCCCCCAGGGGTGGCCAGGCATCTTAACTTCTCCTCCTCCATTTGGTCATCAGAAGCAGCATGGTGTTTTTTGTAAGAGCGCTGGGTCTGACACAGCAGAGCTGGGATTATTTACTCTTAGCTGGATGAATGTGGATCTATAGCTTCAATATACCCGAGATTCCTGAATCTGTAAAATGGGAACAGCACTTCCCGCAGATGTTCCTTGTGAAAATCAAATGAGATGACACATAAAACCCACTTGCCGCGGTGCCTAGTAACTGGCACTCAGTACATTTTCTCTGTATAACCATCAAGGAGATGTTGACTTTGATTCGAGTTGATGAGGAAAAGAATACAAATTGTGTTTGTTACTTGCCTTACACCGAAATGGTTCATATCTCCCACCTGTGTACAATAATGCTAAAGATACACCTCGAGAAAAAGTAAACATTTGGGAACATGGTATTTAGCCTTGTGTAAAATGTTTCTGCCTTTTTTTCCCCAACCCATCAAGTAAGATTAACATTGAGGCTTACCTTGAAGACTCTTTAAGAATCCAAGTTAAATAAAATATTCTGTGAATTAACATATGTAACTCAATGGGATTTTTTTCCCAACATCACAAAAAGCCTTTGGTCAAAGAGTCTATATTTGAGAAAATATCTGAAAAAGAAAAAAGAAGTTAACATTACATGCTCTGATTGAATAACCGAAACAAATGAGAAGGAAATGACTTGCAAACAACCCTTTGAGGCTCATAATTTCCAGAAGCAGAAAGTAAGGGTGAGGGGGTTAAGTGACTTGCCTGAGGCCATGCACTCAGCAGTCTGGCAGAGCAAGGAGTTGAGGCAGATTTAGAATCCAGTTCTGTCTGACCTGTATGTAAGTTAATATTCTTTCTACTATGTCACATTGTTCAGTAATTTCCCATCAGATTTTCAAGGCCCTCTTCTTCAACATCACAAAACTGAAATTTGAAGCCAATGCACAAAATACAATTATTCTTAATTCCCAATACACTGAAAGTATTTTCAGAAATCTTTATTTTATAATATCAATACTCTAGGGCAGTGGTTCCGAACTAAAGACAATTTTGCTCCCTAGGGGATATTTGGCAATCTCTAGAGACACTTCGCTTGTCACGGCTAAGGCGAGTGGGGACGTGACTACTGGCATCTGGTCGGTAGAAATTAATGACATTGCCAAGCAATTTACACAACACAGGACAGTGCCCTCCAGAAAAGGATCGTCTACCATGTAATGTCAGTAGAGCTAAGATTGAAAAGCCTTGATTGGGGTTTTTGCTTTATAGCAAGTGAAAGTTAGACTCACCTTCCAACTAAGGACAAACTTTACGAAGCAATGAAGTGTAAGTCAATATTTTTTAAAACACTGAAAAGAAAGTGAATAATGATTGGAACAATATCTGAACAAATGCCACATTCCAGAGAGGTAAGCCTAGCACACAAAACTGGTTTTTCCCTGAGGGCTTTCACTCACTGGAAGAAATGGTTACCAAGCCAAGCTTCAGTTTGGGTGGCTTTTCAGGAAGAGGAGAGCAAATCCCAGGGGCCACTCACCCTGGGAGAATCAGTTTGCATCTTCTTCCAGTTGAATCTGGGAGCCAAGGGTTATACACACCCAGGGTTGCTCTGAACTAGAAATGAGTCAGCCTTTGTGCAGACTTGCAGCCCACATTTGTATCTTCCCAAGCTATAATTTTTATTTACTACCAGACTGGTAGTGCCCAGAGGCGCATCAGTATCTGGCTCTGCCCTGCTACCAGCCCATGAGAGGGTTCACACTTCCTCACCTTTGGAAATTAGGAGTGGCCACACGACCGTTCTGTCACATCTCTTGATGGTGCAGTTTGGGCTACTGTTGTATCTAAAAATTACAGGCTTAATTCCACTTCATTCCAAAGACTACTGTGGCTGCCTGAAAGAATTCCGCTTTTGCATCAATGTGCAAGACACGGTCACCAGGTCACAAAGCAGAGTGACTCTACACTCTCATTCTCAAATTGCCACGATGTTTAATCCCCGGAAGTCACTCTCAGCCTGAAACAAGTCTGTCTTCACGCACGCAGATCGTCTTCCTCACTGGCTCTCCAAACGAGCCTGCTGCGTCTGAATCATCAGTGAGTGTGGAGTCCAGATACCAAGTAAATGTGCCACTTAGGTATTTATGTTTGTTTTTTATCTTCTTGAACAGCCTGTAACTCCGTGATGGAGGAACGTGCTGCTGGTGCACGCTATTTGCCTTATAATTCTTGGCCTGGCGTACAGCACGTCGTAGGTGATAGACATTAGGGGTGGGGACTGGGGATGAGTGAACAAACTCCAGAAGAAGTCGCCACATAATGTTCCCAATACCGATAGTGATTTGCCCTTCGGATAAATATTTATAGGGTGCTCCCTTACGACTGAAAACAAAAATACAATTTTAGGACCTCAAATATGCACATCTGCAGAGATTGAGGGAAGCATACTTGTTACATAACCTCAGGAAATTATGGTCCTCTGTTATTCAGTAGAAGGTCTTTGCCACTAAGGACATCGTTTAAATGGTAACGTTTTCTAAGAAGTAGCTTTAACCCAGGCCTGGCTTACATCTCTATGGAAAAGAGAATTCCAAAGACAGAACTGCAAACGGTGTCCGCTTTGTGTGACCAGGTTAGTCCAGGGACACAGCTGCTCTGTGTAGTGGGAAGAAACTACAGCACCATTTAGGGCGAGAAAACAAATGTTGTCTCTTGAAATCTTGTATTTGTGATTGTCCATTTCAGAAACGTTAGCTTGTTGGTGAATCTTTCCTTTTGAAATATAAATTATTTATTAAGAGACTTGTGCATCTGATCTCTTTAATGGGAGCTTCCTCTTTCTTATTTAATGGTGATTTATTACGCAATTGAATGCATTAAACGTATTAATTTATGAGGTTTAATTCATCTTGAATCATAGAAGGCCACCATGCTTGAGTAATCAATGCTTCACAGCAAATACTATAGATTTACCTTACGGTGTATGTAATTAATGCCTAGGAACACAGATATTGCTAAGTATACAAAATGTTTGACCCCCTTTTTCTTTCTTTTTTTTTTTTTTTTGGATGATCACAGGTATTTTTTACTCTGATTTTTAATTATTTTATTTTATTTGTATTGGCGTATAATTGCTTTACAATGGTGTGCTTGTTTCTGCTTTATAACAAAGTGAATCAGCTATACATATACATATATCCCCATATCTCTTCCCTATTCCCTTTTTCCTTTAACAGACAGGAAAATGCCTCACCATTTGTTGGAAGGAGATCTCTCCTTCAGGGCATATGTGGGAATAAGGGTGGATACACGTCTCGCTTCAGGGAAGGAGAGCTCCTTGCTGGGAGCAGCCTCAAGGGCTACCTGCTTCCAAGCCTGCCAGTGCAGACAGCAGCAGGGCAAGGAGGTATATAGTCATTTTACCTGCTCTCTTATTCCCTCTTTTCCAAAAGGAATATGTATCTGGAACAATGTAAAACTCCGAGCCTCACTTGGATTCCTGGGTTCCTCGAACAATGGAGGTTTGGAAAAGGTCATTAGTGTCTATTTTGTACTTAAATTCATCTAAAACATCCTTGTATTCACTTCCTCTGACTACCGTAACATAGGACCACAAACTGGATGGCTTAAAACAAATACAAATAATACAAATAATACAAAATGATTTCCCCACTGTTCTGGAGACTCAAAGTCCCAAATCGAGGTGCCGGCCAGGCTTTCTCTGATGCCTCCAGGGGAGGAGCATCCTTTGTCTCTTCCTAGCATCTCGTGGCCCCAGGTGCTCCTGGGTTTGTGGCAGCATCATTCCAGTCTGGACCTTGTCTTCACGTGGAATTCTCTCTTGGTCCTGGTCCAAATTTCCTTCTTCATATAAGAACACCAATCATATAGGATCATGGACCTACACTACTCCAGTCTATCCTCAACCTCACTAAACTAATTACATCTGCAAAGACTCATTCTCAAATAAATTCACGGGCTGGGGCTTCAGCATGTCTTTTGAAGAGGCACAATGCAACCCATAACAACTCCCAACTCGTCACAGGGCAGACTCAGGCTGAACCACCTGGGTTCTTGCTTCTGTTCTTTGACTTAGCTGAACATCAAGGAGTCTCTCTTTGGTGTCTTCATAGCACCGGCTCATGCCCAGCTGCAACCAGAGCAGGATATACAGTCCAGCAGGGGCACCGATGCAAACAGGAGAGCACTTATGTCGTCTCTCAACTTGAGTGGGAAATTTTTCTGCAGATAACAACTGCCCAAAACAAAAATAGGAGAGAAACCCCACAGAGGATGGTGGCTCTAGTTCTGAGAGATCACACACAGACGGAGCCCTACCATGCAAGCAAAACCAGTTTCATCTGAGCCCCAGCCATTCTCAAGTGCAAGGTCACACCTCCGTCCTCTTCACGTTGCCCCACATCGTACAGTTCTACATCATCTGGTGTTTCTTCTGGGATTGCACGACTAGAAGCTGCCCAAAGGCTCAGCAGTAATAGGGCTGCCTACACATAACAGGGAGGGAAAGAGGAGGTGTGGTGATGGTGGAAGTGGTGGGGATAATCTTCCACACAAAGCCGCCAAGCACCTGGCAAAGAGGTTAAAAGGCAAATGCTTTCACCAAGGCTCAGTTCACAGGTGACGTTACGTCATTGAGTCCTCACATTAAGGATGTTTGCTTTAGGGTTATACAGTTCTGAGTCATGTAATGGCCTTGGTACACATTGCAACATCAAGAATTATTACCCAGCCATTTGTGGTCAGTCCCTTCTCCACAGAAGCAAAGTGGACGGTGGGTGGAACGGAAGGCATACTGCACTCAATAAATCCGCTTGATTAAAGAGGACAAAGGAAACTGGTTTCAGAGACTTCCCGAAGCCGATATAAAAATCCTTTGCTGCTTGGGCCAATCACTGTGGAAGACGTGTGGCTGCTTTCTATCAGTGTCCACACCACTCATTCGCATCCTTCTATGGCTCTTTTCTCAAATGCTCCTTCTGCAGTTCTTTTAAACTTCATTTGCATATCTTTCTCTCTCTTTTGATTTTGAAAATGCTGTCGCTTTTTCTATACTGGAGAATCATTTCAAATCCACTTCTCCTCTATCTATGTTTGGGACAATTTACGTGGAATTTTCCTCCTTGGAGCCATGTACAAAGTATGTTTGTGCTATTCAAGTTCTGAAGAGAAAATGTATCTACTGTCTTTTTCTAGAACAAAAAAGCATAGGAAAAAATGAGCAAGTGTGGTACAGTGTATTTGAACTTATCATGACTGAGAAATGTTGCAAATACCTTTAAGTTAAAGAGCACGGAATGAATATGTTACTTGCCAGGTCACATTTAAACAGTTAGTTCATACCTGGGGGATTATCCAAGTTCTCCCTGACCTTGGCAATGAAACAAGAGCAAGATTTTTTAAAGGATAAAAATGTTCTCGAAAAACATCCCAGAGGAATCTGATGTGGCCTCATTTTGCTTTCATCACTGTCCATGTTTCTTTGCCTATTTCTCTTCCTCAGCCAGGAAATAGGGAGTCTTTTTAAATAAAGGTAGGAAAAACGTCATCTCTAACTCTAATTCCATGTCTTGGATTACTGCTGGTACCTAATAGAGTCATCATGGAAAGAATCTTCTGAGACCGTGCACCGACTTTCCTTCTCTTGAGGTGAATGACAGCGAAAGACCATAAATTGAGAACAGAGCAAGCGGAGCTGAATCCACTGGGAGCAATTCGCCTTGTTTATTTGTGTTTGTATATTTCAATGCCAGTGATCCCGCTGGCCAGTCCTTCTTGCCCACAAAAAAAGATTGCATGGAATGAAATGAAAGAATGAAGGGTTGAATCAATTAATCAATGAATGAATAAGTAAATTAGAATATATAACAAGCAAAAATGTTTGTAATGCTATAATTTTTCCCTTCTTTGTAGATTATGTCTAAAGTTTAGGGGCTCAAATATAATATTTTAAATGAATTCATGGCAAGCTTGGATTGTAGCAGCATTCTACAATATTATTTGCTAGAATAGGATCGAATTTCAGATAAAGTAGGAATCCACTCAAAATGAAATTTAGAAAATCACACGACTCTCACCCGTGAGTTGATTTCTCTGGATCCTTGCAAGTAGCCACTTTGATTTTAAAAACATTTTTTTAACACTTTACTCATGCTTGAGCAGGAGATTTCATGCTAATAACAAAGATTGGCGCCCACCAAATTGGTAGTTACAGTAAGACCCACTCAGTTTTTCAAAATGCATAATTTCAAAAAGGTGCTTACTTGATGAAATGAAACCAATGGACTGAAAGGAAAAGACAAAAATAATGAGGTGGGGTTATCCGGATTGTTGAGATACCCATAGGATCACAATAAAATGAGAGAATTTACCTCATTATTGCCATCTAGGAAGGGTGAATGAAAATTAGACAGTTTATGAAAGTGAATTTTGAGATTTTTTTCAGTAAAGGACAAATTTGTTAGATTAAACGTGTCTTCTGAGTGTCTCAGAGAATAAATTTGTTCCAGAAATGTATTGAGTTCCTATTATGTGTCAGACATAGTGATACAACGAAGCAAGAATCAGGAGTGAACAGAGAGTGATTCTATGGGGCTTACATTCTAGGGAGCGAAAAAAGCCTAGCGTCTCTCTGTGAAACTGGAGCATGCCAAGGATAAAGCAAAGATCCCTGACGATTCCAAAGAGGAAATAATTTTTACAAAAGAGCAATACTGTCACTGGCTTCCAAACTCTTATCAACAGCCCAGAGTACCTGATGATATTGAAGAACTGCTTCAACATTCTGAAGGAAAAATAGTTGGATAATTCTGTGCCTCACTAAAAGAGCGACCCAACAACGATTAAGCTTTGCATTCGGGACTGCAGAGGACAAAACGTTCATTCTTCCTTCCTTCTGCCTTTCCCATTCAGCCTGAAGGCTTTCCTGTGCTTGTCCCTACAAAAGATCTGAAAGAGATGCCTTAGCGATTTCCTTTCACATAGTAAAGAACAGCCTCCTTTTTAGGTATTAAAATTTTCTCACAGTCTTGTGTCAAACCTAGAAACTTCTCTCTCCCCCATCCTACTCCCCCCAGGTCCCCGTGCTGACAACACACACACATGCAATTCAAGTCTGACTCAGTGCGGAGTTGGGAACCAGTTGGAGAACAATGTCCCTTTTTTCCTGTCTCTTCATTTCTCCTCCTGCCCCAAACTCTTCTGCTCTTTCTGAAAACTCTGAATTGGGCAAAAGCGGCTTAAAGTGGGGGGACAGTGCCTGGTAACAACAGAGGCTGCTCCCTGAATCCCCATAGATTGTTTCTCTTTTCATGTTAATTATGGTAACCACATTCATATGTGCTGTTATGAAGAGAACCAGAAAATTAATTTTGTTTGGTGAACTTAACTCATTTACCCCCAAAACATACCTGGACACCACCACATTCTGGTGTAGCGCTTTGCCGTTTAAAAGGGCTGTCACATTCCAACTCTCATTGGAGCCTTCCATCCCTGTGAATATTCCTATATTACAAAACAGACACCTGAGTTTCCAGCTGGTTCTGTGACCAGCCCAAGGCCATAGGCAGATAGTAGACCAGAAATTTAGCCCTGCATTTTTGGACTGCAAATTCTTCTTTCTATTTCACAAACTCCTTTGTCTTTTCATCTCAGAGTCTCAGTATCAGATCAGTCTTTTTCTTCACTCTAGGGTGTTACTGAATCTCTAAATGGGTTTACCAGTTACATTCAAATCCAAGAGAAGAGAAAACATCAATCACTGCTCTCTTCCTTCTTTCCTGGTTTGAAGAAATGCCTGAAAACTCCTTACAGATGCACTGGAACATGGCATGTTCATCCAAGTACAAGATCTGCTCTTCGTGGCATGTACAACAATCCCCAGAATGTAATAGGTCTTTCACCCAAATGTTAGCTGAAAGGAACTACATGTCTTTGCTTTCTTATTCAGTGTATGTTGGGATAATAATGTTTATTATGTGCACAGAGCAGAGGGTTCTTTATGTGAGTGACTCAATCTTCACAACAACCCTATGAGGTACTATTATCACTCTCATCTTACAGATACAGGAATGGAGGCACAGAGAACCGTAATCTTCCCCAGGCCACGCAGTCAGTATATGACAAAGCCAGGGCCTAGCCTGACCGCAGTCAGCCTGGTCCCAGAGTCTGCGGTCCACTCCACTGAGTCACTGCTCAGCTCATGCCTTCCTAAGACTATGTCTATATACTAAATTAGACACTCCTATCTCACTAGTTCATCAGGCTTGCTGATGGACAATT
Source organism: Pseudorca crassidens (assembly GCF_039906515.1). Taxonomy (NCBI): domain Eukaryota; kingdom Metazoa; phylum Chordata; class Mammalia; order Artiodactyla; family Delphinidae; genus Pseudorca; species Pseudorca crassidens. The sequence goes on along the minus strand of NC_090316.1, from coordinate 32,690,000 downwards.
AAGGGACCTTGTGAAACCACCCAATGAAGTGGGTCGTTTGAATTTCCTTAGATCTCCAGCCTCCTCACATCACTGCCACATCTTCCTGTGTGGAACGAATGCCAGAAATGCACTGAAACAGTCTATGAGTCAAAAAGAACTGAGACGTTATTCAGCCCAACATCATTCCACTATAGGAATCTTTATTACAACTTTCCTATAACATCTGACAGTGGCTGTAGGGCTCTGGAAGCAAGAGAACCCTCGCAGTAGAGGTAGACCACACCATGGCTAGGCTACGCTAATTACTCAAAAAGTGTCCTTATAATGAGTTGCAATTTTCTTCCCTGTAACTTCTACTTATCTTCCTAGTTCTAGTCTCTGAAAAGATGAAAAGAAATGTGATCTTTTTTTCAACACAACAATTCTGCAAATGGAAGCCTAGGGTGGCCTGACTTTCAGACCTGGTCAATTTCCTTTTAATTTCCCCAGTGATCGACAGGCACGAGGAGGAATAAAAGATGGAAGAAGAAGGGGCTTCCCTGGTGGCGCACTGGTTGGGAGTCCGCCTGCTGAGGCAGGGGACGCGGGTTCGTGCCCCGGTCCAGGAAGATCCCACATGCCGCGGAGCGGCTGGGCCTGTGAGCCATGGCCGCTGAGCCTGTGCGTCCGCAGCCTGTTCTCTGCAGCGGGAGAGGCCACAACAGTGAGAGGCCCGCGTACCAAAAAAAAAAAAGAAAAGATGGAAGAAGATGAAAGAAAAGATAAGAGACATGAAAGACAGAAGTACAAGTTCTAGCACACTTCTAAAATAGTCCAAGAAATAGACAAAAAAGTAAATAGAAATAAAAAATACTTGAAGACAACATGATCACTCATTTCTCACAAAGAAAGAAAAGATGCAGGACCTCAGAATGGAATGGCTCATTGAATGTTGAAACAAGAGCAGACCCGGTCACATTTTGGAAACTTTTTGTGTTTGGATCAGTCTTTGACATCAGTCTTCTCAACTGCACAAGAGGAGGCAATAAAGCAATCTTTTCAAAGTGATGAAAAAATAATAATTTTGAACATGGAATTTTAGATACAGCAAAAAGTGGTATTTCAATGTGAAGGTGAGCAAAAATATTTTCAGGCATGAATGACTACAAAATTTCAGCAAAACTGACTTGAACATGAGACTTCAATGACAGTACACCAATAATGAGAGGTATGTTTCTGGAAAGGAGCAACAAGGTATAAAGAAGTAGGTGAGTAAAGAAGTAAAATGTATTGTCTTCTGTGTAACAATAAAACCTCGTCTACATAGCAAATCCATGAAAAGCCAGAACTAAAATGTGACAAGGTGATGGAGAGAACAGATTAAGAGGAAAGCACACTGAATCACTCACTTTGCGTGGAGAGAAGACACGGGTATCGCGAGCCCTAAAATACATACAAGGATAAATCTTAGTAAGAGTAACCACTGGAAGAATAAAGATAGAAATCATAACTTTCAAAGCAACAACAACAGAACAAATTTGACCTAGATAAGAGAAGGTAGGGAAGGAGAGGAAAAAATCATGATTAATAGAAAACACAAAAAACAAAATGGCAAAAAAAAGTCTGAATAAAATGATAGTTGTGAGAGATGTATAAAATTATTGATCAAAGGACAAAACTCTCAGCTTGAATTTTTTAACTACTTTTGAGCCATCTGTGGCTTTTAAAAGGCATATTTAAAATGAAAGTATACATAAAGTAAAAAAATAAAGGGGTGAAAAACATATGTCAGGTGAATTCAAACAATGCCACTTAAAAAAGTAGATAGGAATTTTAATACTAAATACAGACAAATTAAAACACATGAAAAGAATTAAAGAGGAAAATTAAATGCTGGTGAAAAAGAACTAAAGAACTATACACCAACCAGATGCAGCTAAGATAAGTACATATATATACGTCAGTTTTAAATCAAATTGTGTAAAGAAGTAAGGACAAAACTTCAAGAAGAGTAAGTGAAAACTGAAATTAGAGATTTTTAAATATCCTTGCAAAACCTATAGATTAAAATACTAAAATGGGCAAAGCTATGAAATATCTGAACAACACAATAAATAAGCTTAAGCTAATATTCCTATACACAGCTTTATATTTCAGAAGGGTATGATATACATTCTTTGGAGGTATAAAAAACAAATTTTTGCTACGTCACAGAGGAAGCCTCTAAAAATTCCAAAGAATCTACATCGTATAACCTATGATGTTAAGCACAACGCTACAAAATTAGAAATCAATGACAAAAGGATCACAAAAATAGTCCCATGTGTTTGCAAGTAAAAAGCAGACTAGTAAATTACCCTTGATGAAAAAGGTGCTTGCAATGTAAATTTGAAGAAACACAAATTTGAATGACAATGAGACCACCACATATTTAAATTAATTTTAAAAAACTAAAGAAACACAAGGGAAATTTAAAGCTTTAAACACGTGTGTATATCTGTGTATGTATTTACGTATCAGAAAGAAAAATATATTGAAAACAAATAAGCTAAGGTTCAACTCAAAAAGACTCTAAGCACAGAATAAACAAAAAGAAGAAAGGCAACAATAAAGAGAAAGACAGAAAGCAATGAAATTAAATACGAAAAATTATAAAACTGAATCTTGGTTTTCTGAAAAAAGCATAAATAGACTAAAACCAAATAAGACAGATTAAGAAGTAATTGCAAAACTTTAAAAATATGTAGAATAAAAACAAGGATATAACTAGAGATAAAACAACTATTAAACTAATACTATGCACAATTATACTCCAATAAATAGAATATATAAGATAAATTTTTACAATTGACAAAATGAATTGGCAAAACTAGCTAATAAAAAAACAGAAAATTTTGGTAGACAATAACTTTTACAGAATCAAAAATGGTAATTAATATTTCTTTAAAACAGTCACAAAGGCAGATGACTTAAAATATATCTTCTAACAAACTTCAAAGAAACAAATAATCCTTATTTTAAACAACTTTTTTTCTCCAGAAAAAAAAAAATTAAAGATAGAAAACCTGTAAAGTACTTATTTATTTGTCTTTTAATTCAATACCTGGTAAGAATAGTACAAAATAAGAAATTACATGCCTCCAAATTAAAATGTTATTATTTTTTATGATTAAAAATTATATATTATTTAACATTATATGAATCTCTTAATTAAAAAGCTAAATTAATTCAACTGTGTATTAGAAATATAATCCATCATGATCAAATAGGATTTATTTTAGAGTTACAAAACGATTCAATATAAGAAAATAAATCGTCATAGGGCTTAAAGAAAAATCATTGATCATTTCAATAGATGCAGAAAATGCCTTTGAAGTAAAATCTTTTGTAAAGCTAGAAAAAACAAGCATGTCTTTACACAGACTATGTAATAAAACACTCACCACCATTATACTCAGTGACAAACATGAGATATATTCCTTTTTAGTTCTGGGCCAGAGTAACCGGCCTAGAATGTTTTCATCCATAGTCAGGTGCATTATTCATTGCACCACTGTCCTATCAAGAGAAATATGCCCAATAGCGAGTGTATAAAATATAAAATGTGCCTAGGGAGCAAATCTATTACGAGCAGAGTACTGGAAATTCTGGCTAATGTAATAAGACAAGAGAAAGAAGTAAGAAGCATGTGTATCAACAAAAAGAAAAAAACAGTCATTATCTGTTAAGTAATCATTCTGTGAGAATAAGCAGAGAAGCTATAGAACTGATGAGTGTTTAGAAATTTGAAAAACACATGATCAAAATAGAAGTCCCTCCTTCTGAGTCTCTTGATTATTCCTCCTTTCCTCCCAGATTTGGTAATGTTGGAGCGTGTCCAAATTAATTCTTGTTTCTTTCTTCTTTAAACATTCTGGAAATCTCATATAGCCTCTTGGTTCAAGATACTATCTTTGTGTTGATGGTTTCCAAATTGAATCTCCATCCCCATACTTACCTCCCAAAGAGCAGATTTGTATTTCCAACTACCAACTCTACATTTCCACTTGATGTTTGGGAGTTATCCCAAACTCAGGGTGTCCAAAACTTAACTCTGAGATTTCTGCCCTAAACCTGCTGTGCAAGCAACTCTTCCCATCTTGGTTAACGGTGATTGCATCTTCGAAGTTGCTCAGGTAAAAATCTGTGGAACTCTCATAGTCTCCTTTTCCTCTCACAGTCCATATCCAATCCATCTATATAACCTATTATCTCATCTTTCAAGGTCTCTTTAAAATATATTCAGAATCTGATCACTTTGAGCCACCTCCACTGCTCTGGCCCTGACCCAGGTAACACCACATGTCCCTGGAATTAATAACATAGCCTCCAAACAGGTTTTCCTTTTATCCATTCACAGTGCCTTCTTCTCATTGCAGCAGTGATCACTTATCCTTACAAATTAACTCCCCCTTTACCAGCATGGCTCCCAAGGCCTTGATGAAGGGAAAATCCATGCCCTCTTAAAGGGACATATTTCAAGATCAGATAGTTGTTCATACATACTAAACTCACTTTAACATTCATATAACCCAAAGTTTAGAAAAGCGTTTAGAAATTTGTTTAGAGTCCCAAAGTATTAGGACTATTTCCTTACACTGACTAGGTAACTCCGGTATCTCTACTTTACTTACAGTGGGCTGACATTGAATTGAGACTTCCGTCAGCCAGCTGAGTAAACAATTGGAAAGAGATACAGCTGCCCAGCACACAGAATCCAGAATCTCCAAAGACTTCACCCATATTAATAAATTTCCTGATTCTCCTTCCTTGGATAAATATCCTATGAATCCATAAGCACATAAAGGCTCCAGATTTTTGTTGATATAAATGAACAAAGTCCTGTAATTATTATTTTCATACAGCTTAACTTCCTAGGGTGTGTTGAGATCTGGCTTCAGTCATAAGTCTGGAAACAATGAAGGCCTTGTAGAGGTGGGGCACACGAGGAGAACTGGCTTGATATCACAAGGTACTTGAAAAGGGTATGATGTCTGCAGGAGAGGGAGGGAATAGACTCATCAAAAGAGAAATAAGAGGTCCTCCAGGTGACAATGGAAATTCAGGTGGGACTGAGGGGTTGGGATGCTCTGATTATTCCAAATCTTACCTTAAGTCCCAAAACAATCCTTTGGCTCCTACTGCTTCCCCCCAGAATGCCCTGGCATTCACTGTAAGAGATCTGCCATGGCTGTGAGTCCAACTGACACTGTAATTTGATGACCAGCAAGATGAAAATGTGCATTGTTATTTGGAATTTTATCAGCCTTTCAGTAGCGTTTGTAAGGAAATTTATTGGCTTGGTCTTAGACATTCCCTGGGGATTGGTCTGCTTCTTGAGTTGAGAATTTGGGGATTTGCGCTGTCTACTCTTGCTCTTTGATCTGGCCTGTGCTATCGGAAGCAGTTACTCTACCTCAAGTTGAAATGCTTTACGTCTTTCATATTCTTCTATGATGGTAGCAGTAGCTTCCTTGGAACGCTTACTTGAAACAAGCACCTCACTCCGGGTGATAATGTAATTGGTGGTTTTATCTCAGCATGCCATGTGCTGCAACATTCCCTTCCGTGACTAACAACGAGATTTTTGTGGTCCTTCAACCTCAACTGAGCTTCTCCATCTCCCCAAAACACCCTAATCCCCCCATCTCCTCCACTCTTCCTCTGTGGGATGTTTCTTTAGCCCCGCTTCTGGTACTAGTTTATATATTAGGCAGAGTTCTTGTTACAAGCAAGAGAAAAAGAATCTGGCTCATTTACATGAAATATTCATTACTGGTGTCATATCAGATACCTGTGGAAACTGAAAAATCAACCTTAGAAAATTGACATGAACTAAGGAAGGACTCAAAGCCAAGATCACACCACATGAATAGTTTGGCGAGAATGGTAATCTTGGGCACTAGATGGAATATCTCTAGATTTGCTCTTATTGTTCATTTAATGTCATTATCCCCTCGTTTTGGTCACCAAAAAAGAAGGGAAAAGTTGCTCTCTCTGCTCAGTTTCTGAAGAGTATTGATGGACCCTGCTTCCAGCATGATTCATACATCCTCCAAATACCTACTGGGGGAGTGAGTGACAGTTATGACCATTATGTGGTCATTCAGTACTATACTGTGCCCATGTGTCTCTGGAATAAAACTTATTCACAGGTAAGTACTCTCAGTTTATCTACCTCCTCTTTGAGACAGTTTTGCTTTTACCTCCTAGTTTCCTGGAGATTTGCTGTGATAGGCTAACAGCTGAAGCAGAGAATTGAAGGGAGCCAAGAGAGTAAATTGGTTTATTAAAGATTTAAAGAACTGATACGGGACAGGGAGAGAGGAGGAAGCGAGGAGAGTCAGAACGGGCTGCTGACATTGTTTTCTTTGGGAAGAGAGAGACAGAGACAGAGACAGGGAAAGAGTTTGGATAATTGGATATTGGATATTGGGGGAAAGAAAAAGAGGGAGACAGAGTTACCATAACAAGAAAACTTTTGATGAAAGGAATCTTAGGTTGTTTAGGATGTAATTCCTCCTGTTCAAGAGACTGAGTAAAGGCAAAGTTATTTTTTCTGTTTTCTGTTTTTCTATTTTTAGAGTTGTAGCTATGTACCTTTTTGATGAGATACCAATAGGCACAGTTTTATTAAGATAAATATTTAAATAATCCTCTTTGTCCAATTTTATGCATTTTGAGTTGATTCCTACTTGATCTGAAATTCGATTCTTTTTATAGAAGGCATGTGTTCTTGTAGTCTATTGACAGTTCCGTGTACTTTTCTCATGGATGTCTCTTTTTCAGAGGGCTGCCATTACCCTGGACTTTCAGGGCGCTGTTCAATTTCTACTGCAATATACTACTTCTTAATGCCGTGCTGTTTTGTTTCACTTTGCTCAATCTCAAATGGACAGAAGTCTATCCACATGGCACACAGAACATGGCTGATAAATGTTTTAGTGTACGCCTAAAGTATCCACCAGCAAATTTCTGAACAGACTTTTTCTTCTCCTTTTCCTCCTTTCCCAGTGACTCGCCCCACTGCTGCCTCACTTTGGTTCTTATCTCTCAAAGGGCACAGCTCTGATAGGGTACCAAACGCCTTCCTCATTGCCAGATCCAGGACTCTCTTCTCAGTCCTCGCACACACGAGGTTGTTGTGATGACCGAATTTGATGATGACCATTTTCTCCTCCTTCCAATGACCTTCCTTTTGTTTCCGACACCGCTTTCCCCTGGTTGACGCTTTACCTTCTCCTTCTTCCCCAAAGCTATCTCCTCTGCTCAATCGCTTAAACTTAGGGTTTCTCAGGATTTCATGCTTGGTCCTCTGACCCTTCTGCTTGCCTTCTTTCTGTCCAATACTCTTTCCCCAAGTGTTTTCATCACTTCAGCTCTTCTCTAAGAGGGATCCCAGTGGACCCTAATGATCCTTCAAATCCTGATGGGGAGCTCTGCATCTGTCCCTCACCCCATACCTGTATTTCTCACTTTTTTAAAACCCTGGATGCTTCATTGGAACTGCACCCTCAATATGTCCCAAACAAAATGTATAACTCTTCCTGCCATCCCCTCAATTTTCCAGAGCTCCCTTTCCTTAGATGTTTAATGACCAGTTAGTTAATGGCATTTCTAAATCCCCATAGGTTTCTGAACTAAAAATTGAGATTATCCTTAGTCCTCCTTTCCCCTTCTACTCCCATTCCCACATTCACTTTCTTACTGAACCTGGTCAAATATACCAAAATTTTCTCAGATGTGCTCCCTGCTTTCCATCCCAACAACTGCAGTTTGCATTCAAATGCACATCTTTTCTATTTCTGTATAATCCATCGCTCTCTCAATCATGTCCACTTTCTATGCCTTCCAAACCATCATTCTGATCACAATGTACGTTTTTCTACAGCAAATAGTCCCAAACCTCTAGCATGGCATCTAGAGCTCTTTATAATGCCTTCTAGTGTATCTTTCCAACCAACTGGCTCCTTCTACCCTGTTGGTTTCCAGCCTCACCCTTGTCTGATCATTCTGTGGTCTTCACATCCCTGGGGCTTGGGCAATCCTGTTTTCTCCACCTAAAATGCCTTGTCCTTCCTCCTCTCTCCCCTCTACCCACTGGCATACCCAATTTGAAATTATTCTATAACCTCGGCCCTGCACTATACTCATAATTCATGACTCACCACATCTCACTATCTTTTTTTAAAAGTTGTTGACTAAGATTTCAACATGAGTCTGCATTTCCAGCACTGTATTGCAACATGTGTCATCCTGTGGCTCTCCCTGAAATTCTGTGGGTACATGAGAAAGTGAAGGAAACATTCTCAAGATTCCAACACAGTTGAATTTTTAGAACAATATTTGCCACAGCTCTCTACACCTTAATTTGCTGGCTGGACGTCCTTTCAAGAAATGGGTAGAGAAGAAAACACTGTTTTTTTTTTAAAGAGCATCTTCTTAGCAGGGGCTTTACATCCGCACAGGTTGTCAGAGACATCTTTGGTCCAGGACAAGCCACAAACCACAGATCCAAAGGATAAAATCATTTCCTGGCCCAAGCCTCACCCTGAGAAGAAACAAAAAAATTTCTTTTTAACTTCTCTCTCTTCCCAGTGGGTGGAGTGTGCTGGGAGGGTTCCTGGAGTAAAGCACCCCCTACCAGATCCTAAACCTTCTCCTTCACTCTCTTCTGACCCCTCTCCCGCTTCACAGCGTCCACAGCAGTTTGACAAGGTCACATATTCGTCCGTTTTAAAGAGCACAGATTATTCTGCCACAGATTGAGGGAACTACAGGATATCAATCAAGTCCAAAATCAGTAAATAACTATAACCCCTTTTGTGTCAGTGAACGGTTATTTTGTTGTTTGTTTTCTGGGGTTTTTTTGAATTTTATTTTATTTTTTTATACAGCAGGTTATTATTAGTTGTCCATTTTATACATATTAGTGTCTACCTGTCAAAGCAAATCTCCCAATTCATCACACCACCACCCCCGCCGCTCTCCCCCCTTGGTGTCCATACGTTTGTTCTCTACATCTGTGTCTCTATTTCTGCCCTGCAAACTGGTTCATCTTTCCAATTTCTTTCCTTTTATTTATTTTTCTTCTCTGATTGCCATGGCTAGGACTTCCAAAACTACGTTGAATAACAGTGGCAAGAGTGGACAACCTTGTCTTGTTCCTGATCTTAGAGGAAATGGTTTCAGTTTTTCACCATTGAGAACAATGTTGGCTGTGGGTTTGTCATATATGGCCTTTATTATGTTGAGATAAGTTCCCTCTATGCCTACTTTCTGGAGAGTTTTTATCATAAATGGGTGTTGAATTTTGTCAAAAGCTTTTTCTGCATCTATTGAGATGGTCATATGGTTTTCCTCCTTCAATTTTTTAATATGGTGTATCACATTGATTGATTTGCATATATTGAAGAATCCTTGCATTCCTGGGATAAACCCCACTTGATCATGGTGTATGATCCTTTTAATGTGTTGTTGGATTCTGTTTGCTAGTATTTTGTCGAGGATTTTTGCATCTATATTCACCAGTGATATTGGTCTGTAATTTTCTTTTTTTGTAGTATCTGTGTCTGGTTTTGGTATCAGGGTGATGGTGGCCTCATAGAATGAGTTTGTGAGTGTTCCTTTCTCTGCAATTTTTTTTTTTTTTTTTTTTTTTTTTGCGGTACACGGGCCTCTCACTGTTGTGGCCTCTCCCGCTGCGGAGCACAGGCTCCGGACGCACAGGCTCAGCGGCCATGGCCCACGGGCCCAGCTGCTCCACAGCATGTGGGATCCTCCCAGACTGGGGCACGAACCCATGTCCCCTGCATAGGCAGGCAGACTCTCAACCACTGCGCCACCAGGGAAGCCCTCTCTGCAATTTTTTGGAAGAGTTTGAGAAGGATGGGTGTTAGCTCTTCTCTAAATGTGTGATAGAATTCACCTGTGAAGCCATCTGGTCCTGGACTTTTGTTTGTTGGAAGATTTTTAACCACAGTTTCAATTTCATTACTTGTGATTGGTCTGTTCATATTTTCTATTTCTTCCTGGTTCAGTCTTGGAAGATTATACCTTTCAAAGAATTTGTCCATTTCTTCCAGGTTGTCCATTTTATTGGCATAGAGTTGCTTGTAGTAGCCTCTTAGGATGCTTTATATTTCTGCAGTGTCTGTTGTAATCTCTCCTTTTTCATTTCTAATTTTATTGATTTGAGTCCTATCCCTCTTTTTCTTGATGAGTCTGGTTAATCAATTTTGTTTATCTTCTCAAAAAAAAACCAGCTTTTAGTTTTATTGATCTTTGCTATTGTTTTCTTTGTTTATATTTCATTTATTTCTGCTCTGATCTTTATGATTTCTTTCCTTCTACTAACTTTGGGTTTTGTTTGTTCTTCTTTCTCTAGCTCCTTTAGGTGTAAGGTTAGATTCTTTATTTGAGATTTTTCTTGTTTCTTGAGGTAGGCTTGTATAGCTATAAACTTCCCTCTTAGAACTGCTTTTGCTGCATCCCATAGGTTTTGGATCATTGTGTTTTCATTGTCATTTGTCTCTAGGTATTTTTTGATTTCCTCTTTGATTTCTTCAGTGATCTCTTGGTTATTTAGTACCGTATTGTTTAGCCTCCATGTGTTTGTGTTTTTTACATTTTTTTTCCCTGTAATTGATTTCTAATCTCATAGCGTTGTGGTCAGAAAAGATGTTTCATATGATTTCAGTTTTCTTGAATTTACTGAGGCTTGATTTGTGACCCAAGATGTGATCTATCCTGGAGAATGTTCCATGCACTTGAGAAGAAAGTGTAATCTGCTGTTTTGGGATGGAATGTCCTATAAATATCGTTTAAATCTATCTGGTCTATTGTGTCATTTAAAGCTTGTGTTTCCTTATTAATTTTCTGTGTGGATGATCTGTTCATTGGTGTAAGTGAGGTGTTAACGTCCCCCACTATTACTGTGTTACTGTCGATTTCCTCTTTTATAGCTGTTAGCAGTTGCCTTATGTATTGAGGTGCTCCTATGTTGGGTGCATATGTATTTATAATTGTTATATTTTCTTCTTGGATTGATCTCTTGATCATTATGTCATGTCCTTCCTTGTCTCTTGTAAAATTGTTTATTTTAAAGTCTATTTTATCTGATATGAGCATTGTTACTCCAGATTTCTTTTGATTTCCATTTGCATGGAATATCTCTATCTATCCCCTCACTTTCAGTCTGTATGTGTGCCTAGGTCTGAAGTGGGTCTCTTGTAGACAGCATATATATGGATCTTGTTTTTGTATCCATTCAGTGAGCCTGTGTCTTTTGGTTGGAGCGTTTAATCTCACATTTAAGGTAATTATCGATATATATGTTCCTATTACCATTTTCTTAATTGTTATGGGTTTGTTTTTGTAGGTCCTTGTCTTCTCTTGTGTTTCCCACTTAGAGAAGTTCCTTTAGCATTTACTGTAGAGCTGGTTTGGTGGTGCTGAATTCTCTTAGCTTTTCTTTGTCTGTAAAGCTTTTGATTTCTCCATCGAATCTGAATGAGATCCTTGCCAGGTAGAGTAATCTTGGTTGTAGGTTCTTCCTTTTCATCACTTTAAATATATCGTGTCACTCACTTCTGGCTTTCAGAGTTTCTGCTGAAAAATCAGCTGTTAACCTTATGGGAGTTCCCTTGTATGTTATTTGTTGTTTTTCCCTTGTTGCTTTCAATAATTTTTCTTTGTCTTTAATTTTTGTCAATTTGATTACTATGTGTCTCAGCGTGTTTTACCTTGGGTTTATCCTGCCTGGGACTCTCTGCACTTCCTGGACTTGGGTGGCTATTTCCTTTCCCATGTTAGGGAAGTTTTCGACTATAATCTCTTCAAATATTTTCTCGGGTCCTTTCTCTCTCTCTTCTCCTTCTGGGACCCCTATAATGTGAATGTTGTTGCATTTAATGTTGTCCCAGAGGTCTCTTAGGCTGTCTTCATTTCTTTTTATTCTTTTTTCTTTATTCTGTTCCACGGCAGTGAATTCCACCATTGTGTCTTCCTGGTCACTTATCCATTCTTCTGCCTCAGTTATTCTGCTATCCATTCCTTCTAGTGTATTTTTCATTTCAGTTATTGTATTGTTCATCTCTGTTTGTTTGTTCTTTAATTCTTCTAGGTGTTTGTTCTTTAATTCGTCTAGGTGTTTGTTAAACATTTTTTGCATCTTCTCAATCTTTGCTTCCATTCTTTTTCCGAGGTCCTGGATCATCTTCACTATCATTATTCTGAATTCTTTTTCTGAAAGTTTGCCTATCTCCACTTCATTTAGTTGTTTTTCTGGGGTTTTATCTTGTTCCTTCAACTGGTACATAGCCCTCTGCGTTTTCATCTTGTCCATCTTTCTGTGAATGTGGTTTTGTTCCACAGGTTTCAGGTTTGTAGTTTTTCTTGCTTCTGCTGTCTGCCCTCTGGTGGATCGAAAAACCTTTTTAATGGAGATCACACACTGTCCTTTCCTTAGAATTTTTAGCCTAATAACTCTTACGCAAAGTGAGGGATAAACTGCATTACGAACACTAGAATCTAGGTCTAGATTTGTCTTGATGTGGGATTCAAGGTTTTCATCTGAAGAAAGTGTGTTAATAATATTCCCTGCTTGCCTCTGCATAAAATTGCTTTGAGGAAATATTTAGCTTATATATGAAATATTTTTTAAATGTATGTATGGTACTATAATGCACTAATTCAAATATAAGATGAATTATATTTAATATGAAATTAATATATATATATTTGGTATATATATCCGATACACCAAAATCAGATACACACTCATGAGGTTTTCAAAAAACTATTCAAAATTCTGCTAATCAATCATAATCCTAAAATCAATCATTGATCCTAAAATTAATCCATAAGGATACATGTGTCATATGAGTATTGAAGATTTTTGAGAAGTAATATATACTTTCAATTTGTAATTTCAAAAAACATTTAAATGTGACTAACCCAGACACAATAGTTTATTAACTTCATGTTGACGTATTTGGCTGGTCTTGGATTCTTCCAGAGGACATGTATTAATACAGAAAGACAGAGGTGGGAGAGGTTGGGCTCTTTGATATGGGTAGAGAATATTACATGGAAGGGAAACTAGGAGAGTATATTTTTATCCAAAGAACATCTACTGTAGACCTAGCCAGTGGTTTTATCCACAGCGGCATAACTTCTAGGTGATCTGAAAGAAAAGGTTCTGGTGCATCCAGACTTTGGCCACATCACTACTATATGATAAGCTGAGACCTTGTCAGAAGTATTGCCTTCCTCCATCAGAGACTGATTGTGTTCACAACTTTTCATATATGCCTAATATCACTCTGGAACTCTGCAATTAGCAGCATCCACACAGCACCAGCATCACTAAACTGAATTCCAAGTGGGTAAGAGCTAATTTAAACAAGTATCTTCCAAGAAACGAAAAGAATCCAACCTTTCAAGTGCTTCATCATATTACATAATATTCACCATAAGTTACATCCTGATTCACTTAATGACTCAGCTACTCTCAGCTTAAGCAATACATTGGGGGTTTTTTGTTTGTTTTTTTGTTTTTGCTCAAAGTTCCAATTGTGGAACTCTTAACCAGTAGGTTTCCCAAAGTGTCTTTTTTGCCCAAAAAAGGGTGCATCTAACATCAAAATGTAGTGTGTATATGATAACTCAGAGTCCACTAGAAAACTCTAACTTCTATCGCTTTAGTATTTAATTTGAGCCCTAAGGCTCCTACAGAGAGTTAAATTAAGGGTCTCATGGTTGAAAATGGGTCACTCCTCTCCTGCAGTTAGTTGATCAACACTTATTTTGGAAGCACTAAGGCAATTTGCAAATCAGAGGGCATCAAATTATTAAGTTGGCTAAAGTTTCAAACCAGCCAATGTTTTCCATACATCTGTTGTTGGAGTCAATGTTCAAAAACCTTTTTTGTGTGTTTCTGCATTGTAGTTATTTACCCGCATTACCTTATGTTGAATAAGGAGAGCAAAGAAGACCTGAACTTGATAAAATGTCCCCTGAATGATCAAACCACACTTAATTTAAATATTAATAGTAAGAATTCCCATCCTATAAGGGTAAAGTCTATGCAGGTAATCCTTCTACTACTACCAGATGTATCTGTACATTCATTGGCTGGGAATGAAACCCTAAACAACATCTTTGTTTAGGATTTAATGGAGTTTAAACCACTCCTTCATCTCTCTCTTTGATTTATCAACACAGTTGACTTGTAACTGGAGTTTCATATATTCAAGGACCTCTATGGTGCTTTGTTAATCAAAAGCAAACATTTAAATGATCAAGTAACTGCTCTGTCTTTTGGGGATGGTTCTAAAAATTGTGTGGCTCACTTATTTTCCTAAACTTTAAAAATAATTCCAAAGAACTACTGTCCAATATCTTTCTACTTAATATTAACATATTCTAAATTGAGAAGTTCAAAGTGATCTTACAACTTTGAAGTAAGCACTACAAGAGCTCAACAAATCAACAGAACGTTCTTTTTTCTTTCTTTATACTAGCACAAAAGAAAAAGTTTTTCAAGAACTGAAACCAATGCATAATTTTTGTAGAGAAACACTTTTACACAAACCATTGAAAATTAGTGGTTCATGGGTTCATAGTTAATGTTAAGCATCTATCTATCCTTCTTTGGGTACATCTCCAAATTCCAATTCCAGGGCCACACAATCTCAGCCCAATATTTCTACCATAACCCAAAGGATTCACAATCCTTTGCCTTCAGTTGTAACATAATATGAAGAATAAGGCACTTTCCTGACTACTGAGTAGTCATTTTCTCCAAACACTTTCTCTTCCCATCAGTCATCTGTTGAACTCCCTCATCTGGCTACCTGAGTGCCCAATGACTAACCACGCAAGAGGACTGACTCATCACAGACCTAGTCAACGGCTGATAATAGAATTAGTCGATAAGAAGCTAGAAGGGCAATAGTGTAACCCAAACTCAACAGAGAAAAAGACTCTGGGGTTCCAGTGGGCTTCCTGGATGACCACTGATAAACCACTTAAATTCAAGGGGCCTCATCATAAAATGAGGAGTTAAGCCTAATAAGTAACTCTATTATCACATGTATTACTCGTGGACATCTTAAATATATCCATATCCAAAAATAAACAAACACATCAATGGAATAAATACAGGTACATGAACAAACCCAAATAACTGCATGCATTTGTTTTTATAGAACAAGTAGCATCACATAACAATGCTAAAAATGTTGCATTAATAAATTATGTTTGGGTGATTGATACCCTCTTAAAAACAACTTAATTGCATCCCTAGCTTACTTATTAGGCTAAAATAAATTTCTAGGTGGCCCACAAATGTAAATGTAAAAAACCAAAACTATAAAATTTTAGAAGAAAACATAGAGAATAGATTCATCATATCTGTATGGGGAAACCTTTTCTAAATATGTCACAAAACTTCTATGGAAGGACATACTGATTACTTGACACATTCTAATTTAGAAATTCCAGAATAGAACCAAAGATAAAGTCAGAAGACAAACAGAAAACTGAGATAAATATTTATACTACTTACCACATGGGTTTGATTTCTTTAATATATAAAGATATCTGACAAATCAATACGTAAAAGGTAAGCATATCATTACTAAGTATTTATATATGAAAATGTAGTACACAAAATGGAGTATTAAAAGGGCTTTTAACATATGAACTATACACAGTCTCATGCAAATGTTCAGATATCACTTCTGGAGTTAAGAGTTGAAGCAATGTCATTTTTTTTTTTTTAACAATTTTTCATTGATTGACTCTAGCGTGGAAACCACTGAATTAAACATTGCCTAAGATCCACTAACCTCTGAAGTTATGTCTTTGTCTGTCTGTGATCCAACCTACTTTACTATGCCATCTTCCCGACCTGACCCACAAACATCCAACGCCATAGCAATCCTACAAGAGGCCCTCTTCATTTCTTTAACGGAGGAGCTAGATGTGTTTGGGGGAAAATCAGTCACGTACTGAAACTGGGACTCGTTCAAATTCATGGTTGAGGCCTCAATTACAAGTCCTCAATACTTTAAAAATTTGGGGCATTTCATTGTCACATTCACTTCAGCTTCATCATCCTGAGTAATTTCCACTTCCTCACGCCTCCTACTCAGCTTGTGGCTTGTTCATTTTTACCGGATGACCTCATCTCCTTAACTCACAGAAGAAACAGAAGTCAGCCCTTGATTTCCTGACCACCCACCATCCCATCCCCAAATGCAAACTTCCTAGCATCCCTATCCTTTTTTTTCTTCCTCATTTTGGTGTCAGAGGAAGATATGTCTCTTCTGTACAAAGGAAGCACCTTTATCTAAGTTCTGAATCCCAGAGGCTCCTTCTACCTCAGTGCATTCTGCATTATTTTTTCTCTTCTCTCTCTTACATGAGCAACCTTTTCCACTGCCTTCTCTTCTAGCCCATTGGTTCTCATCCGGGAATAATTTGCCTCCCTCCCCAGGGTATCTGGCAATGTGTGGAGACATTTTTTTTTTTTTTTCGTTCGCGGGACTCCCACTGTTGTGGCCTCTCCCGCTGCGGAGCACAGGCTCCGGACGCGCAGGCTCAGCGGCCATGGCTCACAGGCCCAGCCGCTCCACGGCATGTGGGATCTTCCCGGACCGGGGCACGAACCCGTGTCCCCTGCATCGGCAGGCGGACTCTCAACCACTGCGCCATCAGGAAAGCCCTGGAGACATTTTTGATTGTCACAGGGGGGTGCTACTGTACTGGCATCCGGTCGGGATGCTACTGATATCCAGCACACAGGGGCCGTGGACGCTGCTAAACATCCTACAAAGCACAAGACACTCCACCACCGGCAACGTGCCCATACAGACTGTATTACCTGGCCCCAAATGTGCCAAGGCTTACAGATCCTGTAGCCTATCAACATGTTTGGTCTTTCCTTCCTTCCTCCTTCCCTCCCTCCCTCTCTTCCTTCCTTCTTCTTTCTCTTTCTCTGACACACACAAACACACACACAACTACATTTTAAACACATTTTTTTCCTAGACCCTTCGTCCCTCTCTACCTATTCTTATATTTCTCTTCCTTTTTTCTTAGCCAAACTTTTTGGGGAAAAAAGGACTAAAACCCATTGTTCTTGCTTGTATCTAACCATTTAAGGCAATCTGGCTTCACTGAAATCATTCGAGCAAAGCTCACTAATGACTTGATATTGCCAAATCCTAAAACAAGTCTCAGTCTTAGCATAGAAAACTTCTCTGAGGCCTTTGGTCTTTGCCTTTTTTGACAAGTCCCTCTTTAAAATTCTCTTATTCTATGTCTTTGCACCTTACGTTCCTATGTCTTGGAATAAAACCTTTTCATTCTCCTTTCCATGATTCTACACCTTTGTTTGTGGCACAATGATATCCCTTACTCTTTCGTCTCTTCTAGTCTTCTAAGGCTATATTTTCAATTTCAAGCTTATTGTATCTACCACCTAAAGGCTGATGGAATGTAAATATATAATTTTAAACAAAACAGTTCTGTGGAACTCAAGGCAAATATAACCAACCATCTGTGAGGGTCTCATCCTGTATATCCCCAAAGCACTTCAAATTTTGTATGTGAAAAATGAACTTACATTTTTACACTTGACAATAATGTCCATTTTTCTGTATTTTCTATCTCATTACACACATCCTTATCCAATCTCCCAAGCAAAAATCCATGCATGAACCTGGAAGCCTTTCCATTCCCTATCATTCCATACAACCTAATCATTAACAAGGATTAGGAAATCTACACCATCAGTACCTCAAATATGTCCCATCCGAATGTGTTGCTGCTAGTGCCTTGGTTTAGGCCCATCACCCCTCACTTGGTTAACTGTAACACCTACTAATTGATTCCCCCACCTCTAGCCTCTTTACACTGCTTCAAAGGTCAGGTTTTAAGGCTTTGCTCCAACATGATCTCCCCTCCCTAAAAACCTCTCTTAGTTCTTCATCGCATGGATCAGACTCTGAGAAGTTTTACCAAGCACACAAAGCTTTAGTACTCTGACCTTTGCCAAGTTCTTAAGCCTTATATCTTCTACTTTGGTCCTTCCCCTTTGTGTTGCAGTCATACCAACTGCCTTATACTTTCCCAATCTCATCAAATTGTTTCCCATCCCCTGTCTTTGATTTTTTTTTTTGAATTTTTTAAAAAATATTTTATTTATTTATTTATTTTTGGCTGCACTGGGTCTTCGTTGCTGCGCGCGGGCTTCCTCTAGTTGCAGCAAGCGGGGGCTACTCTTCGTTGCGGTGCGCGGGCTTCTCATTGCAGTGGCTTCTCTTGTTGTGGAGCACGGGCTCATGGCATGTGGGCTCAGTAGTTGTGGCTCGGGGGCTCTAGAGCGCAGGCTTAGTAGTTGTGGCGCACAAGCTTAGTTGCTCCGCGGCATGTGGGATCTTCCTGAACCAGGGCTCGAACCTGTATCCCCTGCATTGGCAGGCAGATTCTTTACCCCTGCGCCACCAGGGAAGCCCACCTTTGACATTTTTTTATCTTGGTACTAGACTTGTATTCTGCTTTCAAGACCTAGGCAGGCATCTCTCTAGAAAACACTCCGCATTCTTTGAGAATTGCTCTCTCTCCTCATTGCCTTTCTACTTTGGACTCGCTTTAAATGTGACATCTGTCACCCCTTATTCCAATTTAAAAATACATTCTCGGGGGCTTCCCTGGTGGCGCAGTGGTTGAGAGTCCGCCTGCCGATGCAGGGGACACGGGTTCATGCCCCGATCTGGGAAGATCCCACATGCCGCGGAGCGGCTGGGCCCGTGAGCCATGGCCACTGAGCCTGCGCGTCCGGAGCCTGTGCTCCGCAACGGGAGAGGCCACAACAGTGAGAGGCCCGCGTACCGCAAAAAAAAAAAAAAAAAAAAAATACATTCTTGCTTCTCCTACTGAAGTATGGCTTGTTGAGGAAGGGTCTGTGCCTTGGGTGGTGGGGGCAGGGGGGCAATGACATAGTACTAGAGCCTGGAAAAACACTCAGGACGAGGTGCTCAATGAATGTTTGCTAAAGGAAGAAAAGAGGTAGAGAACAAGGCAACCATAAAATTTTTACTAATAAGCCAAGAAATACAGTCTAACAATTTTTAAACTTCAGTATCCATAGCATTTACGAAATGTCTACATACCCTGGTGGTATACTGAGCTCTGTGCAAGGCAAACTAGTTTAACTGGTGAGGTGCGTTTTAGGTAAATATAAAACTAATAACTAATCCTTAATATTACTCAATTTGATGAAATCCTATCATCTCAGTAGCCACATTAGTGAATCACCATAGCCACAAAGTATGCCTTTCTTTAGCATCTCAGTGGCCACATTAGTGAATTACCATAGCCACAAAGTATCCCTTTCTTTAGCATCTCACTGGATATTGACTTGTCCCAGTTAATTTTGGTTCCTTAGAAACAAGAGCCAAGTTTCTTCAAGTGTGTTCTGAGGAACCTAGTTCTATGAAACTTCCTCAAATAAAAGGGTCTCCTGCTCAATCATGTTTGTGCAACGTACATGTCATATCTCTCTTTTGGAGGTGGAGAATGTCCATTAGCATCTAAAAAGCTCCGAGAAAGTTATAAAGTAAGGAAATCTTGTTTACACTTGTTGAGTGTAATGTTTCCATGAACTCATTTGATCATGGAACTTCTTTCATGCCTTATCTGTAAAATCTCATGAAACTAGTGTTCTGTGAAACAAGCTTTGGAACACTGGTCAGAAGGCTGGTTTGAAAACATCACAACTTCACCTCCTTCCTGCCATCAATTCTGTCCTGCTCCACTGACCCAAGTGAGGCACGGGGCTGGGAGTACTGTCTGGAGGGATGTATATTCATTCCACAATCCCTCTGCTTAAATTTGTTTAATTGAAGTGGAAACAATCTTGCACTTTAAACAAATCTGACTTTTCATAATATATCATAGAACCAATATGATATGATTATTTTGCTACAAGAATCAGCAGGCAAGGGGACATGCCTTAAAGTTACTTTAAAAGATCTTCCATCAAGACAATTATCTGAAAGTAAAGTGAATAAAAAGCTGAAGGATCCTATTTCGTAAATAGGTAGCATGACATCAAGCTTTTCCATTTCAACAGGAGTCTGTACTGTAGCTACAAAGAATTATGGAGCTGAAAGGAATTTAGAGATCACTTAACTCAGCCAATTCATTTACCAGTGAGGATAAGAGGCCCAGAGAAGATAAGAGACTTAACAAATATTATTCATATACTTAGAGGAGTTGACAACACAGAGCCTGTGATTTTCACTTTAGTGCTTTTCCTGCATTCCACTTCCTGCTAATGAACTTAAGTCAAGGAGTACAGTTCAGGGTTGGAATCAAATAAAACATACATTGATATTAACCTGATACATATTCAGTTTCCTGTCACTTATAAAATGCTGACATGGGCATCATTCATTATTCCCATCTGCCCTGCAAGGTGACTCAGGCCGTCCTTGCTTCCTTCTTACAAAGATGTACAACCTAGCCCTAAGTGAAAAGTTCCCCAAGCCTGTGAGATGATGCCTCATTAAAATGTACTGAAATTTAGTTGTGCTTTCCAGGGACGCACCCAGGAATAATTTATATAAACCAAAGATGGGGTGCATACACTTCAGTGGAAATTGTGGTTCTGAGAAATTCGTGGAAAACCAGAGGTCCTATTAGGCTGTTTTCTGCTGCCACACGGCGCAGGCAAAATGCCCAACTCTTAATGGCTAAAAATACACATTTTCAGAAATCCAAAGTGTTTAATTTAAATCAAATCTAACAGAAAAGACAAGCAGTCTGGTACATGGGGAGCTCTTCTAAAACCACTCTCTTGAAGACAAAAGAAAATAAGACTGGTATTGAAGTGGGGCCATTCTCCAAACAGCTCCCATCTGCTGGAACGGAGGCCTCACTAAACGCAGATGATTAGAGCTTCATGGAAGATTAGAAAACATTCTATTACCAACAGCTCTCCCAGATGCACAGAAACAGGTCAGGGCTATGTAAACACCTTACACCGCTTCGTAAACAGATAAAAATATCCAATCAGTTTGGTGTAAACAGATCAACAGCAGGAGAAGCCAGCATCCTTCTCAGATGGGGCTCTGTGGACAAGCAAAGGCTCAACGTTTGCTGATTTGGAAGTGCATTTGACTGTTCTCATTTAAGTGGTTACTTTTCTGAAATCAGGCCATTTGTTGAGAAGCCAGTGGCAGGATCACAAGGAATTCAGGGTGGTGCATAGCAAGTTCCAGATACTACTTGGTAACTTCTAGCTCTGCCCCATCCTACTTCTGAGACAAACAACTATTTTCAGGCTATAATTTAAAATAGGAGCTGAAGAGGGTGGACGTGAAATAACAAATGGCTGAGAGCTCTTGGGCAGACTGTGGGGATCATGAGACAGGAAATCTGGGGTGAAGACAAAGCCTGAGCACGAGTTCATACCACCCATGATTTATGAAGTATCCGGCATATTCGGCAGAGTATTTAATTCTCTCTCACTCTACCACAATATCCTACTCAGCCAACCTCTCCTGTCTGCCTTCACACTTATCAGAAGGAAAAGGGAAGTAGATCATGAACAGAGGGGTTCACCCCCTCAAACCTGTATGGTATTGCAAGGAACAATTGGATTGGACCCCCCTTACTTTTTTGTTTGTTTGACTTAATTTTTTTAATTAAGTTATTTATTTATTTATTTTTGGCTGCGTTGGGTCTTCGTTGCCATGCACGGGCTTTCTCTAGTTGCTGCGAGCAGGGGCTACTCTCCGTTGTGGTGCGCGGGCTTCTCATTACGGTGGCTTCTTGTTGCAGAGCACAGGCTCTAGGTGCATGGGCTTCAGTAGTTGTGGCACGCAGGCTCAGTAGTTGTGGCTCGGGGGCTCTAGAGCACAGGCTCAGTAGTTGTGGCACACGGGCTTAGTTGCTCCGTGGCATGTGGGATCTTCCCTGACCAGGGCTCGAACCCGTGTCCCCTGCATCGGCAGGTGGACTCTTAATCCCTGAGCCGCCAGGGAAGCCCCTGACTTAATTTTTTAAATTGAAGTAGAGTTGATGTATAATATTATATAAATTACAGGTGTGCAATATAGTGTTTCCTAATTTTTAAAGGTTATACTCCATTTATAATATTATAAAATATTTACGATACTCTCTGTGTTGTACAGTATATCCCTATAGCTTATTTTAAACCTTATAGCGTGTACCTCTTAATCCCCTACCCCTTTATTGCCCCTCCCCCCTTCCCTCTCCCAACTGGTAACCACTAGTTTGTTCTCTACGCTAATTTAAAAAGATACATGCACCCCATTGTTCATAGAAGCATTATTTACAATAGCTAAGATATGGAAGCAACCTACGTGTCCATCAACAGATAAGTGGATAAAGAAGATGTTGTATATATGCAATGGAATATTACTCAGCCATAAAAGAATGAAATTTTGCCATTTGCAGGAACATGGATGGGCTTGGAGGGCATTATGCTAAGTAAATTAAGTCAGACAGAGAAAGACAAATACTGTATGATATCACTTATATGTGGAATCTAAAGCATACAACAAACTAGTGAATATAATGAAATAGAAGTGGATTCACCTTACTCTGAAGTGTCTTTGAAGCTCTTTTCATTGACACCCAGTCTTTACTGAGTTCCTTTGAGTGCCTGTCCTTTTACTAAGCAGGTGAATCATAAAATAGAGAAAATATGGTTCCTGCTGTCAAGTAGTGCACTTTATATATTTAAATATATTTTAAAACTGTGTAATATTTTAAAATATCTGCCCATTTAGAATCCCTGCATCCTCTAATGGCAGGTGGTAGCATAAAGGCAGATCACATATATATTAAATATAATACAACACTCACTTTCTCCCACAAATATGTGACTCCAGTGGTCACTTTTGACAGTTTTCAAGAACCATGGATCTGATACCTCCAAGTGCTCTCGCCTCACATTCAGCTACAGCTGCGGTGACGAGGTGCATGTGAGCCGCCGTCATCTTTCCACAGGTGTGGCTGGGACATGCTGCACCTCAGGCACGGGCCCCTCCTCTGCAGCCTCCTTCCCAGTATCTTCTCCTACCAGGAGGCATGGGAAGCCTGCATAGACTATTGGCTCAAAAGCCAAAACGCAGAAGAACTGACAACCTGTGAGACAATCCTTGAAAACGGAGAAGAGAAACTCACAGAAAAGTGCTTTTTTTCCCTTTCCTCCATCAGACTGGCAGTTCTGAGATGCATTCCATAAAGGTTCTCAGATCGCCATGGTGAAATCGCGCATCTGTCACATGCAGCGATCACCAACTGGACGACACATCTTGTATTAATATTCCTTGCTTCCTCGCTGCGCTCTACCGGGCTCTCACGTCTGCTTCCTGGGAGCATATTCCACATAGACCCCTGCCAGCAAACTTTATCTCAGGTCAGCTTTGGGGGAGACCCAGGTTAAAACAATTCAAATGGTCCCTTGTTGCTTGAGTTGTTTACTGAAGTTCAGTGAAACTGAAAGTTTTTACATTTTCTTCATTGGTCCTTCCCTTAGACACAGAATTGTAGGAATCTGGCAAAGACCTCACCCAGAGATTAATCACTATCTTTTACAAAAGTTTCTCCTTTACTTGACTCCTCCATGGAGCTAGATCTAAGAAGGAAGGAAGGAAGGGAGGGAGGGAGGGAGGGAGGGAGGAATCAAAACATATTTGTGAACTCCTTGACTGAATCTGAGAATCCATGGCATTTTCGAGAGACCATTTCCCTTGATTAAGTTTTCATGACAATGAAGAATTCTATGCTTTGTTTTCATTTATTCTTTGTTTTCTCTTTTTTAAGCCTCTAACTCTTCTTTCTGGTCAGTTGTGTGGTGGGACGTACAGCAGAGAATTGGGGATGGTACAGAGGGAAGAGTCTGGACACAGAGTCCATTCGAGCGATGACCCAGGCTACCCTGGGAGATGTGGGGACAGAGACTCTATTAGAGGCACCACTAGAGCTTAAGTAGAGCGTCATTTTGTGCGTCTTTAGAAAACTCACAAACGGAACATACTGCATACCCTGCAAATTCAATTTTTCACTTGCTATTCATGAAAACTTTACATACCTACTTGTCCTCTTAAAAAGCAGCATAAATGTTACATAGTGTAATGATGCTACATTTTGCTTAGTCACTTTTCCTGCTGAAGGATATTCCAGCCTCTTCAGATACACATCAAACTGACAGTTATTACCAGGAAAGGAACTAGGATTGGCTTGGTAATCAAAGGAGGATTAGCCTGCATCTATGAACGTTAATGTCCTCACGTGAAAAGACGCTCAACGTTATCATCAGGGAAATGCAAATCAAAGCCACAATGAGCTATCACCTCACACCTACCAGAATAGCTATCACCCAAAATAAAACAAATAACAAGTGCTGGTGAAGATGTGGAGAAGAGGGAGTCCTCATGCACTGTTGGTGGGAATGTAAATTGGTGCAGCTACTATGGAAAACACTACAGAGGTTCCTGACAAGGTTAAAAAGAGAACTATCATAAGACCCAGCAATTCCACTCTGGGTATTTACTGAAGAAAATAAAAACACTAATTCAAAAATATATATACACCCCTATGTTCACTGCAACATTAGTTACAAAAGCCAAGATATGGAAACAAACTAAATGCCCATCAATGGATGAATGGGTAAAGAAGATGTGTGTGTGTGTGTGTGTGTGTGTGTGTGTGTGTGTGTGTATTACTAGGAGAGACTGTTCATAACAGAACAGATGTCTCCTGACAAGTAAGTTATTGGTACAAGCGAACTACATTACTGCAATAATGCTAAGATTCAGACTTAAGCTAAAGATAGTAAGAGAGAGTGGGGGAGGGCGGCAGGGAGAGAGAGAGCAAATTGAGTAAGAGAGTGAGATACAGTTTGGTCTGAGTTCACATCCAACCCTACCACACTGACTTACTCTGGGATATATCAAGGCAGCACAGCCCTCAGAAAGCTAAGATACGCCAGCTTGAAAAGGCCAATTTCTGGCATATTCATTTGTCAACATCTTAACAGCAAGCACCTCTATTTTTCCAAAGTCTTGTGCATATCAAAATGTTTTCTATGCAAATTAAAGGTGGTATTTCCTTCATTCCATCACGGCAGATTCATAGAATCATGTAATGTACAAGATTTTGAACCACTTAGAATTCTATCCTGGTGTTAACTATGATGCTTTTTTCATTATTATCGAATTGTGCAGAAAGTAAGTCTAGTAGAATTAAGAGGATAGGTTTTAGAATTAACAGGCTTTCTAGAGAAAGAGAAAGAAGGAGTTTACAGCTAAATATCCCCATAGGAAATGGAAGCCTTACACATGAAAAAAAAAACAAGAGCTTAGAGTTTAGGATGTAAGCGAAAGTAACAGATGCAAATGAAATTTACTGCAAAAATTTGATAAACAGTTTCATAAAAATATGCTTTCCTTAAACTCGCCAAATACAATTATTAAGATCCTTAATATATAGCAATAAATCCTATTTAATTATGTCACTATATATGTGTACGGTTGCAGTAGAAAAGATACGCGGTGTTTTCCATTATATACAAAGTAATACATTCCTTGGGCTGTAAACTGCTCTCAGAATATTTTTCAACTATCTAACGTTGTTTGCATCGTTATCTTAGATTCAGGTTGATGGTTACACACTGCTGTTCTTTCTTAGGAATTCACCCCCATTCAATATTGTTGAGGTTGTATTTTAGGGAAACTCAGAGGCATTTCTTCTGCATACCTTCCTTGCAATCATCCCGTTTCTTAACACACGGCAGTGTTTCAGAATAACCTACTGTTCATCGTCTTCTGTAGATGTCCTGCCACCAAGGATGGCTTCAGTGGTTCTTGCATTGTTCTGTCTTGCAATGCAATACTAGGTGATAATCATTTATGCCAAACCAAATAAAACCACTCCAATAATGTTTTAATTAGGATTTTTGTCAATCAAAACTATGCAGCCACTTAATAGTTTAAACACGTTCACTATTAATAGACCTCCAGTTGTCTGGTAAATGGTTGCCAATAACTCAAGCACTCAGTAAGGCATTTGAAATCCATGATGTGTCTTTCTACTTCCTAATTTATTAAAACTAGATTTTAACAGACTTTGATGATGAATTTGGATCTGGTTCTCTTGTGACAAACCAGTCTTGTGACTGCTTTCTCTAGCTAATAAGTTAGTTTTTAAAATTTTGTCATCTTCTGGGACATAGAATATAAAAGAGTTTATGAAAACCTCTCAAGGAATTTTGATGAAAGTCGTAGCGTATAGAATCTTAAGCATTTTTTTTTTCAGAAGAAGGTAAACATGCTGTATACTGAATTATGGATAGACTGAAGAATAGACAGTGCTGTTTCTTGTAGCTGTCCTCCTGTAGATAAGAGGTTGGAAGTTACTTGTGAACGTGAAAAAAAAAAAAAAACTAAAAAAACAACAAAGACCCTGTACATTTGAAACTTGGAAGCATCAACAGAGTGTGCTGAACTAATCAGGTCCCAAAGCCAAACACTGTTCTTGTCATTATTCATATGATAACAAGGTTTAGCTTAGGGTATAAAGGTAACCCTCACCGTAATGAGCAAAAATTTCAGAAAAAAAAAGTGTAAAAGTACAAACACGTATTTCCCTGAACCACTGCTACCAGGAGGGATGTTAAACTGTGTGAAATGGAAAGCAGC
Organism: Pseudorca crassidens; assembly: GCF_039906515.1. Taxonomy (NCBI): domain Eukaryota; kingdom Metazoa; phylum Chordata; class Mammalia; order Artiodactyla; family Delphinidae; genus Pseudorca; species Pseudorca crassidens. Next base: position 32,663,253 of record NC_090316.1, on the reverse strand, counting down.
TAAATATGGTTGGATTCATTATTTACAAATTGCGCTTCAAGCAAAGAGGGAACTCTTCTCATGAGAAAATGTGGGCTATAACCTCCCTCTCTGCTGCAGTGAAGCACACAGTTCAGAGGGAGCTGAGAACGAAACTCACAGAGGCAGAGGCCTTGGAACCCGGCCATTCCCGTGATAACAGACCAACTTGGCAACCAGCACTCTCCAGGGCACTTTAAGTGTGGATAAACAGTGAGTAATAAATGTTTAATATTTGAGGCAAACTTTGAGCAATTGCATCATCAGAGACATGGATGGACCTAGAGTCTATTATACAGAGTGAAGTAAGTCAGAAAGAGAAAAACAAGTATCGTATATTAATGCATATATGTGGAATCTAGAAAAATGGTACAGATGAACCTATTTGCAGGGCAGGAATAGAGACACAGATGTAGAGAACGGATGTGTGGACAGAGCGGGGGAAAGGGAGGGTGGGATGAATTGGGAGATTGGGATTGACATATACACGCTAGCATGTGTAAAATAGATGGCTAGTGGGAACCTGCTGTAGAGCGCAGGGAGCTCAGCTCAGAGCTCTGTGATGGGAGAGGGTGGGAGGGAGGTCCAAGAGGGAGGGGATATATGTATCCATACAGCTGATTCACTTCGTTGTACAGCAGAAGCTGACAAAACATCTTAAAGCAATTTTACTCCAATAAAAAACAAAGATGGAGAATCTGAGGGTAGTTTTAAGGGCGCTGGATGCTTGGAGTTTGCTACGTCGCTTGTGGACTAGACAAGAATCCGAATGGAAGCAGCAACAGCCTGGAAGGGGTCATTCTCTCAATGACAATGACAAAGGGTTAGCAGGATTCCCCGTGAAGAGGAAATGGAAATGGAATCTCCTAACAGACATATTTAATGTAGCCATTTGGTTCTCTTTCTAGGGTGCAGAGACACTCTCAGTAAATCTCTTTAAAATATTTTTCTACAGTTCTTTGTGTCAGGAAACCTAGAAATACCTGCCCAGATGGGTCCTAATTCCCAGAAGCCTCACATTAAAAAAAAAAGATTAGGGCTTCCCTGGTGGCGCAGTGGTTGAGAGTCCGCCTGCCGATGCAGGGGACACGGGTTCGTGCCCTGGTCTCGGAGGATCCCGCGTACCGCGGAGCGGCTGGGCCCGTGAGCCATGGCCGCTGAGCCTGCGCGTCCCGAGCCTGTGCTCCGCAACGGGAGAGGCCACAGCAGTGAGAGGCCCACGTACCGCAAAAAAAAAAAAAAAAAAAAGAGTAATATAAAAATTCATCATCAGAACAGGAGCTCTCACAGAGAGGAAACTATGAGCTGGTTACATAAAACAGGGTAAAAAGTGGACTTCGGACTTCTCCTGGGGAGAACACAGACTGCTGTTACTAAAATGAAGACACAAGGTCTTACCAGGCTGATGCGGGACTGAATCAGAAGTCGAGACCTTTGTGAATCTATGAAGCCTATGAAGATGGAGGGGGGCCTGCAATTCCGGCTCTGGTACTTGGAAGACACATCAGGGAGGTCAAGGGGCAGCTTACTGACAGCTAAGAATCTGAATGTCCTTACTGATTAGGCCAGAAACACAAATACAGTCAAAGGGGTCATTTAATTCACAGTCTCAAAAAAGACAGCAAATTATGAGTGGAAGATCAGACACTCTAATCACACAGGCTCTGGCTTTCTTATTTCACAGTTTAGAAACATTGGAAAGAAAATGAACAAATGTCTAAAAGGCTGACTGCATATGCTTACAGATAACAAAATAATTGTAGAAATTCTAATATTGAGTAGAATTCATGTTGTAGCCTATATTTTCCTGATATGTTATATTCTTCACATCTGCAAAAAGAACATTATAGCTGAACAAATTAATGTATGTAAAGGCAAATTAGGGCAGCGTCAGCAAGGTGGGACCAGCCCTGAACTTGAAGTCAGGAGGCCTGAACTTTGGTGTGATTATCTAAAAACTGACTGTCTGACTCTGAGGAAAAGAAGAAAACTAGTATAAATGCCACACTTTGCCAGCCCTGGGCATGTTGCTGTGTATATGCTGTGCCACGTAGTCATCTTAAAACCTCTGTGAGCGACGTAAGTGATGGCTGTTTTATAGCTGAAAAAAGTTCACACACTATTGTCTACGTTGGAAGAGAATCAATGAAGGGATTTCTCAACGAGTATAAGTCTTTTTTTTTTTTTTTGGTGAGCAGAAAAGATCTTCATCTGGATCCTATTACATGACGTGATCAGTATTGTCATTTTCAGATAATTTCTGATAACTTGATTCCTATCTTGATCAGATATTCACTAAAAGATTCAAAGTCAAATGCATTTTGTTCTTTAGGTTGAAGCAAAAATTTAAGTTGGGAATCCTAGGCCCCACAGAGAGTGGATTGAAATCCTCTGTTTTGGTTGTTTGAATCAGTGATTCTGTGTGTCAGCAGGAAAAAACCTGATAGAATGTTTTAAAATGAGAAAATACATAAATATTGCTTAGGCTATACACAAGGAAAGCTGTTATTAATATTGCAGATCATTTCTTTTCCAGGCATTTAGTAAATGTTCTCAAATAGTTAAGATGCGTATTCTGGACACCTTTGCAAGTGAGAGTAAGCGTTTGCGTTAAGTCAGAGTAGGCTGTCTTCTGACCTGAGAGTGAAGGTAAAATCAAATCTCAGTTATCTAAACTGTCCTCAAGATGTGAGGCCTGGGTCACTCTCAGAAAGAGTAATTTCTCAGATGAGATAACTCATTTCTAAGGGCCTTTTATGGGTCATAGTTTGTACATGGGTCATGGGTGGCACACTCAAAACAGGTGATCGCAGAGAGTTTAATAAAGAAACAGGGAAGCATCCAAAGCTCTCACCCCGTGGGCTTGAAGGGGCAAAGGAAGGGAGCTGTCAACAGATGCTTGTCAAGGGCTGTGGCTTTAAGGGAAGACATGCAGCTTGGCCAACCGATGGCTTGACTCAGAGGGAGAATCAATGCCGCTACTTTTCTTTTCTTTTATCTTCATATCTCTTGCTGTGCTTCCATTGGCCATGCCAGCTGGAAGACAGAGGGAAAGAATGGTTGATGAGTCCAGAGCAGAGTGGTGAAGGGTGGAAAGCAAACAGGTATCCAAAACAGATGCTTTTCTCATAGAAATTCATGTCATCGTTCTTTTAATCCTTCATTGCATGCAGATTTGTGAGCACCAGTTACGTTCAAGATGTAGTACTTCATGGAAAGGTTGATATAGGAAGCGAAGGAGAAAAACTCATTAAAAATTGTCCATGTTCTCAAGGAGTTTACAGGATATAGTAAGTATACAAATGACACAAGGCAGAGTATGATATGCATAAGAGAAGTACAAGGAGGGGTCATGGAAATTCAAAGTAAAGAAAGAATGATTGAAGCAATCAGGAATGGCTTCGTGGAGGCACTGCATTTGAACTTGGTCTTGTAGAATACGCAAGACATTGTCAGAAACAGGTGATGGAGCTATCCCACATGGAGGGAAAAACGTGCGGGACAAGGGGATGGGAAGATGTAAGCCATGTCCAGGGAAATCTGACTGGAACACTGTGTGCCTTTGACACATGGGAGATAGAATTTGATAAAACCAGTACAGCTGCCCCATCCCAAACATACACGTATGTTCATGTACATGCACACACATCTATTAAAACAAGGCTGTGCTAGTGCAAAACTTCAGCAAGTCATTTCTGAGTAAAATACAAATGCTGTGAAAGTGAATTATATAATCTGATATTAGTGTATCCTCTGGTGGAAGGCAAAAATCCAATATGCACCCTGGACATTATTTCTTTTATTCTAGCTTTATTCTAACTAGCACTGTTTCCTGTGCATGACTGCTGTTAGGATAAGAGCACCATCTAGTGTGTTCTGGTCTTATGTTAAGTCCAGGACTTCTTATCTGCTTCTAATGTTATTCAAATAATCTCAAAGATACCAAAACAAACAAACAAGCAAACAAATAAAACCTCCCACCCATTTTGGGGAGGCTTTACAACTTCCAACTTAGTAGATGGAAATTTGTTGGCATTTGTAGCATTTCTAAAGAATCCCCCTGAAAGAAAATTGCCCTGTCTCATTGGTAACTGAGATGAGAAAAGTTTAAATAGTATTTCTCATCATTTTCCAGTTCGCCCAATTTGGCAACTAAAATATATATATTTGTAACTATATATAAATATATAAATATATATATATATATATATATATATATATATATACCAAAGTCAACTCATTTTCAGTGGAGAACAAAGGACAACTTTTTCTAAGTACAATCTTAACATGTAAATTAAACAACTCATTACACATTAAACCAATGATCACCATTAAATTATATTTAATTATATAATTAAATTATATAATGTAAAACAACATTAAAGCTATAAGGACTATTTTAGCCACTGAATATGAAGATAAACTTTGAGCCACACATCTTAAATTAACTCTGAAAAAGAATCAGATCATGAAACAGGCAAGCTGACACTCAGGAGACTCTCAATCCTGTTTGCCCTGCTTGTCGCCTGTATTAACAGAAGACAGGAGAATGAGGAGAGGCGCAAACAAGCCACAGACAGCGGAGAAAGCAAAGAAGCGACAGCAGAGAAAGATGGAAGGCACTTGGGGAGGCAGGAGTGCAAGTCACACATTCTATCTCCCCAGGTCCCATCCTTCAGATGTTTAAGTTTCAACATCAGAGTTAAAATCCCTCAATGATTTTTAACTAAGCCAATAATTTCACTATTAATCAACATTAAAAATATAACAACATAACCAAAAAGAATATGCCTAAGCAGATAGTATTCAGCAGAGACAATGCCCACCCCCAGCTAGGTATTCCGCAAAGTACCCAGAACATCGAAAGAGAGAACGCAGCTTGTTCTTTGGTGCCACAGCGATTAAGTCACTCTTCTAACTGTTTAAATTTTTGTCTGTTGATACATCTGGAAAGAGCTGATACAAGCTCAAATGAAGGCCAAACCAGCCTTTCCTGATGGAATATTTCACGTGGAGAATACGCAGATTGAATGTCAACAAAGAGCAAGTACGTTGAGGTTGCACCTCCCATTGCTTTCTAGGTCTATGCTTCCAGGACCACTGCTTTGGATGGGAACTTGGCCTTCAACTAGAGTAGGACGCTACCCACGTGGGCAATGGCTTGGCTTGGTTATGGCCTCACATGGCCATATCCTGTTATCAGCTGAATTAAGTGGGAGAAAATTCCCACTTTCTCAATCAAATATATTTGAAGAATACCAATATGCCCCAAAGTTCACAAAACTAGTATTGAACATATTTTCACTATGGGAGTCCAGCTATCACCCTTCTGTGGACACACCGTCACCTGGGGAGTTATTCAGACCCAGCGAATCAGGATCTCCTCAGCAGAGTCAGGGATTTGGTATTTTCAGCAAGTACGCCGGTGATTTTGAGGCGGACTATTGAAAGTATGCTTTTATGAAAGCAATGTGAATCCCATGGGTTCTTTTTTTCTTCTTGACCAGTAGAAGATTTTTCTCTTTACTTCACAAAATCACTGTGGTTTGCTCTTTGAACAAAAGACCACTTATATTGATAGATTAATATTGCATAATTTTTAGCAACTGTGATTCTTATAGCTTCTGATACATTTACTCTAAGAGTTCAAAGTTTCAAGATCTAGAATCTTCCATTTAAAACTCTAAAAGTATATTCTTTTAACTAAAATGAAATAAGATTTTAATAAAGATACAAAATATTTTATCCAGGGTCCACTACGGACTCCTCCAAGACAATGCTCTTTCATTTTCCTCCTTACTAGAAACCTTGCTATACTCCAGTCACCAAGAACAACAGGCAGTCACCTGTTCTCAACATCTTATTTTATTCCTTTGTATCTCTGTTTCTGTTTCTACCTCTGACAGAAGTTTCCTTTCTCCTCAAACCCATCTGCCTAGCAAACGTCAACACATCTTTTGAGACACAGATCAAACGTCACCTTTCCCGTGAATCCTTTAATGAGCTCCCACCCCCATCCCTCCACTGCACTCTGTACACATCACAGAACTGCATCTATCTGTTTACATGTCTCCCTCTACCAACCAAGCAGTAAGCCCTTTGAGAGAGGATGATTTCTTATTCATTTTATAGTCCAATGTCCAGCCCAGAGTAGAGAGTGAAAAAGTGTTTCTAGATTAAACCTGTAAGTGATTCTAATCACCTGGTCATCTTGAAGTCCGGAGCAAAGCAAATGTGGTTTTAAGGTAATAGTTTGAAGTGCTATGGTAAAATACTAAATATTTCAGTTGTGAAAACATCAAGGTCCTCTTTTGGCCTCAACATCTTTTTTGTAAACTGATCCTTGTTTCCTCATCGACTCCTAATCAAAAAGATACGTATTTGAGGGAAGTAAAAATATGTGTGTGCAATGGTAGAGGTGTAGAAGCAGCATCTATAAATCTCCTTCCTAATTTTACTAATCTGAGATTCTTTGAGATGCTTTATTTCGTTTTCTTTCACGTATAAATAACAACGTTGTACGGACCTGTTGCTATTTGGGGATGAGAAAATCTGTCACATAAAATTCATCATCTCCCAGTCAGTTACAGGAGCCTTCAGAATTCTTCAGGGTTTCTTAGAACCAGAAATGTGTCAGAAATGAGAAGAGAGGTCTCTCAGGGCAGGTGTAGACCCCTAAGTGACCAGTCCAGCAGAGCACATTCTATATCATATATTCTCAAGATATTTGCCGAAATAAACCTACAAGACTTAATAAAGTGAAGAGGTATTTGTTATAGATTAGTATAAAGGAAAAATATTCTGAAGAATTTTACATTGCAAAGAACCATATCAGTAGAAAATGTAAGAGCTGTTTGTTGTAAGCCATTATGTTTGGTTTGTTTTATTTTAAATATGGAGGAGGAGGGAAAGTGGCAGGAGAGTTAGAGACAGTAATTCAGGATGGAAAAATCAGTGATGTATCTTACTGAGCTCCGAGTTCTCATGTGATGAGTGAAGGACCTTAATCAGGTCATGATTTATTGCTTCACTACTGTTATTTTATTCTGTAGCTAAGATCTTATGGAAAAGCCCTCATGAACTTTTTGGCCAACCCAATATATATGAATTCTTAATCTGTTAGCAATATAGTATAGGTTTCACTACCTGGTAAGTAATTTGACCTCTATGGAGAATTATTTGCCTAGGATAATGTTACAATGATTAATAAAATACTTAGAAGTATTTTTTCCAACCTTGTTAAATAATCTTTACTGTGAAATAGATACCCTCATCACTAAATGTCTTCCCCAGGTTAGTTCCATTATTCCTTTATTTTTAAAGTAAAAATATAAATATCTGTCAGCAAGTACGAAAAGCAGCAAATCAATCAAATTAGATTAAAGCAAAATAGCCCCAAAGAACTTTATAATCAAAACTGAAAGGGAAAAAAAAAAAAAAACCTGAAAGGGATCCCATTTTTTATCCCAGATAAATTATATGCAGGGACACGAGCTCCAAGAATGCATTCCTAAGAAAAGACAGAAGAGCTAAACTTTGAAACAGAGCATATAGTACAAAATAACACAAAATTATCAGTGATCTTGTGATATCCAGAGTTGAAAAGAATGCATATCTTTTAATGAACCTGGCCTTCCTATTTATCTGACAGCAAATAGCTCAGATTCAAAATCAGCCTGCAGCTCCTCATTCCAAGGAGTGTCTGACAACTCAAAAGGCTGACGGTTTCCAAGTGCACTGCATTATAATGGTTCTTTTCAGCCTGATTTAGGGCAAATTTTCCCAAGTAAATTTAAATTTCTGCTCTTCATCCTGATCTCATTTTCAGAGAGCAATTGTCTTTGAGCAGGAATTAATATATCCACTTTTTAAAAGACATTCACTGTATTATATGCTTGAAAGTTGCTGAGAGTATATCTTAAACGTTCTTACCACAAAAAAAAACAAACTGTAATTATCTGAGCTGATGGATGTTTTAACTAATCTTATTGTGGTAACCATGCAGCAATAGATAAGTGTATCAAATCATCACACTGTACACCTGAAACTTAGACAATATTATACGTCAATTATCTCTCACTAAAGCTGAGGGGGGAAAGACATTCACACATGGTATAATGTAACCTTCCATAGAAATTAATCATTAGGTTTACCATATCTCTCTGACAGCGATCTCATGTGGTACAATTTTGAACCAATTTCCAAGAGAACTTGGATTAAAGGAGAATGTGGATCAGAGCCAATGTGCTGAGGTGCTGGAAACACCAGACCATGTAAGTTACTGCAAAGCCCTTGATAAAAACAAAGATTCATCACTTATTAAAATAAAGATCTTTCATTTAGGAAGCTATGCCTTTAATTTAGAGATGAATAGGACATGTTCAAATATGAAGGACATTTCAAGGTAACTGATTTTCTGAAAATAAACATGAATTTTTTAAAAAATGTATTGAGCAATAACTTTCAATGGGCAATGTACTAGGATTAGGGGTATACCAAAATCAGTAAAACAAAGGTTCTCTCAACTTTTCTTCATCTCAAGCATTTCAAAATACAGCACATTTTATAAATTCAACACATATCTATGACATGTCACTTTAGTGTTTAAAAATGTTTAAATACACTTTACTGAGGTATAAATTATATACAACAAAATTCACATATTATAACTGTGCAGGCTGATGACTTTTAACAAGTAACCATATAATCACTACTCCGTTCAAGATACAGAAGATTTCCGTCATCAGCACGGGTTCCCTCATGCCCCTTTGCAATCAGTTTACTCAACCTCCCGTCCCAGGCAACCACTACCCTGATTTGTCTGTACAGATTAGTTTTGCCTATTCTAGAATATTATATAAATGGAATCATAGATTATGTATCCTTTTTCTCTGCCCCTTTTGTTCATCATCATATTTTTGAGAGGCAAGAATGAATATATTTCAGAAGAAGTTTTAAAACATCCAGTATCTACAATGTATTAACCAAAAAGTCCAGTACTTTCTTTAAAAAATCAGAAGATATTCAAAGAAACAAGAAATTTTGATCCCTAGTCAAGAAAAAAGGTAACTGATAGAACCAAATTTGAGATGGCTCGGTTGTTGCATTTAAGCAGAAAAAGAGCTTAAGGCAACTTTATATAATTCTCTTAAAAAGGTAAATTTAGTCTTAATGAGTGAAAGGGCAGGGAATCTCAGCAGAAAAAAATGGAAACTATAAAAAAAAGAATCAATTGGAAATGCTGGGATGGAAAAGGACAAAAACGGAAATTTAAAAATTTACTCATGGGCTTAAAAAACAGTCAGTAAATTTGATAACTTAGAAAATATTTGATTTCAGCAACAGAAAAATAAAACAGTGAAGAAAAATAAACAAAATCCTCAGGTATGTATGGAAAAATATATACTAGTCTAATTTATGTTTAATTGGCGCCCTAGAAGTTGAAGAGAGTGAAATTGGGAAGGAAAACTATATTTGAAAAAATAATATACAAGAACTTTTCAAATTTGAGAAAAAAACACCAACTTACAAATACAAGAGACTCAGTAAATTACAAATAGTATAAATATCAGAGAACCCTACCTAGGCACTTCATAGTCATGTTGCCGAAAGTAAGGAAAAAGAGAAATCTTGAGGGCAGTCACAGAAAAGAGAAACTGTGTACAAGAGAACAGGGATAATAAAGATTGCTGATTTTGCATCAGAAACAATGTGAGCTAGAAGATAATGAAATGGCACACTTAAAGTAGCAAAGACAAAATAAGACTGTCAGTCAAAATTTCATATCTAATGAAAATATTCTTCAAAGTAAGGATGAGATCAAACCACTTTCAGGTAGACAAAAAAAAAAAAAAAGAAGAGATAAAATTAAAACAACAAAAACAGAAAACTTTAAAGTTTCCCGTAGAGTTCTTATAACACCTTTTCAATCACTAATATTAATAGAGTACCTAAATAAGAATATGATACTTTAACAGTTTTTAAAAGCCCTTTTCCCTTACATTGTGTTCTTATTAGAGATATTAATTTCTTCCAAGGTTTTGAATACCCAACATAAAAAGTGCTGCAAGGGTTATGAAGAGGAACAGATAAAAACTGTTCTTTTATGGAATTTATAGGCAGATAAAAATTTCCTTAAAGTACCATGATACAATGTAGGAAGCAACAGGGACACTGAGACACCAGATAAAATACTAGAAGTATATGGAAAGAAAAGGGAATACTTCAGAGTGGGGGTATGCAAGAGAATTTTTAAGAAGCTGACATTTGAGATAGGTTCTGAGCTGGCGGTATTTGTTTATGGATAAATGGGTAGATAATGGCTATGTACACACTAAAGAGAGAAGAATTAACAAAAACAACAAGATTGGAAAACTTTGAGTGTCTACAAAAAACAATGAGCACCTCCATTTGTTTGGAGCTTAACAAATGGAAAATTTAAAAGTAGGCAAAAGGTAAGTCTTGGATCATGAATACTAAGAAGGGACTTGTATTTTAGTCTTTGGATAGTAGGAATCATTGGAGATTATTTAGGTGAAAACGTTTTGATATGAATGTATGTAAATGTGTTATGAATGAATACATGCCTTCTAATGATCAGGAATATCACCTAATGTATCATGAAAGGTCAGTACATTTTATGGCTGCTTAATCTTAGAAGAGTCTAAACATAATGTATTTGTGCAGCAAAATGTAATTATCAATTCTGACTTAAAATTTTAGTCAAAGGAAATTTCAGCTCACTGAAACCAAAATTAAAATTCAAAGGGAAAAGCTATAAACAAAATAGGTTTACTCATTTGTAAACTTAACCACTGTTCTGACAGGTGAAAAAAATTAGATAAATTATTATTTCTTTTCCAGGGATCAAACTCAAGAGTTGATGACCATATGTGTGCACAGTGGTTTTCCTTCAAAGGAAAGGCACAGTGGTTAAAAGAGGAAAGCTGGCCTCCAAGCTGGTCTCTGCCTTTAACAAATGTCTCTCAGTATGTATAAAAAAAGGAGTTGGACTAGATATTTTCTGAGGTTCCTTGCAGCTCTAAAATTCTGTACTCTAGAAAAGTATTTGCTAATGTCTTGGTAAAAGTTTCTAAGTCCTTTTCCTTACTACTCAAAAGTGATATGGTTTAGGAAGAATCTCTTGCCATCCTAACACGGTTGATATTCTCTTTTTAAAATCCATTTGTATTTAACAAATTTTTATTGAGCACCAATTCTGTGTAAAGCACTACACTGGACACTTGAAATGTACTGTTGAGTAAGACAGACAAGAAGTTTGATAGCCCCTATCAAAATACAAGGGAGTCATTGAAGTAGCTATGGCAAACTTCAGATCATAAACCTCTCCTCTGAAGGACAGGCTGACTGGGAATACAGACAACAGAATCTCCGGGCTTATGGACCCGTTTAGTACCTTCCAGCCTTCTTGGAATGATGCATCTGTGATGGGCCAGCTCTATACAATGCTGCTCTTCCTGGAAATTTAAGAGAATCAACCATAGACTTCAAATACATGCTGTTTCCAAGAATGCTTATCTACTCTACTAGTAGAAAGGAGAAGAAATTATAAAGGAAGCATACTAATGACTGAGCTTCTGAATTTTTTAACTTACATTCAGGTTTAAAACAATAGGAGTTTTCATAACTAACTGCCTCTTTACCAGCCACATTCTTCCACTTTTACCCACACCCTCCACTGACAAACAGAACAATAGTGAGCTATTTATATGCTAGAGAAGCAACGTCTAAAAATGTTAAACACAACCAATTCTATATGAAGAAAGGCATTAGTAAACTTACAGGCCATAGAAGAAATAGAAATAAACAAGTAAATCATTTCTTCACAATAAAATATAACCAACACTTAAAAATGAGAATACCCAGTTTCGACAAGGACGCAATAAAAGGGACTCCATTATATACGCTATGGAAATATAATTTGATAAAAGACTTTGGAAGGCAATTTCATGATCCTTATCAAGAAACAAAAATATTCATACCTTTGACTCAGTAATTCTCCTGCGATCTGATTTTTTTTTATTGTGTAAAAAATATATATATATAACATGAGATCTACCCTCTTAACAAATTATTAGGTGTACGGTGCAGTATTGCTCACTACAGCACAAGGTAGTACAGCACATCTTTAGAGATTTCTCACCTTGCGTGACTGAAGCTTTACACCCACTGAGCAGCAACACTCTATTTTCCCCTCCCCCAGCCTCTGGCCACCACCATTCTACTTTCTGCTTTGATGAGTATGAAGAAACATCACATAGGTGGAATCATGGAGCATTTGTTCTATGACTGGCTTATTTCACTGAGCACAATGTCTTTGAGGTCCATCCATGTTGTAGCATGTGACAGGATTTGTTTTTTTTTTATGATGGAATAATATTCTATTGTACTTATATAATACATGTTATTTATTCATTTGTCAATGGACATTTAAGTTATCTCTATCTCTTGGCTATTGTGAATAATGCTGTAACGAACATGGAAATGCAAATATCTCCTCAATACCTGGATTGTAATCCTCTGGATAAATACCTAGAAGTGAGATTGCTGGATCATATGGTAGTTCTATTTTTAATTTTTTGAGGAATTTTCATAATGTTTTCTATAGCAGCTGCACCATTTTACATTCCAACCAAGAGTGTATAGAGGTTCCAACTTCTCCACATCTTTGCCAAAACTTATTTTCTGTTTTTTTAAATTATTCATTTATTTATAATGACCATCCTAATAGGTGTGAGGTGATACCTCATTGTGGTTTTGATTTGCACTTACTTGACACTTATTGAGGTTGAGATTTTCATTCACCATTTGTATGTCTTCTTTGGAGAAAAGTCTATTCAAGTTACTTATCCATTTTTATTTTTGTTTCTGTTTTTTGTTATTGAGTTGAAGAAGTTCCTTATATATTTTAGATATTAACCCTTTATCAGATATATGGTTCACAAACATTTTCTCCCATTCTGTAGGTTGCCTATTCACTCTGCTGCTTGCTTCCCTTACTGACAGAAGTTTTTTAGTTTGATGCTATCCCACCTGTCTATTTTTGCTTTTGCCACCTGTGCTTTTGGTGTCATATCCAAGATCGTTGTCAAGATTAATGTTAAGAAGTTTTTCCCCTATATTTTTTCTACGAGTTTTACAGTTTCTGTCTTAAACTTAAGTCTTTACTCCATTTTTATTTATTTATTTTATATCTCTGGTATAAGGATTGAATTTCATTCTTTTGCATGTGACTATCCAGTTTTCCCAACACCATTTGTTGAAGAGACTATCCTTGCTGTATTGTGTATTCCTGGCAACCCTGTCAAAGATCAGTTGACTGTATATATAGGTTTATTGGACTTTCCATTCTATTCCATTGGTCTATACGCCTATCTTTATGCCAGGACCATAATGTTTTGATTACTTTAGCTTTGTAATATGCTTTGAAATCAGAAGCATGAGAATTCCTGCTTTGTTCTTCTTTCTCAAGATTGTTTTGGCTATTCAGGGTCCTCTGTGGTTCCAGATGAATATTAGGATTATATTTTCTATTTCTGTAAAAAACACCATTGGAGTTTTGATACGGACTACATTGAATCTATAGATGGCTTTGGGTAGTAGGGACATTTTAACAATATTAAGTCTTCCAATCCATGAACATGGGATGCCTTTCTATTTATTTGTAACTTCTTTCATTGCTTTCTTTAATATCTTATACTTTTCAGTGTATAAATCATTTGCCTCCTTGGTTAAGTTTATTCCTAAATATTTTATTCTTTTTGATGCTACTGTAAATGGGATTATTTTATTAATTCCCTTTTCAGATTGTTTGTTGTTAGTGTATAGAAATGCAACTGATTTTTGTATGATTTTATATCTTGCAACTTAATGAATTTCTAACAATTTTTTGTGGAATCTTTAGGGTTTTCTACATGTAAGATTATGTCATATGCAAACTGACAATTGTACTTCTTCCTTTCCAATTTGGATGTCTTTTATTTCTTTGTCTTGCATGATGCTCTGGCTAGGACTTCTAGTACTATGATGAACAGAAGTGGTGAGAATGAGCATCTTTAGTTCATTCCTGACCTTACCGGAAAAGCTTTCAGTTTTTCACCATTAAGCATGTTCACTGTGGACTTCCCATATATGGTCTTTATTATAAGGAAATGTCATGCTATTTCTAGTTTGTTCAGTGTTTTTTAATCACATAGGGTGTTGAATTTTGTAAATGCTTCTTCTACATCTATTGAGATGATCATGTGATTTTTACCCTCTGTGGTAAATATCACATGGATTGATTTTCATATGTTAAACCATCCTTGCATCCCAGGGATAAATCCTGTGAATGTCCTGTGAATTTGATTAGATTCACTAGTGTGCTGGTGAAGATTTTTGCATCTATATTTATCAGGGATACTGGCCTGTAGTTTTCTTTTCTTGTAATGGCTTTTTCTGGCTTTGGTATAATGATAATTCTTGCCTCATAAAATACATTTGGAAGTGTTCCTCACTTCTCAATTTTTTGGAAGAGTTTAAGAAGGACTGTCATTAATTCTTTAAGAGCTTGGTGGAATTCACAGTGAAGCCGCTGGTCCTGAGCTTTTCTTTTATGGGAGGTTTTTGATTACTGATTCAGTCTCCTTACTAGTTATACTTCTGTTCAGATATCCTATTTCTTCATCATTCAGTCTCAGAAAGTTATATATTTCCAGGAATTTATTCATTTCTCCTAGATTATTTAATTGGTTGGCATATAATTGTTCATAGTAGTCTCATAATTCTTTGTATGTGTGTGGTAACAGTTGTTATGTCTCCTCTTTCATTTCAAAAAAGTCCTTTTTTTCTTTTCTTGATTAGTCAATTTTGTTTACCTTTTAAAAGTTTTGACAACCTTAAAAGGTTTGTCAGTTTTATCTTTTTTAAAAAATCAACTTTTAGTTCTATTTATTTTTTTCCCATTTTTTTCTACTCTATATTTCATTTATTTCTGCTCTAATCTTTACCATTTCCTTCCCTTGGCTAAGTTTGGGTTTAGTTTGCTCTTCTTTTTTTAGTTCCTTAATGTGTAGAGTTAGGTTGTTGTTTGAGACACTTCTTCTTTTTTACAACATAGGTGTATAGTGCTATAAACTTTCCTTTCAGTACTGCTTCTGTTGCATCCCATTTTTGGTATGTTGTGTTTTCGTTTGTTTGTCTCAAGATATATTCTAATTCCCCTTTTCAATTCTTCTTTGAGCCACTGGTTGTTCAAGAGTGTGGTATAATTTCCACATATTTGTGACTTTTCAAGTTTTCCTTTTCTGTTAATTTTTAGATTCGTTCCACTGTGGTTAGAGAAGATACTTGATATGATTGCAACCTTAAATTTGTTAGGACTTGTTTTGTGATCTAACATGTGCCCCATCCTGAAGAAAGTTGTAAGTGCACTTGAGAAAAAAATGTGTTATTCTGCTGCTGTTGGGTGGAAATGTTTTATATATGGCTTAAATGATATAGTTCAAAGCTCTATCTTTTTTCTCTATCATTCAGGCAGATTCCCTCGTAACAATGAGCAACGCTGCCTACAAGGTTAGCAGCCTGAGTGAAAGCCCAACCAAGAAGTCCTGGAAAAATCTCTGATTATGCTGGCCCACGTCATATGCCTTTCTCTGAACCAATCACACTTTCCAGGAAAATGAGGTAGTGTTCTGAAGACCATGCCCATGCATCTCACTGCATGGCTGACACTGATTTCAATAAGGTAATGAAATGAATTTCCCATAGGAACTGGGTTTCTGTTCCTATGAAATGGGAAGACCTGTAGGCTGAAAATACAGTCAATTTTCTGTCTATCTTAAACATGAAGAAAAATTTTATGACACAAAACTGTTTAGGGCATCGTTATTTATAATGACTAAAACCTTAAGACACACTAAAATACACATTAATAAGAGAATGGTTAATAAATGATGATATATTCATATGACCATTAAATTTTATATACAGTTTTATAATGTGGGAAATGTGTTAAATGTCAAATGACAAAATAAGGACATAACTCTACAAGACTCTGTCTAGCAGATCATAACTATACAAAACATTGTAAAACACATAGGAAGACATCTAAAATGTTACAGTACAAAGAATAGCTAGCTGTATCTGGATGGTAAAAAAAATGTTTTTCTCTCTTTTTTTGTATTTTCTTGTTTTACTATAATGAATATGGATTTTATATTTAGAAAATAATCAATATTTTACTTAAAAGAGAGACAAAGAAGAATTTCTTATGTTTACTAGCATTTATGTTTGAAGGTAGGTCTTACAATTAGGACACTGGAATCACAGGAGGAATTATAGGGTGTAATAAATGTTTAAAAGCAGGGGCTTAAACAGACAAATTGTGCTTCAGCCTAGTGAATGGAGTTTTCATTTATTTTGAAAATAAAAAGACCATATTAGCAGGCATTTGGGGACTTGGAGTGGTTCTGCTACATGACACTGAGGTGCCTTTCTTAATTTCTCTATAAGTGGTGCAGGGCATGTTGGCACCTCGTTTAAGAAGCTGAGCTGTATTCACTGTGAAACAGCCGATAGTCAAGTTTTAATAGAGGCAGAAAAGGATGCTTTTGTTCATTAACTCCACAGGGCTCACATTTGGCCTGGAACTTCAATAAAACCAAGAAATAAATGAGACTGCGAAATAAAACTGCATGAACACTGGAAAGGTATCTGTTGATTATGTGGTACTAAATAAAGCAGCATTTCTTTTAAC
This sequence comes from Pseudorca crassidens, assembly GCF_039906515.1. Lineage (NCBI taxonomy): Eukaryota > Metazoa > Chordata > Mammalia > Artiodactyla > Delphinidae > Pseudorca > Pseudorca crassidens. The sequence goes on along the minus strand of NC_090316.1, from coordinate 32,646,479 downwards.
TGTACCTGATTCTAAGCAAAGTTAGAATTGATGGTTCTCAGGGTGTGAGAGACTGACAGTAATTCCATGAAACACCTTCCATCTGGAATCTTGCTGCTACTGTTCTTGCCATTTTAATTAAAAAATCTTATATTGATTTGTTTACTTATTATAACTAGCAATTATATCTCAAATTTAATTTTTAACACCTTAATTATGCTACTGTGAACATACTGCCTCCCACTTTCCCTTTGTTCTTCACAGGCAAGCTAGCACGGCATGCTGCCGGGAACGGGCCATGGGTGTCCTCCCTCAGAACCATCGAAGGAGCAAAGAGGCAAATAGTGATCAAAACATAAACTAACCTGGCGAAGGAGCAGAATTCACAATGATAAAATCCTAACGTAGGATGTTCATTAGAGTTACAAATTCATTTACGTTAGTGTTTTCTAATCATCTTCCGTGTTCATGCTCGCTGGTACAGCTCTGTCCAAAGAACTGGATATGGTCCCTGCTCTGGAGGAGCTTACAGTGTTCTTGCAGAAACGAACATACAAACCACTGTGATGAGGTTAAAAATGGGGAGGACCATAAGAGGGAAATCTGCTAATAGAGCAGAAAGGAAAGGAATGTTAGCTCATATCTGGAGGGTGAACAGCACAGAGAATTTCAGGCTAGGGCTGCAGGATTTTTTTTTTTTTTGCACAGAAGTCATAGGCTTATGAAAGTGCACTCAGGAACAGTGGAGTTCAGTGTGACTGCAGCCTAAAGTGTGTGCTGAGAAAAGTAAGTTGTAAGCACATTACTGAGAGCCTGGATGCTGTGCTATGGACTGGACATTATCCTGTGGACCACGGGGAGCCACTGCAGCATTAAAGCAGCAGAGGGTGGCATGAATAGGTCTGGGCTTCAGTAAAAGAAAGCCTGTGAGTGTATGAATGATGGATTTAAAGGGTGAAAAACTATAAACAAGGAGGCCAGTCGGATGCAATAATCCACATGAGAAAAGAAAAGGAAATAAACAAAGGCAGTGGCAGTGGAAATATGAAAAGGGCACACAATCGAAAGACAGTCCAGAGTTAGAACCCACGCATCAAGAGTAGTGAAATATATATGGCCTGATTTCTCTGTGTCCATCACTGTATTAAGGGTTCCACACACTTTTGTCTCATTAAATCTTCCTAACAGTCCCATGAGGCACGTTCTGTTTCTTATGCCTGTTTTACAGATTCAGGAACTGAAGACTAGAGAAGTTAAGGAGCTTGCTCAAGATCACATAGCTAGGAAACGGGAGAGGTGGGACTGAACCCAGGTCTAACTGATTCTGGAGCATGACAAATCCCTACGATAAATACCCTCCAACCTGCCTAGGTAAGCATGGGAAATGAGGAAGATGTGGAAATGAGAGAGGACCATGTCTGTTTATGGCCTACGTGACTTGAAAAATGTGAATTCCATTGACTGGGGTAAAGAACATATGAGGGAAAGCAGGTTTCTGGAAAAAAATTATGTAAATAAATAAACATACATATGCACACACACACATATATAGTGTTGAACACATTTACCTTGAATATTGAAAATACATGGAAGTTTAACTTAAGGCTAACGTGCTCTGAGTCACTCTCACGGAGATTGTTGGAGAAACCACGGCAAAGAGTGTGTTGCCACGGCAGAGCACACGGTTAGAAGACACCAGAGCTCGGGGCAGATGTCTGTGGCATTACTTCCTTTAAGGAAGGCACAAAGCGCGAGGACTCTGAGAAGGAGGAAGGGAAGGAGCTTTCGGAGATGTGGCCAAAGATGCTGGAGAATTCAGGGTTAAGAAAGCCAAGGCAGAAGAAGGTTCTGAACAAGAGATACTGAAAAATAAAACACACCATTTCCAGAAGCATAGTCTCAACTATCAAAGAGAGATCACGTTGCAAGAGAACTGAGGAAGGTCTGTTGGGTCCAGCATTCGGGGGATCACTGTTGACACTGAAGGAGGATGGTTCAGGGGGAAAAGGCATCTGACACCAGATCACTATGATACGCAGCGGGAAGGGTCTGCGAGGAAGAGGGTGGCCTCTTCTGGCGGAATGGATTCCTTCCTGGTGAATGTGGCCACCTCTTCCTCAAATCCCATAGCGGAGGGATTAGAGCGTCACAAAGCAACAGCTACGCTTTTACAAGAACACCCAACATGTTCCAAGGGTAAGACGCGGGCTTTTTTCTCCTTTAGCCTCTGCTCTAAGCCTAAGAGAGACCCTCAATCTTTTTGTTCCAAGAGAAAGCGTCCTCCTCAGTCCTGACGTTTTCTGCCTCTGGAGGACGCTCAATCACTGTAACCTACTCCTAGCTGGTTTCTGCCCCTTTACTAACTCAGACTACCTCAGTGAGGTACTTACGCAGTCGGTAATTTGGGAAGGTAAACCCGACACGCTCAGCTCTCTTCCATTTATCTCTTTGGGAACCAGCCTCAGGGCAGAAAGAACACAATCACAGCTGCTTTTTTTCCAGGCAGGTCTCCTATCTTTCTGGGGGGGGCCTGCAGTTCCGAGGGATAGCCTGAAAAACACCAACAGTTGGTGTATTGGCCGCAAACATTGCGAAATGAGGTGAAAGCGCAAAGCTGAGTAGAAAAAGAAAATAAATGCATAGAAAGACTTTTAATTGGGGCTAAAACGTGTGGTTTGGAGCCTTCACCATAAGTTTTACAGCAAATACTTTGCTTGTAGCGACTTATATCGGACCGAGTTTCAGCTGCTGTGTGGCGTGGGCCGGCACCTGTAAGACTTAGGGCACATGGTATTTCAATCTGGATCTATGGACGCAGATTACAGCCTGCTTCTCTCCAGGATGGCATCTTTCCATGGAGGTAAGTCTAGAAGGGCCCTGACAAAGATGCTTGAGGTAGTGAAAGCCCTCGGCAGGCACAGGCAGCTCAGGGCTAGAGCTGCTGCTTCTTGACCTAGCAGTACACTCTCACGTGATATGCCGACAGCGAAAACCCTAACAGAGGCCTGTGGCTGCAGAGGTCTTAGGGCTCAAGGGCAGCTGAGGCAAGAGTTAAGTTTAGAGAGAACTGGAGTTTTTCTATACATCTGTAGACCTGATACAGCTGCTTCCGAGCTACAAGGCAGCTGAGTCTCATGTGTGCTGGGGAGTCTTTCTGAGGTTCTATCTTCAAATTGTTGTCACCAGGCTCTGATAAGCAGCAAGGGACCAAGGATCAACTGCCCCCAATCATGTTCTCTATTCACAGCCGAGGAAAGGACTGTGGATTTATGAGGTTTGTCCACAGGTTCAAATGGAAACGACTCAAAGAAATACAGGACAGCTTTCAAAGCGATATAGTTATTGTAGCGGGGGCTTTCACTGGCTTCACAATGTTACGAGGGAATCTGCCTGAGAAGCTTAAGGAATTCACAAGCAGAGGAAGGACAGTGTCTTGAGGAGCACAAGACAGAGGTCTTGAGTCTCATCGGAGCCGAAGGGGCACAGGCTTCAGAAGCATCCACAGTAGTTTCATTTTAGAAAAATGTTGCAAATGCTTTTCTGGTTGAAATAAATATGGGCACAAGATGAAAAACATCACTGAAAAGCAAACTTCTTAGGCTTAGGCCATTCCAGAACAAAAGGCAGAGGCATTAGCCACACGGCACAGGATTAAAAATGTCTTTCTGCAAGATATATGGCAGCTATATGAGCAGACAGAGCTCACTGTCTATACAGACCAAAGTGCCAAGAACACGGAGCTCAACGAGGAAATGGAGGTTAAGAAGCTACGCACGGGCAGATTTCTCCTCCAGAAATGGTAGGTACGGTGTACTAAACCGCTTTGCTGGAGACTGACCCCTGTTAAATTTAAATTAACAAGTCAGAGTTTCTAGTGAACACCTATCAACCAACCACTGGCATCTTGGTGAGGATAAAAATTGAGATTTCTTTTTCCATCACCTTTTTTGTGGGGAGCCAGTCTTCCAGCCTCCTCGTAATTTAACCCTGTGTAACACTCTCTGCTGAGGGTATTACTGGACTTAGTGACTCATTTCTGAGAAACACAATAAGACAGAAGACACAGCATATGACTCAGAAGTTAGACCATAAACAAAAGTGCTATGTCACTGCCTCGCTTTCTCTCTCGCTCAGATCACTGGCTCCAAGGGAAGCCGACTGCCATGTTCTGAGGGCACTCAAGCAGCCTACGGAGAGGCTCAAGTTGTAAGAAATTGGGGTGTCTGGCCAGCGGCTGGTGAGAAGTGGTAGGTTGCCTATTACCATGTGAGTGAGTCTGGAAATGAGTCTTCAGTGTTTGGAAGTGATGACTACAGCCCTGGCGACAGCTGGACTCACCCTCATGGGAGACTCTGGGCCAAAACCAACCAGAAAACTTCCCCCTGGATTCCCAAACCACGGAAACTGTGAGATAATACATGCTTGTTGTTTTAAGTTGCTAAGTTTGGGGGTGATTTGGCACACAGCAATAGATAAATTAATACTCCGCCTTACGTTTAGAAATAACTGAGTTTTAACCACAGTTTTGGCTAACGTGTAATGAGTTCAAAGGAATTTTACCTGAGAAAACTGTTCTAAGGCCTGAGGATTGTCTGTCTTTCTTAAAGTTGGTTTATACAGGGGCAGTGTGGTTATAATCTCATGTCCTGTTACTCTTCGGACACTAGAAAGACAGATGTATCTGCTACCTTGTGTTAAATTAGTAAAATGTATGAAGTCCTGAAGAAATAACCCCACTCTCACATATTCAGATACATTGAGAAAAACCTCTAATACAGATTGGGCAGAAGAAAAAATTGGGAATTACTTTAATTTCTAACTTTTAACTCGTATTGTCAAGAAAATTAAACTTTAAACATTAACTTCTGAATCAATAGGTGTGGCCTTGAGCTCCCCCTGAGAATTTGAGTGCAGACGAGGACTTCTACTGAAGTTTTCTGCCATTTTATTATTGCAGCACTTATATATTTTATTATGTCTCTTAATATTGTTATTAAATCTCATTGCAGAACCAGGGCTAGGTTACCTCAGAAAGCATGGTTGGACATAATTTGGGATGGGAAACAGAATAGCGAGTACATGTTCCACTTTTTTTTTTTTTTTTTTTTTTTTTGCGGTACGCAGGCCTCTCACTGCTGTGGCCTCTCCCGTTGCGGAGCACAGGCTCCGGACGCGCAGGCTCAGCGGCCGTGGCTCACGGGCCCAGCCGCTCCACGGCATGTGGGATCTTCCCGGACCGGGGCACGAACCCGTGTCCCCCGCATCGGCAGACGGACTCTCAACCACTGAGCCACCAGGGAAGCCCCATCAGTTTTTTTTTAAGCAACAGTTTGATTTTCCATATATTTTACTCTTCATCTTATTCCTCAATTTGTTTTGAATCTGACAAGGAAGAAGAGGGTTATATCCCCACCAGGGAAACCAACACTTCTGTCAAAATTCTAGTAAGGGAAATGATTTGGTCTTAAATGTTCAAAGGTAATGATACAAAATGTCCTTTTGATTGTATGTTTTTATCACAGTCAACCTAAATATGATTCAGGTGTCCACAGGATGCCCCTTTGGAATATATATTTTCTTTGTTTATGTAACAACCAATAACATAGGAAATGGTATAATTAATAGTCATATTTATCCTGTGCTCAAAACTGGAGTTTTGGAGCCAGGCACACATGACTTCTAATCCCAGGTCTGGCAAATCACATAACCTCATTGAGGCCATTTTTAAAATTTGTGTCTTCACTTTCATCTGTACAATAAAGAGTAGCACTTACTCTGGAGGGTTAATGCAATGATTAAATGAGATAATATATGCAAAGTCAAGCACAAACACAACACTGATATACAGTGGGCACCCCACATATGGGAGCTGTGGTTATTAGATCATAAATTCTATTTTGTTTTATTCTATAATAATTCACCAAGTACAAAATCTCAAACCACAGGATTTTTCCATCATAAGGAAATTTTCTGAAACTGTAATCTCCTTAAGATAGTCTTATCATCACAAACAATTTTTCTGTTAAGCTTGCAATTAGTAAATATGTTACTTTAAGCAAATGTTAGGTTATCATCTCTCCTTCTGAACTAAATTCATAATGTGCCATTTTAAGGTAATTCAAGCATTCTGTCAGCTTTCACCACTTAATTTGTATGACTCTAGGGGCAAACTGAGGTCAAGGAATAAAGGTCCCTATGGATATGGCTGTAAAAAATCTTTTAATACTTTTAGTATTAGATTTGCTTGTAGAATGTCCATGGTACAATTTAATAAATTCTGGTTTTGCTGCCTTAGTAAAAAGTTTCTAATATCATTCCATAAGGAATTTTTTGGATAAATTCCTTTCTTGGTTAAATGATCCCATTAGCTGCACAGTCCACCGTTGCAAGACTCTGTTGTGAAAATGAGACTTTAATAACTTTAAGTGTCTAAAATTGATCTCTTTCCCAGCATATGGATTTACTGCTGCCAAGCTATAAAAGAAGACTTACCTCATATCTTGTGCACAGGGGGAATCTTTTAGGCTCAACTTTGCAAATTGGCTCAGAAATGCTCTGAAGATATTTTCCCTGAGCGCCTGTGTGTGCACTGGCTGATTTTATAGACTTAAATTTTCCCACATTTCCTAGCTTCCAGCTTACTCTCTCTCCCCTCAGATCCCCATCTCCCTTCGTTCTGTGCCCAAAATCCTCCAGCAACTCAAGCCACCCCCCAACTTTTACCTAGTTCCCCAGGACCACACTCAACGTAGGGGAAGAATGGCTTGTAGAAACCATACAAGCAGTTACTTAATGAAACAAGATTGTATCGCTAGCAATATAAGTTCAATATAATGCCACAGAAATGATAATAGTATTCAAACACAGACTCCATTTTATTGGAGTGGCTTACCTGTGCTTATATATATATTTTTTTTAATTTCAAAAACCATTGTTACCTGGAATAAAACAATAGTTAAATGTATAGTTTTAGGAGATGAACATTCCCCTCTTAAAGAAGGAAAATCAGACAAAAGATTTCCTCATTAAACATTAAAGAGACTATATAAAAGGAAACACACATGAATACTATAGTCTTAACACGTCTTAAACTCTTTTGGTTACTATAACACAGAACAGATTTTATACTTCCCTAGCAAAATAAACAAAATCTTTTCAAACATTGAGAACAACTCATTGCCAGAGATAAGCTTATTCATTGATGGGAACTGGCTATATAATTATATCTACTTCTAAGTTCTTTTCAAAATTTTTAAAAAATATACCTGGTGATTCCAAGTACATCAGAAGGTGGTTTAGAGTGAGTCCTGGGTCCATCCTTGCCTTTCTGCTTAATAACTGTATGATCACAGACAACTTTTCAGTTTCCTCATTACTGAAAGAGAATTAAAAATAGTTTCTACCTCTAGCCTCATCAGGTTGCTGTGAAAATTAAATGAGAAAATGGGTAATGTAATTAGTACAGTACCTGGAATATAGTAAATGCTCAATAAACGTTAGCTCTTATCATCAGAGAAAGGGAATGTATACTTATTTGTAAGAATTTATCTAATTTACTCATGTATTGGCTATATTGAAACAGAATTTTTTTCTCAGTTTAATTTCCTTTGAACACAGTTGTTCTACAAGCTCAAACACGTACACGGAATTCTTCCTGACATTTCATTACTTTTACATTCCTTAGGCTAACAGCAGGCTTTTAATCTCAGACAGATTTTCACGCCTTGATCATCTTAAAATATTTGCTGAAACTAGTATTCAAAGAAAGTAATGTAGTGACACTAACATGCTTTAGATAGAGGTTTTCATTCCACACAGTATGGAGAAAAAAATTTGATTGGACCATTTTCAACCTAAGGCAAATTTGGAACTATATCCATTTATTTTGGACCTCCCTTAATAGCTTCCTTGATAACAAATTTGTGCTTAACTTTTAAAGTTAATCAGAGCAATAGCATTTTCCTAGTAGTACTTAATTTTTTTTCTACTTTTTTTTTTTTTTCTGTTCAAGATCTTGGGTCTCACGGGAAAACAAAAAACCAAACCAAACCAAAACAAACAAACAAAAATCCAAACAAACAAAAACTTCCATTTCAACCAAGTACTCTTTATTCCCTGTGGACTAGACATCTCATTTTAACTTCCATATTTTTCTTCTCTGTTATCTTCATACTAGAACCATTTAATGTCATAAAAGATGTCCTTTATATGTACTTTCCTTTCAATTGTTAAACAAACCCACCATTCTTGTCACTGTTCTCAGAAGATTCATGCACAAGTCTGTTCTTTCACTTCCGAGGAAACATGAATCATACCATGAAGTACTGTCACTGACATTTTAATCTTGACTATTGGAGAAGTTGATCTTTTCCTCTTAGATCCTCTCCTCCATGGGTTCTTCTTCAATCTTCTAGTTAATTCCCCAATTAATCTGCAGTGGAAAATCATTGCTATTGCTTTATATCTCTAGAGTACGTTATTTAAATCTCTAGTTATGCTCCTAACGCATATGACTTGGTATTATAGTTGGCTTGCTTCAAGTTCACCTGCCCATCAGATTATAGTCCCCGTGAGTGTAGGGGCATTGCTAGAATCATTACATTTCTTACAGCCCTTGCACATAATTTGAATATAATAGGCACTTACCAAATGTTAATTGAATTGAATATCATCTCTGAAATGAATATTACTGATTCAGCCACTTATATTTCTTGGTCACATACTACATGCCAACCACTCTGCCGTCTAATTGTGGCCCTATATAGCTAGTGCTCTAACAGTAGTACATTATGTTGCTCTTTCTTGAATCTCATCCTCATTTCGCCGAAAAGTATTGTTATCCTTTCTTCTCAAAAAAGGAAAAAAGTGACTCAGAGAGGCTGTGCAAGGCATAGTGGCAAAGTTGAATAATGAACGAACTTGATTTTTATACACACCTCTATTCAAGTGTTCTAGATGACAAATTTGGCAACCTGAACACTTTGTATACATTTGTACTAGTTGTAACATTTTGAAGCCAAAGGGTATCAGGTTATTGGTTACCCAATTTTACCTTTGAGTTTTTCAGGTGTAATATTATTAGAATTTATTTCTTAACGATTTTTGAATAATGTGACTAAGCAAGGAGAGTTTGAGATAAATTTCTTTCACCTTGTATATTGTTTATCCTACTTAAAATAAAAGCATATTAGAAACTTGACCAACTATTGCAAAATCTGGATGCAGGTGAGGAAACTTCCCTTCAAAATGGCAGAAACCAATGTCATAACACAATGGGTGGACATAGCTCCCATAGATAAGCCCCTACTATACAAAATGCTGTGTACTAATTTATCTACAGCCGAAATGTTGGTTTTCCCTCATGAAAATACTGCTTCCAAATTCCACTCTTTCTGAAAAACAATTAACCTGTCAAGTTTAAAGTTTTTCGTTCATAATTTGGACTGTATCCTGCCATTGATATTTATTTTAATCTCCTATTGATTTCTGTGGGAATTCTTCTTGTAGAATTAAGGCAGGATATAGCCTCAAAGGAATTTCTGCAAAGAAGGTTCCCACTTTCATCTCTTTGTGTTGGATTTTTATTAAGTTTAGGTCATGACGTTGTATATTTAAAAATAGGCCTACAGGCTAAAGCTATGATAAAGTCTTCTATTTTTGTATTCAGGCTGAAAGGTCAATGAGAAGTCTCACAGGGAAGAACAGTGTTATAAATTATTTTTAACATGTTTTGGTCCAGTTTCTAAAAAAATCAAAAGGCATTTATATTATTTTAAAATGTCTTTTTCACTTTATATATCCCCAAATGTCTATCTCCCATGAGATTTCTTTTTAAAATACCCATTCAAACCATGTTTAAAACATTTTAAAACACTAGATATAATATTAGACAGTCATTTAACATTATAGTAATGATGATATAGAATTATGGATCTTGGAAATTCTTTGGAATGAGGTTAAGTTTGAAAAAAGGCAAAGTAGAAAATTATATATATAAATATTTATAGGAATGCAAAAATGCACATAAATAAAGATGGGTAGATCACGGAAATTTTAAATTTGTGTTATAATTAGTTGATGTTATCAAATTTCCTAATGTTTTGTATTTCAGGTAGTAACGTTAAAATTCAAATGCAAACAAATAACATAACTTACCTTTTAAATTCATCAGATTCATATGAACTTAAAGTCATGACAAAAACTGAAGTGAATAAGAGCAAGGTTATTAAGAATATGCTGGTATTTCCGTTTTTAAATTAGTGGTCCTTGGATCACTTCTAGAGCACCTAGGGGCACATACTGTCATCTGGTAATCTTTTTTTTTTAATTTTCTGGTGTCATGAAAATCTCTTAGAAGTTATGGAATAACAATAAAATTTGACCAAGGCAATTTCTGATGCTGCTCTGCCCACCTGATAGATATGGTTATTGTCTGGACCAAATGAGAGAATGTTTATGTAAGTACTTTTAAAAGTACATGTGAAAGGCAGCATAATAATTTTCATCGTTACTCTGAATACCTTCCAGATTAGATCTCTAATTTGATCTTAGTTACTTAATAAAGAAATGTCATTAAATGAAAAAAAATTTGAAGTTTTATTGTAATGTGGACTCACATTGTTCTCTGTCCCTCAGGAAGACACTGATGCTAAAATGAATTATTATTTTAAAGACACTCGTCTTGGGAAACTCTCCTGCTGAGGAGGAAATGTCCTGGTTCCATTATGAAAACTGCAAATTAACCTCATCACTGTATTTAACTACAGTAGTTCCCTTATATCCGTGGGGGACACCGTCCAAGACCCCTCAGCAGATGCCTAAAACGGCAGGAGTACCAAACACTATATATGACTCTTCCTATACACACATAGCTATGATAAAGTTTACTTTATAAGTTAGGCATAGTAAGAGGTTAACAACAATAATAGTAAAATTGAACAATTATAATAATATACTGTAATAAAAAGTTGTGCATATGGTCTCTCTCTAAAAATATCTTATTGTGTGAACGGAACGCCTTTTCCATCTGAAGTATGCACTTACCACACACACACATTTGAAGTCTGAGGCTTGACAGCAAAACTAGCATGAGTTTCTCTTACCTTCTTCACAATTTCACGGATGGAGGGTTCGTTCTTATCGTAGGTCTCAGCAACCTCAGCACAGGATTTCTTTCCTTCCTTATTAAGTGGAGAACTTTCACCTTTTTACTTAAAGGAAGGACTGTCAGGCTTCTCTCAGGCATCTCCGAATTGCCAGCATCACTCCTCTTATTCTGGAGGTCACTGCTCAGGAAGATAAGGGTCCCTGGAACGCAGGTACCGCGATATTGAGATGGTGGCTCTGATGACCCAAGGGCCAATGAGTGACTAGGGGCGGGGTTCGCTGGGCAAAGGAGTGGTTCCCGCGTGGCCCCGGCAGCTGACCTCGCGAGACTTCATCCCGGTACTCAGAATGGCGCGCGACTTAAAACTTCCCGGCGCGGAAACACCGGAAAGCGAACACTGCGGAAACGGAGGGACTGCTGTACCTGAATTGGTGGTAAGAGTGTGAATGAAGTAGAGCTGAGTCGCTCACATCCTTTCTCCATACAGAATTCAGTTTGGGGGGTGTGGTCAGCCGACTGCCTTTGAGCCAAGGTAACACTCTTTCCGGAAGGCTTGTGGACGGTGGGTGCCCAGCAAGGCCGGCGCACAAAGGCCTGTCCCCTTCCGCCCAGCTCGGAGCCTCTACCGCGCAGACCTCGCTCTGGAGCGCCCCGCGGCCTGGCAGACATTGTGTGCGATCTGCCTCTTTTGCATCGAGGCCTGAGCGCTCCAATTGCGCAGTCCCGCTTCCTCCTTTTCTCCTTCACAAAAATCCTCTGCAGTCCTGTCTCCACGCCAATGTCTGCTTCCCAGAGAACGCAGCTGACTCCCAGAGTAGCTCAAGAAAGCCAGCAGCAAAGACATGGTCCCAGGACTGGCTCACTGTGCACCATTTGGGACTGAGGACACCAGCCCGAGCGCTCCGTGACCCAGGAGGAGCCCCAGCTGCTGGAAAGTTGCTGGTGGCGACTTGGGAGCCTCTTCTTGCAAAGGAAATGTCATGACTGATGGAAGCAGTGCACAGGACAGTGGATTTAGTCGTTGTCATTAAGTCATGGTACTGTCCTTCCTAATGAAAAGCTAATAGTATTGAACAAGTAATTGAAAATCAAATGTGAAGGCCAGAGGGCCTCCTTGGTAGCCTAAAAGAGGCCAGTTTCCTCTCTCGGGAGAAGAGAGCAAAGCTTAAGACAAAACTAAGGATTTAGACCGTAGTCACTGATCTTCAAAGACAGTTGAAGGTTCAGCTGAAGCAGGTCTGTTACACCAAGCTCAGGGCCCTGAGATCAGGGTATCTCGGTAGATGCCTCTTGAGATTTTGATTCCCTGGATTTTTTTTGTTATTATTATTCCTACACCTTATTTGTCACAGCACTTTTAGGTTCACAGCAAAATTGAGTAGAAAGTACAGAGAGTTTCCACATATGCTCAGCTCCCTGCTCGGGCACCCAGACTCTTTTGAATGCTCTGAGCCTGCACAGGTGAACCCCTCCTGTGAAGAACGGGCCCTGCTCCCACGGAGGGGGACAGTGCAGCGCTCTCCACCACAAGCCCACAGGGGTTCTCTGAGGATATGCCCCTACCCCTCCTGTGGCTGCCAGGCCTATACACGTGGTTAAGTCACAGCATCACCCAGACGGGGACTTATCAGACCTGCTAGAGGAATAAAGGGCCAAGGCCACAGAGGAACCGCAGGAATTAGTCAGCATGACCAGCAGACATGTAGGATGGCAGGAGACAGGGAGTCCTTGTGGGATTGCAGTGGGAGGTTTCCTGATCAAGGGGACTGGGAAATAAGATATGACCAGGGAGAGTTTATTGACCTGGAGCATTCTCTTGTAATATGGGACTTAACACCCTGCCAGGAACCACAGGGGAGGATGCAGAGATGGCCCTGAGCAGCCTGGAGAAAGCAGTGATCCATGTTGAACAGAACTGAAATTCCTGAATTGCTACGGCAGATTGTAGAGAACTGATTAAAAGGCTCAGAGAAGTGGGCCTGCTAGAGTGGTAATATTTTTGTGAGGCCAGAAAATCATTCAGGTTTTTTTTCCTTCCACAGGAAGGCTCAGGGGATACTGGGCACTCAGAGGCTCACAAATTAACCAGTTAAGAGGACATCAGCTTCACTAAGAGTCAGTGGTGACTGTCGTGTGCAGACCAGGACTGAGGGTAAGAGAAGCTTTCATAGAACCTTCCTCTCTGATAGCAACAGAGATGCTGGGCCTGAAGCAAAGAAGCTAGTTACTGGCTTTTAAACACCAGAATCTGGGGGGGGTGGGGGTGGGCAGGGTTCACAGTGATCATAATGACCATCAACGTCAGAGAACAGCCAATGCAGATGTCACCCATGGAGAGGTATAGAAACAGCACATTCCAGACCTAAGATTACTGTTCTGGCCCACGCCTGGAGGAATGAGCATTCTGCAATTAACATCTGAAGCCACAACGAAGCACCAGCTCAGGAGCAATACTCTGAGGATGGGATCCCATCTCCCAGCATACATGCTACATACCGAATTAGAAACCCCTATGTGATGCTTTGGTCCCCAGTAGGAAGAGTACGTTGGTTTGTGTGCAGGAGTAACGAGCAGCAAGTGACCCAACCTTACACCTCTGGGATCTATCGGGTTCCAGGTCCGTGTCCTCAAAGAAGGAAAATAACTATAACGGTTAACACTTAAGAAGCCCTGTTACTATGTGCCAGACACTTACAAGTGGTCTGCATGTGTTAATGCATTTAATCCCATCAAAATATTGCCAGGTATTTACTATCATTAACCTCTGGTTAATGTGAAACCAAAGAACAAAAAGGAAACTTGCCCAAGTTCACATATTTACTAAGTGTAAAACTCAGCCACCACGAATACCAAAATTTGTGATACAGTAAGTCAGACCTGATGTTGAGCCGCCAAGGTCTAACAGTCACATGAGAGCTTGCAGTCAGGGCTTCACGGCCTGCCAGGGCTCAGAGGCAAGTCAAGGTCTATTTACTTATAGAGAAGCCATGGTTTTTCTCCCAAGTCACCAGAGCCCCTGCTGTTTCTCTCACCACAGGGTCTATTCAGCATCCACAGGTTCCACTGAGCCGTAAAGACCAAATATTGCACCAGTAGGAGAGCATTCCTGTTCTCTGGGTCAAACGGGCTATTGTTCAGGGCCCCTGCATATGGGTCAGTACAACTCACAGATATTTAATGTATAACATATATTTTTTTAAACCAAAGGATTGCACATTGTTTTTTTTTTCCACTTTGGAAGAGCAGATACTTTAGACCATAGGACACTCCTAAATCTTATGGAAGTGGAAGCTCTCTGTACTTCTGTGGCATTTATTTTCCAGGCTGTGGCACTCGTGTGCATCATCTTACCAAAGTAATAGGGACCCTGCTCTGTTTTCTAGCTGCATTATGTCAGTAAGGTGATGTCCAGAGCATTGATGAGGTAACTACTCGTCCCTGCAGAATGACTTGGGACACAGAACTAGAAAGTTGATATAAACCTGTGGCAAGACAGTGAAGATGATGCCTGTCTCTGTCACATGAAAACGAATTTCTACTATTTACTGCTTTTGGAGATAGAGAAGAAAGCATTTGTCAAATCAGTGGGTGGTTAGGAAGGGCTGTATTGATCTGTTCCAATGAAGAGACCACATCCTGTACAAATTTGCAAGATCAAGTCCCCACTTGATTAAACGTTGGATAATCTATTGTCATTCTCTGTTATCAATCCGTCTTTTTCACTAGCCAAACTGGACAGCTAACTACGGAAGTGATGTAATCTTCACTCCTACATCTTTCAAGCCTTTAATGACATTGCAAATTTTTGTAATTCCAACAGGGCTGTGGTATTGCCTTTGACATATTTCTGTTGTGGGCAGGAAAAACTCCAGAAGCTTCCACTTAGCGATTCCTACCAATGATATTAATAATAACAAAATCTTGTATCGCTTTTACTACTGTCCAGACACTATTTTGAGAACTTTATTTACATCTATTAATTCATCTAACTTCCTAACAATCTAAGAAATACATGGTATTATCATCCAACTTTATAGCAGGAATTATCACAGTTCAAGGAACCAATGTGGTTTCCATCTGTTGATGGAAATATCTACAGTTGATTTCTGTTTTTTGTTATTCATGGCAGTTATGTACTATAAAGTTGCCCCAACACTGGATTCGTGAATACTGAGCCATTGCTCCTAGGGGAAATATATATATTTAAAGTTGTGTGTGTGTATTTTAAATCCTAAAAACAGTTTATCCTGGTCAGTGCTCTGTTCTTGATTTTACAAAAGTGAAAACAATCTTCAAAAGTGTTATGTGACTTGCCTGAGGCTGCTCACCAGCAGGCTGCAGAGTTGGGTTTCAAACCCCATTCAACCAGCCCCAGAACCGGAGCTTCTTGCAGAGCTCTGCCCGCTGCTGTTTCCGTCCTCTGGGCATCTCTATATGAGAATTGAAATAAGAAAATAGAGCATCTCCTTGATGGACCTCAGCAGGGAATATGTATAATTGTGTAACTAATGATGCCTGCTGTTCTTAATGTCCATGAATGATGGCACAAGCTCTGCCAGTATTGGTGCTGAGGTTACAAATAAATTTTATTGAGTAGCAATTCTCAAATAAGCATCTGTGGGTAATGAGGATCCACTGTATCTTAATTTTGCATTTGGTAGTTGGGAAAATCACCATGGTCGTGTCCTCTGGTCAAAATTCTCTTATCTCCTGACCCTAACGGGCTCTGCTCTCGCTAGACTGTACTCATATTCACTGGCCTCAAGAATCAGGTAAGAGCAATTGTTGGATGGTACCATTGTCAAATGAGTAGGTGTGAAGGATCTAATGCTCTACCTACTAGGTCTTCTGAGACAGCATTCATTGGAGAAACTTACACAGATAAAAGCAATAGTGAGTGTGTGATCTTCTGTGGCCCTTAGAATTCTGGAACAGCGCAGGTGGATGTTATGGGTCCCAACATCTGACTGATGCTGGGAGAGGTACCCCAAATTTGGGGCTTTGGGACTTTTAAGCTCTAGGATTAGAGAGGTATCAGCCTTTCCCCTGGCATGATCAGAGGCTGGTGTTCAAGCCTTATAGTTATGATAGTAAAACAAGGCAGATCCATGGTGTCCAGGTTTCTCCCCTTGGATCCTGGTGTGATCAGGGGTCTGGGGTCTAGAACCTGTAGCCTGAGTCCACTCCGCCATCACTCTACCAGCCTGGGTTGCTGTAAACATGTTGCTAGAGCAGTTTTCAGGGAGATCTGCAGGAGGCTTTGCCTGAAGGGAATCAGGTAGATGGGCTAATACCTACATTTGATCGTGAAGATCTGGGTATCTCCCTTTCCCTTCTTATGGTTATTCTCTTTAAAAAAAAATTTTTTTTTGAAACATAGTTGATTTACAATATTAGTTTCAGGTATACACAGTAAAATTTGATGTTTTTATAGATTATACTCCATTTAAAGTTATTATAAAATGTTGGATATATTTCTTGTGCTGCACATTACATTCTTGTAACTTATTTTGTACCTAGTGCTTTGTACCTCTTCACATCCTTTCCCTGTCTTGCTCCTTCCCCAAGCCATCTCCCCATTAGTTTGTTTTCTCTATGAGTCTGTTTCTGTTTTGTTATATTCATTTGTTCGTTTGTTTGTTTGTTTGTTTTTGCGGTACGCGGACCTCTCACTGTTGTGGCCTCTCCCGTTGCCGAGCACAGGCTCCGGACACGCAGGCTCAGCGGCCATGGCTCACGGGCCCAGCCGCTCCGCGGCATGTGGGATCTTCCCAGATCGGGGCATGAACCCGTGTCCCCTGCATTAGCAGGCAGACTCTCAACCACTGCGCCACCAGGGAAGCCCCATTTGTTTGTTTTTATGGTTATTCTTATTTTATGGTAGAGTCCTTCAAGGAATGCTAACAGGGAGACTCAAAGAATATTACTGGGTTGCTATTGCATAGATTTCCTTATGTATTCCTGACGTCTCCTTCAGTCAAAGGGCTCTGAGATTGTGAATCAGGCGAAGGATTGCCATTATCCCTGTGTCCAAGACAGACCTTTGTTTACCTGAACTGTCCTTGCTCAGATGTACAAATCAAGTAGGACTCGAATGGGCTCGCCATCAGTTTTTATCCTAGGAATCCCAAGTTATCTAGCCACCATCACTGATCTTGCAGACCAGATCGAGCCACTCTGATCACCATGCAGTGCCTGATGCCTATGATAGTAACCACATGTCTCTTGCTCTTGGTGATTAAGCATGACCCTGTGACTCTGTCACCCCAGGAACTTCCCCTATCCATTGAAATCAGGGAGTCATTTCCATTTCAGCATCTTTCTCCAGCAGCTCTATAGCCTACAGACTGCCAGGAAAGATGTCTGACCTGCTGGCATTGCTCTCAGAAGGCTCTGATGAACGCTCTGTCTTCAGGGCCCTCCCTGGCTCAAAGTGAGGAGGAGAGAAGCCAGCCACACCTGTTCAATTTACCCCAACATCCCAATATCTTTGGATTTCTTTACTCACTTATCCCAAAAGTTTTCTGCCCTCTCAGTTTGAGTTAGCAAGAGCCACCCAAGACCTTATTTTAGTCACTCAGTGAAACAGTTAGCATTATTTCCAGCTGTTGAAGTTCCACTGAATCCAGAATTCTGGCACTCATATAAAGAAATTCAGCCCAATCGAAAATTAGGTTTCCTCTCCTTGCTCAAGCAAGCACAGACATATCCCGCAGAATATGAGATTCTCAAGCAATGAGATTCTGAGTCTTTACACAAGGCAGGAAGTTAGATCCTGGTTCCTTTACCCCTCTAAGTCATACTAGATTATCCAGTTCCAATGCCGGGAGTTCCATGATTACCAGCCATGGCCCTAACTGTCTCACAAGATTCTGCTAAGGTTGTAAAGTCAACTGGTGTGGAAATCCACAACCTGAAGAAATATACAACACATTTGCTCTTCAGCTATTTCTGTTCTGCTCATGAAAAGATGAGAGATTCATTTAGCAATCCTAGGAAGCCCCTGAGATTTCATCTATCCTTGGAGTCAAGAATTTTAAAAACTGGCTAATCATTTTCTTTCTTTAATCTTCAGTCTCTTCATTGTCCATAGAATCAGCTATCCAACCCGTAGATCCAGCCCATAGCCTCCAACCGTAGCATCAGTGCTACTTCTCAGCAGCAGCAAGCCAGCCCCTCACACCCTTGCCTTTGATGGACACGCAGACGGTATCTGGTTTAGCTGTCTACCACTGCGTGCCGTGAACCAACACATTTCCATACCTTAACACCTTCTAGGTGCCACACTGCCTCCAACCTCAGATGACCAAGTAAGCCACTGCAGATGCCTTCCAGTTCCCTGGGGTTTCTGACTGCCACTCTTCCTAATAGCAATTTCTGAGTCCATGAAAATATTTGTATTTGGAAAAAAAAAAGAAACCCCTCCAACACTAATGCAACTACTCTAGAATCTCACATAAAAGGAAATCCATAAAGAGTACAGGCTTCAGAATCATTTGATCTCCCAAAGCAGAAATGTGTGCCAGGGCTCGGATTGTTTGTTCCTTCTCTCTGCTTTGCAGAGTGCTGGGTTCCTCCTAAAGCTATTTCACATCAAGGGTCTGGGAAGTATCAGTGCAGGTTCTATGGGGAAAAGAGTGACTTTCCCTGTCTCTGTGTGATGAATAAGAAGAACTTAAGCAGAATCCTCTAGCAGACTTTCCTCATGTCGTTTTGCCACGTGAATGAGTTAAATCCTTTAATGTACATTCATAATTGTGGATTCCGCTTATAAATAATCTTTTCTATTTGAAACAGCACACTGGAGTAGGAATTTCTCTCTGGATTCTTTATTTTGCTACAACTGTGTGGTAAGTTCTGTTAAAGCAGGGACTTTGTAATTTTTTCACTGTGACATTCCTAGTGTTCAGTAGGTGCTCAATAAATACCTGTGGAATGCATGACAAGGCCTGCTCTCTGAGAAATCTTCCCTGTACCACCCAGAAATGCCTGGGGAGGGACCATCCTAGCCGATACCTGCTACGCTCTGGATTTTAGAGTATAAAATATCTCTTTCCCTTGGTGTAATTTTTGTGAGGTTTATTTTCCTTTGCCTCTTGTGATCTGAGCGGTCCCTTAGTGGCCAAGGTTTGGATGTGGATAAAAAGGAAGGAGAAAGTGAAGCCTATTTGTAGCCTAGACTCCCTTACTGTGTAGTCTATACAAATGAAGTCACCGTGGCTCTTGTGTTTCCGGCAAACGAGAGGGTGATCTTATACAAGAGTCACATTAAGACAGGGCTCCAGGGGCTTCCCTGGTGGCGCAGTGGTTGAGAATCCGCCTGCCGATGCAGGGGACACGGGTTCGAGCCCTGGTCCAGGAAGATAGCACGTGCCGCAGGGCAACTAAGTCTGTGTGCCACAACTACTGAGCCTGCGCTCTAGAGCCCGCGAGCCATGACTACTGAAACCCGTGCACCTAGAGCCCGTGCTCCACAACAAGAGAAGCCACTGCAATGAGAAGCCGCGACTAGAGAAAGCCTGTGTGCAGCAACGAAGACCCAACGCAGCCAAAAATAAATAAATAAAATAAATAATTTCTTTTTTTAATCTTAAAAGAAAAAGACAGTGCTCCAAGAATCCTCAGATCTCCCGTTCTCTGCCCTGGTTAGCCAAGCTTCCTCCTCAAAAGGCCCTGTATGCACAATTGTGGCAACGTAGGAAATATAGTACTTTGTATAAGCTAGGATTTTGTGCCAAAGCAGAACCCCACTGAGTCAGGATGAATCCCCAGCAAAAGTGGCTGCCATGAGAACCCTGGAATCTGAACGATTCAAAACCTTGCCTTGCCCCCTTGAGAAAAAGATGAGAGTAGAAAGAAGGACAGGGTTTCCTTCTTCCAGAAGCCAGTACAGCACACTCACAAGAGCCCAGTGTTCAAACACTCAGGATCTGAGGCCAAAGACTTAAAACAATTTAAAGTATAATTTTTTGGAATGTCTCTTCTCCATATCTTCTTTGTGCCCCCGAACAACAGGGGGAAGCTCATAGAGAATTCAGGGCTCAGCCATACATCCTTTTCCTTTCTCCTGGGGGTCACATCTCATAGGAGAGAGAAATTCTCATTAGAATGTTTGTAAAAACATATTGTCATATATTTGGAAAGAGAATGACATAGCTTAAGAGAGCTTTTGAATGACATATAATCTCTCTTCCTGGCCCTGAGAGGACATTCTTCAAATCACTTAAAAAAACTTGTTATGTATGATCTTAGAGCTCTTTAGTAGAGGGGAGTTAGAGGTTCTGCTAGAAACAGATGCTGAGTTAAGGATTAAAGGGCAACTTTTGGGAGGCGATCTCAGGAAGGAAAGGGGATGACGTGAACAAAGGGTGTGTCAAGGAGCAGATTACTGTTTTAGGACTTCCGGCAGGTGCTGTAGAAATCACTTTCCTGCTTCTCCCTCAGAGGGAAGGAAGCTGGGTTATTTATCCCCCGATTGCCAAGCATCATCTCTGGAGGCTGCTCCAGGGGCATCAACTCCTGCGGCATGCCAGCAAAAGCCCCTGGGCAGAGGGTTCCAGGAGACTCTAGGCTCAGTCCACAGGGGAAGGTGGGTGCCCAGGATGTATGTGGAAAGAGCACCAAGAACTCCTACACATAAAGCACCTCTGGGTAACGTTATCTTAGATGAACACTCCTAACCAGAGCACCCTCCTAAAATCTAAGTCCTTTTTGATAGCTTTGTGAGGCCATGAACTAGCAATGGTAATTTTCAGTCTTCATCAGTAGAATGATTTCTTTACGTACAGTTCTGGCAGGGTACGATCTCTCCTCATCCTTTATGAAACGGTAATAAGGGTCCTCTTTGACATGAACCTATATTATTTTTTATAATTTATGGTGCTATGCAACATTTCTGTCCCCTCTCCTGAAAGAGGAGTATTAGATACTATCGTTTTGAAAGTTTACTATGTCCTAGGTATTGTTTTAAGTTGCACCCATGGTTTAAATCACTAAATCCTCACATAAACCTGGGAAGGAGGTGCTAATGTTGTGCCCAATTTACAGATGAGGAAAACAAGGAACTGACGGGCTAGTTCAGGTCCCCCAGGTCAGAGAGCAGGAAAGGACAAGACGCACCAGCAGGCTGGCTTCAGAGCCTGCATGTGATGACAGTGACTGTCGTCTGTGGCCGATATGCCCAGGAAGCATAGCACAACCGATCTTGCATTCTGTTCTTCATATCGAATGTTCCAGTTTGATTCTTAGACTTTTGTGAGCTCCATGTTGCAATTCAGTCTCTGCCGGAGAGAGGGGATCTTCCTCTAGGACTGATAAGTCAGCCCTCTCACCTAGCGTGCTTGTGCAACTTGGTGCACAGTTAGAGACCTCCCACTTGGTCCTTATTGTCTTTAGCTGGTTTGGGTCGTTTTTTGTTTTAAACCTGTTACATATTAGATCTTACTGTTTCGTGATAATACAAAATTAACAAAAGGATTAGAGAGTCCTCTGTCACTGGATTAGGTGCTCTTGGAACTAATGGCTGCTATCTTTGTCCATTTCATTTAGCTGATAAGAAGGGTAGAATATTTACCAAATTGCTATTTAGTCCTTATGGATAAATCTCTGGGATTAGAAATGGATTAAGAGATTTATGGGAAATGATAAACATTCCAAATCCCCACACTCAAAGGAAGATAATTGATACTAGAGGTAATAACATGATATAAAAAGTTTTTGAGCTATTGCACATAAAAAACAGTATCACTGATAAAATTCATCAGGAATCAGACGCTCATTATATTTCATAAAATGTATTAATTTTTTCCTTGATTACATTTTTACACTGTGTTGAAAAACAGAGTTGGGTGTTGGGTGTTTGAGAAATCAAGTTTAATTTGTAAAATTAAAAGTGAGCCTGTCTACTACTCTGTTTCTGTATTCTGATAACAGAATGTGTAAACACTTTGGAAGGCTCCAGGGATTTTCAAATTTCAAACCTTTTTGCTGGGATGCCTTGAAGCATTTTAAAATAACAAATACTATCAGGATCCTTTTGGTTCCAAACGTTTTTGATTTATTCCCACGTTTAGACCAGAGAAACTTATTAAAACCTGGCACTTTACTTTTGACTTTTTAAACAAAGAGTTTAAACTTTCCATGGTTATGGAAAAGAGCGGCAGTATGGATGGCATTTTACCTTTTGTGACCATTTTCTAAGTATAACTAGAATCAAAGTTCTTTCATTATTAAAGAGGATAATGTGTCAAAAAACAGTTGCTGTTTATCTTGGGGGAAAATCAAGTAAAAAAAATTCTTAAAATATGGCAGCAGCTGTGTTTTCATAATGAACAGTCCAATTTCTAGTCAATTTCATTCAGAAAATTTCCAAGAAAGTTTCTGGCACTTCATTTCACTTCGATGAAATAAGTAAAGGAAAACTAGGTTTGCACACTGAGGTGATTGATTCTCCAAGTTGCAGCCTTCTGGCAGCTCAATGTATATACCATGTTTGTTTCTGACACAACTGTCTTCAGAGTAATTCACCTCTTTTAAATTACCAGGAACTCTCCTGGCAGCTCTTCCAGCTTTTCACAGCTATGTAATCTGTACAGTTTACCATATCATAATTGTCCATTGTTCTGCTTCTAGTCAATATTTTTGCTGTTCCGTTTTTTATTTTGCCACTCACTTGAACAATCTGTAACATGTAAAATGACAAACCCATTTAAAATAGTCATGCTGTTAGTTGTTTCTATAAGGCAGGCAAAGTCTAGAAGAAAAGTTTGGGCAATCAGGAATCACCCTCCAAACCCTGAGAAGTTCAGCAAGCCGAGGAGTAGTTATCAATCCATCTGGAAACAGATCACAAGGATCCCCACCTACTAGTACATGACAGCCGCGAACCAATGCTCAGGCAACGGGGAAACCCTCAGGGGTCATCCTCCTTACAAACCCGTGAAATCTGATGACACAATGGATTCTATAACCCTGACAGGTCAGAAACTTGAGAAGTCAGTAAAGGGAAGGCAAACAGGAACAGGGATCCCTTCCCGCTCTGCTTTGATCATCCCACAACCATTTGGTCTAATTTCCATGTGTTGTTTAGCTTCTTCCTATACCCAGAGGACAAGAACACGTTTTGCAGTATTAGATCTTGTTCATGGCAAATATCAAAACCTCAGTAATGGATTTAGAATTTAATGACATATGGAGAGAAGGCTAACTTTCTCCTCAGATAATTCTTCTCAATGAAAATAAATTGGCTCATCTATCTACCTGTCTGCACTGTTTAGCACTTTATTGCTCTATGATTATTAAGATTTGTTTCCAACCAGCCAACCAACATTTTTCTTAGTTAGTTTTAGATTTTCTTGGGGTGGGAGATAGATTGTTTGTTTCTTTTTGGTTTTATTATTTTGTAAGACGGAGTATCTTTCCAAAGTCAAAGTAAAAAATAAAGATGTTCAGACAACATTAGCTCCCAAGCCTGCCTCCTTCTGTGCCCTTCCTTCCCAGGTAGGTGGGTATTTTCAGGTGCTTTGGGGTTAACCTTCCACTGTTGCTTTCTGAAAATACAAGCAAGTGTGCACACACGCAAGCATACACAAATATGTGTGTACACACACACACGAATTGATAGTATCATAAACACTCTTCTGAACCCTCCTTTTTTTCATCTAAAAACACATCCCGGATGACACATCGAAATGCATGAGGATAGTCTTCATTTTATTTTACCATTTATGCAGCCATTCCGGTAATGGTGGATATTGGGGGTGTTTCTTGTATTTTGCTGTTACAAATAGCGCTGCCATACCCTGTGCCTGCATCATGTTTTCGTTAATTTTCTGCTAATTCTAACGAACTGATTTTAAAGGAAAACCCACAATTCACACATAATCCATGTGATCTGCAATTTATCCATCAGGTGATCTACACAAACCTAGCGGAATCATTTCAGAATTCAAAGCAGACATTTCATGCCAAGCTTCAGAAACTTATTCCAAGTGAGAAAAAAATACCAAAAAGTGAACCAAGTACAGAAAAGTAACCAAATTCTGCATGATTTTCCTTATGAGGAAATAAAACCTATGAAAGATGTGTCATCCCTAGCAGGCTGAACCATTTGGTGACCTAATAAGCATTAAATAATAATTCCGACAACATATATGTTAGACAGCTGTATTATATTATGATCCTTTGTCATCCACCTGCCAGCAACAATTGGGAAGTCCAACTGGTTTCTCTGAATTAATAAAAACTCGACTGAGAGAATGTGTTTAGGGAAAGTTCTGGTGGTTTTTAGGACATTTCTGGTAGATCCATTTCATCATCATATTTCATTTTTACTCACTACCACATAAAATAGTATTTCAAATAAAATAATGTGAACCCAAACGCTGATGATGGTTCCATGTTTGCTGCTAAGAATAAAACTTCTGCTTTAATTTCAGGCCTTTTATGTATTAAAGGGACTGGGATTTTAAAATGTTAAACTACATCCAATAACTTGCTTTTAAAAGCAGTAGGAAACCCTATAAGTTGTTCTTTCCACTCCATTTCCCTCTTCCCTTGATTTTTAATGTTGCGTGCTCGTCATTCAAGACAATTCTCTTGTTAAAATAGCCATAGGCTAGGCAAACTGAGGAGCTATGAGAAAAGGCAAGGGAATTAAATTCAGTTGACAGGTGAGCCAAACTGCCCTGTAATTTCTGTGACTTAGTGCCATGGAAAGGTTAGGAGTGTGAAGTCACAAGGTGGTGATTCCCATCGCCATTTAAGTGACCTTTAGCAAGTTACTCAGCATCTTGGTACCTCCGTTTCCTCATCTGTAAAATGAAAATGACAGTAGTGCCTGTCTCATCTGCATCTTGTGGCGATTAATTGAGCTAATATTTAAGGCCTTTGCTCTTGGGACATAGTAAGTGCTCCATACAATTTAGCTATCTTGAGGTCTAAATTATTACATTTAGACCCATATAGGGCTCAACTGTAAACTTTATAGCTTCCCAACTGTCAGCATGGCAGAGTGGAAACAATCTTCCATATTAAGGTAGGCGCCTGGAGGTCTAAAGACAAAGCCAGAAACTTCCCCAGGAAATAGTAGCAGGACACAACAATGCGTGAAAAAAAAAATGTGCTCTAGACTCTCCTAAATTCTCCAGCAAACAAGATGGCCAAAGTTATTAAATAGTGTTTTGACTGACAGAGAATTCAAATGAAACCGCCATAATAAATTAATTTTAAAACTTCCAGATTAAATATCCTCTAGTAATGTCTTTTCTGTTATCTCCCTTCACACTCCCTTCTATAAACCTAATTTAAGTTTTCCTATTATATATTTCAGCATCAATGCATTTATGAAGTTCATGCTGTTGATGCTTTGGTGGTGGTACTCTTATTCTTATTTCTTCCTCTTTTCTGCGTTGAATGAGCCATGAGGGCAAGAATATTTATTCTGTTCTCCACTGTTTTCTTCGTTCCAAGGGCAGCTTGTGAAAAAATAACTTGATATTAACCAGTTGAATTTTGAAAAATGTTTGAGAAAGAAGGTTTTGGAGTTATCAAATAATTAATATTCAAACACTTTTCTTTGCCAATTTTTAGACTCTAGGATCAATTTTACTTTGTGGTCGATCAGGGTTTGTGATGATACAATTACATCATCAGAATAATAAGCAACATTATGAATTACCTGTTCTCTGTGGCAAGAACATACATAAAGAAAATCCAAGCAAGGTTACTAATGCCATAATTTCATAAAATGGAGGAATCAGAAAATGCTCTCTTTTTTCTTTTACAACAAATATGTTGTCAGATCGTTAAGGGAATTCCTCTTGCCAACCACAGTTTTTGTAGTGATATTAAAAGACAGAATTCAAGTTGAGCTCATGGGTTGATACATTATGTAGACTTCAGAGTAAAGGAGGAAATTACAGAAAGGTCAAATTAAGCTGGAAACGTTCTTCTGCAGATAAATAGAGTTGCATAGAATTCTATAATATCAGCCAATTATGACACAAAACTGTAATTGGAAACAGTGTTGAATAATGTGAATATTCCTGAACCAGGCCTGCTTTTAATGAAAAATAGGCTGAGAAAACCAGGCCTACAAAGAATTTATGTAGTTCGGTATTAAATGTGACTTTCCCTATCTTAGAAATGCAGCTGAAGAAAACATGTATCAAGTTCACACATAATCTTAAAAAAGTTTAAACATATATGTAGGATTTTCTTAAAAAGAGCCAAAAATTATATATAATCTATGCTCCATCTTTCTGTGGGTACCATTACCTTCTCATTTCTATATAAGAAACAGATCTGGAGGGGGGAAAAGAATTATCGGGTAAGTGGTGGAAATGCTGTGTGTTTGCCTCCCTTCCCCATCTAAGGGGGGCTTTAGTGGAAACATTCATAGATGGTGGATTTGCTACCACAGAGGAGAGTGACATGTCACCTCCCTGTGTGGACACTGGCTGAACCTAGCTAGCATGGCTTGTGCTCTACGGAAGCAAAGAGTGCTTGGAGTTATTTTTATATTTGTCTTTGTTTGTTTGTTAATAGTTTTATTCACATACCATAAAATTCACCTGTTTAAGCTGTCCAGTTCAATGGTTTTTAGTATATTTACTGAGTTGTGCAACCATCACCACAATCAAGTTTACAACACTCGATCACCTCCAAAGAAACCTCGCACCCTTCATCTGTCATATCCCCAAGTCTCCCACATCCCCAGCCCTAAGAAACCACTAATCTACTTTCTGTCTTTATATATTTGCCTATTTTGACTTCATGTAAATGACATCTTATTTGTTTTTATGTGGCTGGTTTCTTTCACGTAGATTTTCAGGGTTGATCCATGTTGTAGCATGTCTCAGCATTTCACTTCTTTTTATGGCTGAATAATATTCCATTGTAGGGATATAACACAGTTTGTTTATCCACTCATCTGTTGATGGGCACTTGGGTTGTTTCCATCTTTTGGATATTGTGAATAATGCTACAATGAACATTTATATATTGCACAAATATCTGATATCTGTTTCCAATTATTCTGAGTCCACAGCTAGGAGTGGAATTGCTGGGTCATGTGGTAGCTCTGTTGAACTTTTTAAGGAACCGCCAAAGCATTTTCCAAAGAGGCTGCGCCATTTTGCACTCCCATCAGCCATGGGAGGGTACTGACTTCTCCACCCCCTCACCAACACGTGTAACTATCTCACTTTTTTATTATAGCCATCCCAGTGGGTGTGAAGCGGCATCCGTGGTTTTGGTTGGCATTTCTCTGAAGGTAATGATATTGAGTATCTTTTCCTGTGTAATTATTCATGTATATATATGGAATATATATATTCTTTGAAGAAATGTCTATTCAGTTCCTTTGAAAGCTCTATTCAGATTTTTAATTGGGTTGTCTTTTCATTATTGAGTTGTATGTGTTCTTTATACATTCTAGATACAAGTCCTTTATCAGATATATGACTTGTAAATATTTTCTCCTAATCTGTGTCTTGTCTTCTCACTCCCTTCATAGTGTCCTTTGAAGCACAAATGTTTTTAATATTGATGAAATCCAGTTGATCTAATTTTCATTTGCTGCTTGTGTTTTTTGGTTCATATCCAAGAATCCATTGTCAAATCAAATGTAACAAAGATTTACTCCTGTGTTTCTTCTAAGAGCTTTTGAATTTAACCATTGCAATTAGGTCTTTGATCCATTTTGAGTTAATTTTGTGTATGGTTTGAGTCAAGGATCCAAATTTATTCTTTTGTATGTGGCCTATCTAGTTTTTCCATCACATTATGATTCTTGAACGAACCTGAACTATATATTCCTTAGAATTTGGGAAGGGAGATTTTTCCAGTTGTCATTAGGAAAAGTCTGAAGGAAACTGTATCAAAACTGTGAAGTGTCTGAGATTCTATTCAACTTGCAAGGTAGCAACTTTGCAAACACAAGTTCACAGATCTGGCAGAAGACAGGAAACTCCTGGGTCAGAGACAAGAAACCTTACTGCTCGTGGAAGAGGAGTTAGAATGACCTGCATGTTTGCACCTGTTCTCCGTGCCTCCAGGTCCCACAGGGACAATTATCAGCCAAGGAGC
The DNA here is from genome assembly GCF_039906515.1 of Pseudorca crassidens. Classification (NCBI taxonomy): domain Eukaryota; kingdom Metazoa; phylum Chordata; class Mammalia; order Artiodactyla; family Delphinidae; genus Pseudorca; species Pseudorca crassidens. The sequence continues at coordinate 32,618,305 of NC_090316.1, read as the reverse complement.
CCTGAGCTTAGGAAACCCCACCTTTCATTATGAGCTGCAAACTCACCTGCCTACCCGCCGCCCTGCATCGGGGACATTCTCTGAACTAAACCTGTCAGAAGGCAACTCTACCTTCTGCTCTCGAGGGAGACACCTTCTCTACCTTCCAGGGCTGTGTACATTATTGGAAAGAGGCTCTGGGACGAAGGCCATCAGTGCCTCTCCTCTCAGGATAGGCAGAAATACAAGCGGCCCATGGATGATTGCCTCCCAGCAGCTAAATGGAGCTGTTCCTATGGAGAGGTGCCCAGAACTAGGAAGTCAAAAGGGTTTAATATTCATTTTCAGGATCAAGATAAAGCAGGCACTGAAGATGCGTGAAATGATGCAGCTTCTCTAAGTGGTTGGAGCTGTGGACTTTTCCAACTCCTACACTGAAAATTCAGAGCAGCCCGAGGAAACCCTGTGCCTCAGCTTCCAGAGGAGATAAGGAAAAATAGTAAATTAGAGTGTGGTTTTGTCTTCAAGTTAGTGTAAAAGGGTCCCTTTCTACCAAATAGTTTTCCCCAAACCAATTTCAATTCTACAATTTGAGGGATCAACAAGCAACTGTCTTAGTCAAGTTTTTTGGATGCCAGGTGTGTCTCAACATCTGAGAGAGAGAAGGAAGTTTTCTTTAAGGAAAGATAATATTGAGGTTCAGAGGACAGCCACGAGGCAGAATGAGGGCCCTGGGCACTGCAGGACCAAGAGAAGAGAGTAAAGTGGGAGGGAACCCCTGAAAACTAGGCAAAATGTTTCTAATTTTGCCGCATCTTGATTTTTCTTTTCTTTTTTCTTTTCTTTTCTTTTGCCCCAAAGAGAAATGGAGGAATCCATCCCCAGGTGAGAGCAGTTAGTCTGTTTTATTTTTTGATCTTTGCTCTCCTGAAGGCAGCAAGGAAGTAAAAAGTGGGGTCCATGTATTTTTCGTGGTGCCAGCCTTCTTATCTACACCTGTAAGGAGGCAGCTTGGTGATGCTAAGCCATTTCTCCATGAGCGTGATGGAAAACTTTTATCACTGGGATTTCTAGAAAGCTCCCTGGAATTAATAGTGTGCTACAGCCAAACTCTGAGGCTAATTTATAGCACACACTAGTACACACACACACACACACACACACGTACTCTGGGGGACTCTGTGTGACCCACCACTAGCCCTCAATAAAAAGTGCTATTTCTTCTCCATCAGAAGAAACCCCTATTCTTGGTGACAGGACAGCTTTTACTTTTCACAGCTCATGTCATTCTTGTTGCTATACTAAGCCGAGGACAATCCTGCTTTCTGTCTCTCTTTTCCCTGTGTCCTGAATGCAGGAAAACCGCTGCAGAGTTGTCAGTGTGGCCTCAGGCCTCAAACTTGTACAGACACCAGGAAAAGGCAGAAGCAGGATACAGGACAGAGTTCCTCAAATATTTCCTTCTGAACAATAAAGATATAAAGAATATAAATATACATAAAGAAATAGATAGCTAATAAGAACCTGCTGTATAAAAAATAGATAAATAAAATTCAAAAGTAAAACAAATGATGGAAAATTATAAATGTTTATAGACAGGGAAAGGAAAAATCTATATATACATACATAAATAAGGGAGATAAAGAAAAACGTATGGTGTTTCAATGACGGAAGGAGAAAATGGGTTAGTGGCAAAAAAAAGAATTTGCTAGTGATTGATCTAGGTATTTATAATATTTAGCATTTAATATTTCTATGTAGAATTCATGGTAGATGCTATTTGGGAATTCAATTAAAAAGGTAACTTGATGCATGCACTCCAGGAATTCCTAATCTAGTTGAGGCAAGTATTAGATAGAAGCAATTCCTAGAAGTAAACTCAAATCACAGAATCGAACACATAAACACTGTTGAAAACAAAACAGGGTCAGAAATCTTTAACCAAGGAAAACTTTTTGGAAAAGGTAGACTTCACATAGCTCCAGAAGAGAAGGCAGAAATGTATTGGACACAGTTTCAACACATTGAAACAGTTTCAAAACATTTCAGTTTCAACACAGTGGTAGGACGTTTTTGAGTGCAGAAAAGCTCTGAAGGAAGCAAGCTTCCCTGTCTTTCTTCATCTCCTTCTTTCCTGCAGACATTCCCTAACCCGTGTGTACCTGCACCACAGAACCTGGCCATTCAGGGATCATGAGGAAGGTACTGTCATTTTCGTCTTTCCTCCTCTGTGAAAATGACTGTATTCACAGAATTTTAGATGATCATTGCTTAATGTGTTCCATCTCTCAAGTTCCACATTTGCTCTTATCTGGTCTCCTGAAGACAATGCCTTAGTTCTTTAAGTGGAATCTAACGGATGGACTGCAGACCCTGGGTCAGGCTGATAGGAAGCAGGCTGTCAGGATGGATCCCATTTCACATTTTTGCCTGTGTGGGATCAACCCGCAGAGCTTATGATTGTGAAGGGTTCAGGCAATTAAAACAGCAGGTTTTTATTGAAAATCGAAGCCAACAGTTAAGTAACCATTAAAGTGAATATTAACATATCATCTTTTTAAAAATGGAGAAAATAAAGTAAAAAAATTTAGATTATATCAACTCCCAACATGTTTTTAAAAAATCTTGTTGGACATTATGCTTTAAACTGTAATAGGCATGAATATTAGATGATTACAGCCTTCTGTTATCACTCTTACGCTAACAAAAGAATATTTTAACTTCCCTCATGATGAGAATAGAGGGTTTAGACAACCCCAGCTTCTAGCTCAATAATATACCTTTCGAATTATGTTAATAGTCAATTCTCATATATTTAATCCTGCAGAAAGCCAAGTCTTCTGACTATTAAAATTCAGCTTTTCCTGTTGTCAGTCTTCATGTCAACTGAGTTTACTTTTGGACTTTTATCCTCAAAAGTTTCTTTAGGGAAATTGTTTTGCTAGCCTCATATACTGTGATTGAAACTATAGCAATATGTTGTATAGATGTAGTTCATCATCATATAAAGAGACATTATTTAAGCTCAAGCACTAGAGAGAGAAGAGTTCCAAAGTCATATCGTTTAATACTGTTAGATAAGAGTTGGGCAAATGTGTGGTGGAAAATACTGTAGAGTTGGTCAGATATTTACCTGCTGTCCTGATGTAACCTCACAGGTTAAACTTAACCCACTGGTGAAATGGTGTGTATCACAATGATTTATGGATAAAATTCCTGAGTGTTAGCTATCCCTTATAATTTGGAATCATGTTTCCACACAGTGTAGACTTAAAAAAAATTTTTTTACTTATGTTTTGATGGAGTAATACCTAGATGAGATTTATTTTTAAATCTCACTATATTGTATAATCAATATTAAACTAGAATTCAATTTATTTTTTGTTAAAGATGTTTACATCTATGTTTATGAAGAATATTGGTCTTTTTCTGCCAATGTTTTAATCAGGGATTGATATCAGAGTTATTCTGGCTTCGTGAAATGAATTGGTAAATGTTCTTTTCTTCCATTTTCTCCAAGATCTTGTGTAGGATGCGTATTGTTTTCTCCTACCATGTTTGGTAGAATTCACCAGTGAAGCATCATGGCCTAAAGTTTCATTGTGGAAATGTTTCTATTTATGAATTCAGTTTCTTTAATAGATTTAGGACTCTTCTGATTTTCCATTTCTCCCTGTCACAGTTTTGGTAATTTTTGGTAATTTTGGTAGTTTTTGTTTTGGTAATTTTTGTTTTTTGAAGAATTTGTCCATTTCTTTGAAGTTGTCAAATTTGTAGGCATAAAGTTGTTAGAAAGTTGTTTATCCTTCTGTAGAATTGGTATTATCTGTTGCTGCATAAACAAAAACTTAGAAGTTTAAAACAAACATTTAAAATCTCTCATGGGTCCTTGGATTCTGGGTGAGGCATCCAACCAGTGGAATTAGCTGGGTGGTTCTGTCTCAGCCTCTTTCATGAATTTGCAGTCAAGATATCAGCTAAGTCCACGGTCATCTGAAGGGTTGACTGGGAATGGAAGATCTGCTTTCAAGTTTCAGGGTGGCTCATGCACAAGCCTGACAAATTGATTGTGGTTGTTGGCAGGAGCTCCTTGTCACATGAACCTTGCCACCAGGCTTCTTATTTGTGGCCCATGGCACCTGGCTGCTTCCAGAATGATCTAATGTCAAGAAAGGCAGAAGTCACCATGTCTTCAAGGCCTAACCTTGGGAGTCACACTTGATCATTTTCACAGTATCCTTTTGGTCCTGCTTGTTATGTCTATTAAGGTTGAACGGAAATTCCCCAAGTTATGAATACCAGGCGGTAGGAATAAGGGGGGGCCGTCTTGAGGCTGGCTGACACAGGATCTGTCATTCCTGTTATTTGTCATTTGTGCCTTATGTTTTTTCCTTGAGTGGTCTAGCTAAAGGTACTTTTACTTTTATTGATATTTTCAAAGAGCCATCTTTTTGGCTTTATTAAGTTTCTCTATTATTTGTGTTCTATTTCACTGATTTCTGTTCTGTATTATTTTCTTCCATCTATTTCCTCTGTGTTCAGTTTTATCTCCTTCATCTCACTTCTTAAGGTGGAAGATTTCATCGTTGATTTTAGGACTTCCTTCTTTTCAAATATACACATTAAAACTCTAAATTTTCTTTTAAGCACATTTTAGCTGTAGTTCCAAAATTTTATCATGCTGTGTTTATTTTCATTCACTTCAAAATATTTTCTGTTTTCCCTTGTGATTACTTATTTGAGTCATTGGCTATTTAAAAATGTGTTGCTTAATTTTCAAGTATTTTGGAATTTTACTAATATCTTTCTGCTATTGTTTTTAATTTCATCATGGTCAGAGAACATACTGTGCAATATTTAAACTTTTGAACTTTACGGAGACTTGCTTTACAAAGAATTTACCATGCATATCTGAAAAGAATGTGTTCTGCTGTTGAATGAATTTTCTAGAAATATCAGTGACATCAAGTAGAAGATTTAAACAGTGCTATTTAAATAGCACTGTTTAAATCTTCTATAGTCTTACTGATTTTTTTTTTTGTCTACTTGTTCTATCATTTACTGAAAGAGGATTGTTGAAATCTCTAGTTATGATTGTCAATTTTCTATTTTATTCAGTTTATGTATTTTGAAACTCTTTTATTAGGTGCATACCCATTTAGGATTGTTACTTTGTACCCTCGATCATTATGAAATGTCCTCTTTGTGTCCAGGAATATTCCTTGTCCTGAAGTCTCTTTTTTCTGATACTAATATAGCCATTCCTTCTTCTTTGTGAATTGTATTTGACTACTATATCTTTTTCGACCTTTTTTATTGTAACCTATCTGTTTATATTTAAGTAGAATTCTTATGGACAGAAAATAATTGATTTTTTTTCCCATCTGACAACTTCTGCATTTTATTTCGATCAGCTTCCATGTCTTTATTAAAGAGAGGTAGAGAGGGGCCAGACCTGACAAACGAGGGGCAAATTACTGTCCAGGAAGGTGGATCAGGCTCAAAGGATTTCAGGGCAGGCTGATGGTCTGAGAGGAGTCAGGGAGGTCAGGACCTTGCAACAGTTCAGGAGTGATTTCAGTGTGTGATTTCAGACACGGGGCCACCAGCGGTGCTGCAGGGTATGCGGGGAAGTGTGGAGCTGGCCAGGGGCCTCAAAGCAACTGCTGCCTCATCTCCCTAGCCAGAAAGCCACATGTTCGGTAAAAGGTCAGAGAGAAGATATTTTAGATTTTATGGGCTGCGTTTGTCCAGGGAAGCTAGTTTGCTAAGCCCTGCCCTGGGTTGTTCCCGGGCCCTGGTCTGGTTGTGGCCTTCCATGTCCACTTCATTGCTTCTCCATCATAAACAGGCTCGTGCGAGTTGTCCTTCCTGTCTGTACCCTGCATCTGTGCAGCATCCTCAGCTCTTCTTGCCTTGTTGTCCTCACCAGCCTCTTCCTCCCTGTCACTGGGGTGTGGACTGGCGGGCCCTGCAGGTCGCCTTCACTGCGGGCTTCCCAAAGGAACAGCATTGTCATCTGTTTCCACCAGGCTCTCAAGCCAGACTGCTTGTTGCTGTCCCTCCTATGGCTGTTCTCTCTCATCCAGATACATTCAATCAGGATTAAACTGCAGCATCTCAGTGCCTTGAGGGAAGCGTGAAGCAAAAAAGGTGAATATGACTCCTGGATGCTCTGGAGAAAAAGCCTGAGGCATCTCCATGTTTGCTTTAATTGTAATATTTGGATCATTTAAATTGGATCGATTATCAATATGGTTGGACCTAAATCGGCCATCTTGCTATTTATTTTCTATTTGTCACATTTTTTGTTTGTTTCTTTTTTCTCCTACCTTATTATATATATATTTTTTTGATTCAGTATTTTTGGATATTATACTTTTTCTCCACTGTTGAATTACTGGCTATTCTAAGACTTTTTAGTGGCTGCTCCAGAATTTGCAAGAAGCATCTTTAATTATAACTGCCTGCATTCAAATGATATCACACCATTTTATGTACAATGAAAGGAACTTTGCAGCAGTAGATTTCCCATCCTCATGATCTATCCTTTGTGCCAGTGTTGTCATGCTTTTGTTATTATGAGTTATAACATTCAACATACTTTTCAAAAATTAAGCAGTCGGTGATCTTTTAGAGACCTTGACATATTTACCCACGTATTTCCTTTTAGTGGTGGTCTCTCAGCTTTCATTTTGTTTAAAGAATTATTTATTTGTTCTTAATTTCTAAAAGACACCTATCAGATATAGAACTCTAGATTGGCTCTTTTCATTTCAGAATGTAGAATGGTTGCTTCATTGGATCCCGGCTTCCACTGTTGCTCTTAAAAGTCTGTGGCCATTTTTATCTGTACTCTCCTATAGGTAACATGTTTATCTTTTTTTCTCACTTCTTTAATGTTTTCTCTCCTCCCTAGTTTTCCGTTTTGTGATTATGGTGTTGTTTTATCTATTTATCATATTTGAGATTATTTCGATTTTTGCATGTGTAAACTTTTGGTCATTATGTCTTCAATTTTTTTTTCATTTCCCCTCTTCTTCTGGACCTCTATGTTATGTAGCACTTTATATTTTGTTGCAGGTAACTGAGACTCAGTTAACTTTTTTTCAGTCTATTTCTCTCTATGCTTCATTTTGGAATTTTTTCTCTTGCCACGTCTTCAGTTTCACTAGTCCTTCCCCTCCCCCCATGTCCAATCTTTTTTTTTTGAATCTTATTTATTTTCTTATATAGCAGGTTCTTATTAGCCATCAATTTTATACACATCAGTGTATACATGTCAATCCCAATCACCCAATTCATCCCATCACCATCCCCACCTCCCCAGGGCTCCAATCTTTTATTAAGCCCATCCATTTAAAATTTCCCGTCAAATATTGTATTTTTCTTCTCTAGAATTTCCATTTATTTTTAAAAAATATATCTTCCACTTCTCTTATTATTTGGATCATGTTGTTCTCTGAATCCTTGAGCACGTGTGAAATAAGCGCTTTCAAGTCCTTGTCTTCTACTTCTGTTATCACTGTCATCTCTGGACCTGTTTCTATTGATTGATTTTCTGAGATTATGATTCATATTTCTCTTCTTCTTTCCATTTTTAATTGCAAAACTTTTCTTCTTGGAAATTTTTGATTTGGTGGTAGATAGTGTTAATGAAATGACATTGATGTTCTGAATGTGGTTTTTGCTTGTTTGTTTGTTTTTTGTTTTGTTTTCCTTTAAAGAGTGTTGAGTTTTGTTTTCCTGGAAGGTAAGTGCTTTTCAGCAGAAAGAAGGAGGAATCGTAGCGCTCAACTCATTTGTTCCTGTTTCATCAGGGATCACAGTGCTGTGCTGCCCATTGCCCAGTGTCTAAAAACAGGGGTTTTTTTTTCTATATTTTTTTCTATTTCCCTAGTAGCTTATGGTGAGAGGGCAAGTACCTAAATCTTATACCAGTTACTCCACCATGATGGAAGAAAAAGTCTTAAATACATTGATTGAGTTATGGTCTGGCTAAATAAAACCAATCTGGTATTCTGGCTTACCTACCACTGTATACTCTGAAATTTGAAGGTACTGTCTCATGACAGTATCTTTTCATCTGTGTAACCATGAAAAGTAAAAGTTCCACTGGTGTTTGGTTGGGAGTTTTTATTTAGTCAGCTCTTTGGCAGCTGAGGCATAATGGTTAAGGACATTTCTTCAGAGTCAGAGCACTTTTGGGAATACACTGCAAAGTTACGTGATAAAGGGCATGGATATGGCAAGTGTGAAGAATGAGGACCATTGTGGCTATCAATCTGCCATAGCAGAGCTCAAACCGTTGAAGACAGAAGAGGGCAAATTCTGAACTGGCTAAAACTGAATAAAATTCTGCCAACAAGAGAAAGGAAACACAAGTGGGAAATTTAATTCAGTTATAGGAAAATGAAGAAAATTAATTTCTTGGACATCTGTAAAGAGCATGGGCTATAAGATCAGACTGCATGGTTTCAAATTCAAGACCAGCCACTTACGGCTTATATAACATGGAGACCTTAAAATATTTAATCTTTTAAGCTACAGTCTTATTATCTACAAAGGATAATATGGTAGTTATCTGAATAGACAGTGGTGAGAATTAACTGTGATAATGTTTATAAAGTTTATTTCCATGTATGTGACATTGTAGGCCAGGATTCAGCAAACTTTTTACATAAAGGAGCAGAGAGTAAATAATTTAGACTTTGACAGCCATAAGGTCTCTGTTGCAACTATTTAATTCTATTGTTGTAGTGTGAAAGCAGCCATAGATAAAACATAAGTGAGTGGGCATGGCTATTTTCCAATAAAACTTTATTTACAAAAATAGGCAGTGGTCATATGTGGCCTATGGTCCATAATTTGCCAACCACTGCAAACCGTAATTAGTGGATCTCTCATCTGTAGCTCCATTTTAAATTACTGGAGTTCAGGAACCATGTCCTTATTTTGTTGTATTTTTATATCTCCTAGCCAGTGCCTGACATAAAGTAGGTGCTTTCTCAATGATTTTTAAAATATAATTATTTATTGAACTCCTGCCAAGCACCAAGGCACCAGTAAAATGCCTGCTCCTATTCTGAGCTTTTCTGTCCAAGGAAGCAAGGTGGAAATTCTACCTGAAGAGTTAGAAAGGACTGAGCCCACTCTAATATAGACAATCCTGCAAATAAGCTTTATTTTCTTCCAGCATTTAGATCACTTATGTTTCCTTTGCACCTTGCAGAAGTAGTTAACCTATTCCCAGTGCTACCAGGCCATGTTTTAAAGCCTCATTATCTGGCCCCATTCTCTAGACAGGACATTACAAGTTTCCTTGTATGACCATTTCACTTTGAACCTAATGGAAGGGTGGGTTCAGTTTCTGATCCTCTAAGTGTTTGAGCCAGGACACTTTGTGTAACTCTACTATGTTCACGATGAGGAAAGCAATGTATAATGTCTGATGAAGAGGATATCCTGTCCCTGCCCTTCACACGCCAATCACGCAACTCTGCTTACCTCAATAAATATGCCCTGATGGGATTTTTGACCCTGAGGTTCATCCTTTATCACAGGATTCTATTAACTTCTTCACCACGATATTTTAGACAACATAGTAGAAAGTCATTTTCATCTTTAACTCTCTTTACAGATAAAATAAAACAATTACAGCATTATAAAATGGTAATTTTTACTCACATTGAGACAGAGGGAGTCATTGCAAAACATCAAATTAATTCCATTGCTATCCTTGCCAATAAAGCAAGGCTATTTAAACTCATAAATTTTTCTGTGCATGTTCCTTTGGAAAAAAAAAAAAAGTAAATGGCTACATCACAAACACTGAACGCCCTACTCCGGTGTCTCTGAGGGCGTTTGCCTGTGCATGAAAGAGACAGAAACTATAATATAAACACATTTAAAAACCACTGCATCTTCACTAGGGCAGGGTTGGCACCGCTTAACTGGCTTCAGTCATGTGGTAAAAATGACTACTTAGCGTTGTTTAAAATCAGAGCTTCCTATGTTGGCTGCCCATGCTGATTCCTCCTAGAGAAGCAAAAACAATGTCCTGATAGCTGAGACATTAGGGATGGGTGTTGATGAAAAGATTTCCTTGTATTATTTTCATTAGGTTTCCTGCTTGCCTCATCAATGCTTGGTAGACTTGGGTGCCAAAAAGTGGAGATTACTTTTATGGAGCATCTTGTGTAATTATTTCCTCTAAAATTTGATGGTCTTCACCTTAATGATATAACAGAGCATGGTCTTTACTGCAGTTAGAAACAGATGGGCCGGGATGTGCGTAATCACAAAATGCCCTAGGGAAGCTAGTTTGAGGCACTCTCAGATAAGCTCATGTCCATCTGTGGTCATTGTCTTCCAAGTTCAAGCATGATGCCACCCACCGCTGTGTTGATATTCTTGCTATCAGTGTTCCGGAAGATAGTAATCTTTGTTCCTGTATGTAAATAGGATGTATTTCTACTTTATGTTAGCCGCCCCTGTCTTCACGTTCTTTGAGCTTCTCCCTTGGCCTCATCCTAATACCTGAGCAGCCCCATTTACTCCATTCTGGGGTGTCTCAGCTACAGCATTTTTGACATTTTGAGCTGGATAGATCTTTGCTGGGGGTAGTGGTGGTTGTCCTGTACGTTGTAGGATGTTTGGCAGCAGTGCTGACCTCCACCTACTAAATGCCAATAGCTCATCCTCACCCTCCTGTGCTGTGACAACCAGACGTGTCTCCAGATATTACCAAAGTTCCCCTGAGGATGCCGGGCTCAAAAGTAGCCCTGGTTGAGAACTTATCGCTATATACTAAGTTGATTTTTCTACCAGTGGTTTCCATAACCACATAAATTCTGACATAGTTTATCATTTATCATGTCCCTAAATAAGCATTTCTCTCAATACATCATTTTAAAGCTAAGGAATGGAGATCCAAGGCTATGAATTCAATTAGCCAAGATGACATAGCTCACTGATGACAAAGCCAGGGCTTGACCTCATTCCATCAAAATGCTGCTTCTCACGTGCCCCCCACCCCCGCCAGCTCCTGTGTACTCCATCACAGAAGGTAGTCAGTACAGAGGTGTGACATCTTCTGCTCTGTGCTATACCCAAAACCATCATTAAGTAGCCAAGTAAATTGGTTATCCATTCATTCATGCATTCAACAAATATTGGAATGGCTCCTTTGTACCAGATGCTATAGTAGGCGCAGGAGATATAGTAATGAGCAAATGGGACTAAGTCTCTGCCATCCTTGAGGACATATAAAACAGGTCAGGTGGGCTTCCCTGCTGGCGCAGGGGTTGAGTCCGCCTGCCGATGCAGGGGATACGGGTTCGTGCCCCGGTCCGGGAAGATCCCACATGCCGCAGAGCGGCTGCGCCCGTGAGCCATGGCCGCTGAGCCTGCATGTCCGGAGCCTGTGCTCCGCAACGGGAGAGGCCACAACAGTGAGAGGCCTGCGTACCACAAAAAAAAACAAACAAAAAAACAGGTCAGGTGGTGATCAGTGCTGTAGAGAAATTTAAATCTATAGAGATTGAGAATCCTGTAAGGGTTGTGATTCTTTGCAATCCATCTGGATACCTGAGAGAAGAACATTCCAGGCACCGGGAAAGCAAGTGCAAAGGCCCTGAGATGCAAGTGTGCTTGGTATGTTGGAGACCATTACAGCTGGAACACAGTGACCCAGGAAGGGAGTGGTAGGAGATGGGATTGGAGAGGGGACAGAGGCAGATCACATAGACCACAGAGACAGATGGTGCTGTTGATTTACTCCGAGATGGAAAGGTAGATTGTCAGGTTCAGATCCCAGCTCTGCTACTTACAGTTGTATAACCTTGGGAAGTCACTCAATTTTTCTGTTCTTAAGTTTCCTCCTCTGTAATTGAGGAGACTTCATGATACTACTTGAAAAGGCTGTATGAAGTTTTTAAAAGTTCCCTTATTCAGAGTACTTAGAATAGTGCCTGTAAGTACTGGAAAAAGTTAACAGTTTTATTAGCGACTTTTAAAATGATCATTCTGGCTGCTGAGTGTGGAATAGATCAAGGAGTGGAAGAGAGTGTGCTGTGGAAACAAGGAATAGTTAGGCATTTATTACAGTAATGCAGAGTATTACAAAGGAGGTGTAGAGAGATGGCCTGGGTGTTCTGGATAAAATCACTGATGGTTCAAGATGTAAAGTTTAAGAGCAAGTGAGAGATCAAGCACGGCACAGCTTCTTCAGCTCAGTCAACTAGAAGCATGGAGTTGCCTGAGATAGGAAAGACCGGGGAAGGAACTAGTCTAGGGTGGAGAGTTAGAAGCACACTGTAGAGCATATTTAGTATGAAATGTTATTTGGCATCCAAATATGCTGAACAGTCAATTGGGTTCATGAATCTGAAGGTCAGGAGGGAAAACTTAGCTAGACGTACACATTTGGAAGTTGTCAGACCACACAAGCTCTTTGAAGCCATGAGACTAGAGGCAAATACCTTTAAGGAGAGTGTGAACAGAGAAGGAGGCCACAGAATGAGCTTGGGAGGCTTAGTCATTTATAGAAGAATAGTGTGAGCAGGGTAAAAGGCTGTATAAGTACAAGTGGCTACTCTGGAATCCAGTAGGAGAAAGTGTTCCAAGGCAATGGACGGGTCTCCAGTTCCAGTAATGTCGGACCAAATATATAAACAAAAGATCAAAACTATTTTCCTAAATGTGTCAGTAGAGCTAAAACGAAAGTGGTCGTGGTTTAATCTGCACAGACGCTTGAAGTCTCATTGTATTCTAATTCCGAATTTTTTAATTCTTTTTTCATCAACTCCAAATGGTGAACCCAAGATCTGAGACCTGTTTTATCATGGGCATTTGCTGATTCTGGAGAAGGTGGCTGAGAGGTTAGGAAGCTGAATAGAACTTTCAGAAGCTCCACAGACCTTCCATGAGACACACACTAGAGTTCATGGTCCTCCAAATGGGAGTGGGGTGCGGTAACCCTATGCGCTTAGCTTTGTACACCATTGAGCTGTGTTCTAAGAGTTATGATGAATCCCTCCAGAGAATCTTCTCAAGTTCTATGACTACTCTCAATTTATTGCTGTAATTTTTAAGAACATATTTGGCACACAATAAAAAATGCCCTGGCACACAAAAAGAAACCTTTTTTTAAAAAGCAGAATTAAATGTCAGTAGAAACAGATCCACGGGGAATTAAAAGTTATTTAGCTCCTTGTGTTTCAGTAAACAAAAGACAGGGTGAAGAAATTGGACAGATAAGTGTAAAATATAAAAGAAGATAAAGCAGAGTTGAAAAAAAAAAGACCAATAATAGCAAAACTAAGAAACTAATAGGCAGATTTAAGAGCAGATTAGTGAGAGCTAGAATTAGTGAAGAATATACATAAAGAAATACAAAAAGATACAAAAGGTTAGGAATATGGAAGGGAAGGTGACAGACATAGGGAATGCAGAGAGTAGGTCTAACAAAAAGGTATGGTAATTCCAGTAGAAAAGAGAGAATAGGACAGAAGAAAATTTGAAAATAGAACGGCTAAGATTTCCGAAACTGTTGAAACATAAAAATCAACTGAAGCAGGATACACATGTAGGATAAGTAGTTTTACATGTACACAAAAGAATAGCATACTAACAATTTTGAAAACCAAATATAAAGATAAAATATTAAAGCACATAGAGAAAAAATGGCAAATTACCTTCAAAAGAGCAAGGGATGAACCACCTACTGACTTGTTAGAAGACATGACGGAAACCAAAGGAAAAAGTAGTGCTGAAATTCCAGTATGCCAACTTATAATTTTGTCAGTGGGGATAGCCTTCAAGAAAGAGGATGAGGGCTCCCCTGGTGGCACAGTGGTTGAGGGTCCGTCTGCCGACGCAGGGGCAGTTCGTGCCCCGGTCCAGGAAGATCCCACATGCCGCAGAGCGGCTGGGCCAGTGAGCCATGGCCGCTGAGCCTGCGCGTCGGGAGCCTGTGCTCCGCAACGGGAGAGGCCACAACAGTGAGAGGCCTGCGTACCACAAAAAAAAAAAAAAAAAAAAAAAAAAGAAGAGGATGAAATAAAGGTACACTCAGATAAATAAAAACAGAGAATTTATCACCAGCAGAAGCACGCTAAAGAAATGCTAAAGTGAGTTGATCAGAATATAAAGTTCACAGTTGCAAATAAGGAAATGCAAGAAGGAATACAGAGCAATGCAAAAGAGTATTATGTGGTAAATCCAACTGAATATTGATTGTATGAAACAATAATCATAATATGCCATGGGGTTTTAAATGTATTTCACTAAAATATATTAAAAACTAAAACTGTACAATTTGGAAGGAGTTAAATGAAATCAAAGACACCTCACAGGTACTGACCTTGTCCACAGAGGGGATAGAAATACAAATCAGATTTGACTTTGATTGGTCAAGAATGCATCCTGTTGTCTCTTAGGTGACCTTAGAAAATAAGCAAATATTATATAACCATAGTGTGTTTACCTGATGAACACATTAAAAACAAAGCTATTCCCCTCACTGCTTCAGTCCTCTACCCCCTACCAATCTTCACCCAACTTCTCCACTAACTAAAGTGTTTCCAAAAAGAAGTTGTGACGAATGGTCCCAAATGAGGGGCCTGGTTTGAGTCAATAAAGATGGAGAAATGACCAGGAGACATAACAACCTAGAGGTCACTGACCAGAGTTATTTTAACGGCATAGGAGGGTGAAATTTTAATTGGAATGAGTTTAAGAAAGAAAGGGAGGAGGGAAAAAGGAGACAACAAATACAGACAACTTTGGGGGGAAATTCTTCAGTAAAAGGGAACAGAACACGAAAAGACAGAGTTGAAGACAAGATCAATGCCGAGTTATTTTTTCAGGACAGTATAGGATGTTTGTGTGCCGATGGAAATGATCCAGCAGAGAGAAAACCTAATCCTGTAGAGAGAGTGGGAGAAAATTTCTGGAGCAGTAACTTTGTGAACAAAGTGATGGAATGCAGTGCACAAGGAAGGGGTTGACTTAGGAGGAGACAACTCATCCATCAAATCAGGAGCAAAGGCGGACGGCTACAGAGCCACTTAGCTTGGTGGTTATGGGTGGGACCATGGAGGTTCCTTCCTGATTGTTTTTATGTTTGCAGTAAAATAGAAAGAATAAAATAGAATTGCCAGGCAGCACTAAAAGATCACCAACATAAGGTGAGACTAGCCAGCCATGCTCCATGTCTTTCTTCAACAGCCTCGATGGAAGTTTAAAAGAGAGGGAGAATTAAGCAGGTTGGTAGCTATTTCAGATGGAGGGGAGGGAAGGGGATGGTTATTTCACTTAATATAAACTGGGGAAAGACAGAAATCAGAAGATCTGAGTGGTGAAGGAGGATGAAAAGCTGTTAGAATCAGTAGATTATCAATCCTGATGGAATTAAAGAATCACTAGGGTTCAGGTCCTTGAAGTAGGGACCTGGAAACATATGAAGTGGTGCTGGGAGAGTGGGATCCTTGATATGAGATGACAGTGGGGATGAAGCTAACCAGAATGTCAGAGCTCAGGGGTGGTCAAAGGAATCAGAATGTGATCAGATCAATCAATTAATCTTAGAATTAATCAACTAATATTCATTTAACAAGTTTTCAAATCATTCTAAATTTCAAACCTGATCATGCTGTTATTGGAAGTCCTTTAGACTACTCTGCCCAAGCTCTGAGCTAGTTTTCAGGATAAAATTCAACCTCAGGAGGTTGGCATGAGAGTTCCTTTGTCATCTGATTTCTCCTTCTCTAACAGCAGCAATAACTTCCTTCCCCCCAGCACTCTTCCTAGGCTATTAACTCCTATCAAAGAACATCTTAGATGCTACACTTTTTGAGAAAAAGCCCTACAACCACACCCCATCAAACTGAGCTTAGACATAAGATCTGAGTTTAAACATTACATTGCATTTTCACAATTAACGGCTTCCCACAAATCGGAAGCTCTTTGAGGACATGGACTTCTTAGTCTGTAACCCTCCTCTCCCACCACTACTTCCATATATTTGTGGATTAATTACTAAGTGAATGAGTAAATAAACGAATCAACAAATGTGCATCTACTTGAGGCAGAGACCAAGTTAAGGATTTAGCCTTGAGACTGCAGTTAGAAATAGAGATACAGTTCTTCCTGGTGAGAAGGAGTCTCTGGGGGAAAAAAAAGAAAACAAAAAACAACAGTTGTAGGAAGAATCTAACTTATCAATGCATCCCAATTCTTAAGAACATAGTAAGTAATACATTAGTAAGCGGTAGCTCAGTGGAAGCAGCTGGACATTTATGAGTTAATCCCAAAAAGTGAGATGCAATTCAAGTTAAAAAAGAAACCAGTAATGGTATCAGGATAGATTCTGTAGAAAAGCCAGTTGTCTCTGGTAGTTTTGCCTGTAAATTGACCATTCGACACCTCTGTTAATTTTTTCTCCAATCTCAAAGTGGTTATAGTACAGTCTCAGTTGTTTATATAAATGAAGTCATTAATCTTTGGCAAGAAAGTAGAAACAATGACGCTAACTCTACTTTTATTTAAATTCTGTTAAACATCTTTGGTTTCTATGTTCAACTGTTTATTGGTATCTAGGTAGTTAGTTAATTAGCTACTTGTTTAATGAAGCCATTTATTACTGCTCAGATAGCCATAATCAAGGGCATGACACAAATAAAGTATGAAAAAGATTAAAAGAAATTCATCAGCCAGATATGAGCTCCTGTACAATGGAGAGATTTATTATTTCAGGTCTGGTATTGAGATTAGCCTGACTGACTTTCTGGCTTTGAATCAACAATCTATTATCTCATTTTGAGATAAAATCTGGTGAGCAACAGTCATATCAGTTGTTTTGCAGACATAATCAAGAAAAGGTATATTCATTTACCTACCACAGCACCTGGCAAAACAAATTACTGCAGCAAGATGCAACATACTATATATAGTTTTTACTCATTAAACTTCATTCTATGCTAATTTTCTGTGCTGTTCCAGGTTTTAAGAAGACTGGAGTTTTAGATTATTTTGTTATTTAGACAGAAAGTGGTTTCTTTTCTTTTTTCTTAGATTTATTTATGATCTTTTTTGGTTTTCTTTTGGCTGTGTCAGGACATAGTTGAGGCACGCGGGATCTTTCGTTTCCACGCTCAGGCTCTTTGCTGTGGTGTGCAGGCTTCTCTCTAGTTGCGGCGTGCAGGTTTTCTCTTCTCCAGTTGTGCGCAGGCTCCAGGGCGCCTGGGCTCTGTAGTTTGCAGCACACGAGCTCTCTAGTTGAGGCACATGAGCTCAGTAGTTGTGGCATGCAGGCTTAGTTGTCCCACAGCATGTGGGATCTTAGTTCCCTGACCAGGGTTTGAACCCACATCCCCTGCGTTAGAAGGTGGATTCTTTACCACTGGACCACCAGGGAAGTCCCAGAAAGTGGTTTCTTTTACATTATGACTTACCCCAACAAACCATAGTGTTTTGGAAAACACTTACCTATGAATTGCTGGAGAAAAAGAATTACTCTCTTTTCTTTGTTTTTTCAATGTAATTTTTAAAAGGAGAAATACAGATAATAATAATTAAAATATTGCACAGCTTTATAAGACCAAACATATGGCCAAAATATGTACATTTAAATAATGTACGCATTAGCGAATGATTGTAAAGTTAATGCAAAGTTATTTCTACTTCTTTGGCTCGCCAGTTGCCTACACGATGAAGTCTGCATCCTATGACCGTGGCACGTCTGCCTGAGTTTCTTCGCACGAACACTTCTCCATATGTTCAGCTCCCGTGGCACGCACAACACTCTCCACCCTCCACATCATGTCGTGTTCCTTCCGTGATGGAACCGGCTCCGTTGCTCCCACTCAACATCTGAGGTAATTTCATTAAGAAGATGTTTATCCTAAGGAGGAAAAGAGCATGGAGGTTCAAGGAATTAGGAAATAGAAAAGCATGTGGTGGAAGGATTAGTATGCACTTAAGTTGGAAACCAAAAAGGAAAACTCCAAGGAATTTAATTTGATTTTAGCACATTTTATTTCATGTGGTTTTAACTAATCAGAAGAATTTGGTACCTAGAAATATAGTGTTATATAAACCAAATTATATAGTGTAAGCTAAGGCTCTATACACTCCAAGTGATTTTTTTCACATATAAAACTTTAGTCTCTTTGCACATTGGAAATATAGGTGGATCATTAAATGTTCACACCATAATATCACTAAAGAAGTTGGTTAAGTGAGGTATAAATAATGTCACTCAAAGGAGGTGATTGAGTTTTCTCCATAGTAATTTTCAGTAAACTGTTAGACTGGGGTATTAGAAGCCTAAATGATTGAGCTGACAGTTTTCAATCTCAGACTTTTATCTTCAGATAATGACTTTAGAAATGAAGAATACACACAAATTCTGTCAGGAAAATGATGCGGCAGATTGAGACCTTCACATGGCATATTTTTATAACCATAGTCATACACTGAACTTAGTTGCTATAAAAAGCACAATAGCTCAACATTTTATATCTTTCTAGCCCATTAAAACCATTTTCAAAATTCAAGTAACTGAATTTCATTCAAAATATGTGGTATATAACTACACCTTCTCATTGTTCTATTAGGATATCTTTTTGTATGACAAGTTAGCAGTTGAGAATGGGCAAGTCTATTTTTGTCCTTCAAAACTCTTCAACAAAATTGGAAACTCGGAAATATTATTAACATTTTTATTTGATTTAATTTAAGATAATTTCTTTCACAGTCACTTAAGCTCTCATTTACACTTACAAGCTGAGAAAGCTGCCCCAAAATAAATCCTGCAAAGCTCTGATACAGAAGTATTTCAGTTCAGTTCAACTAGGATTTCCTGATTCCAGTGATGGACACTTGGGGAGATTACAAGAGGGTTATGAGCATGGCTGCTACCCTCAAAGGTTAATCTAATTGGAAAGACATAGCATACATGCATGATTCTGTTTCATACATGTTTACATGTTGAGTACCATATGTGGTGCTGTAATGTAAATTAATGTAATGGTGTGCTTGAATAAAGGTTCAATGGACAGGAATTTATTTAAATCTGGGGGAAATCTTTATAGAAAAAGAAGAGTTATGAGTATTGAAAGTATAAGGCATAAAATAAGATGATCTACTGTTCAAAATCGTAAGAAATTAGATATTAAAGCCAAAACAAGGAAAACCAAGGAAATGGCAGGATGGCTCAAAAATTCAAGAACATGTGCCGCTAAAATAAATTCGTACATATTCAACAGGTAAGAGTAAAATTATGGGCACAGCAAAATCATGTGTTACTGATCTTAAGATGGGCAAGTCTGCAAAAAATATTTGGAGGAAAAAAGATTATTGTAGGAAAGAAAACTTAGAGGGATGCATTATTTTAACTATTTAACCCACTCTCATAAAACACACTCAAAGTATGAGGCTTCTCTAAAAGAATCACACTGTTTTGACTGAGTAAGAATATTCTATTTCAGCAACATAGTTGAAATAGTTGTGATGAAATTCTGTCCTATGAATGGTCTCTTTCAGGAAAAAAAGTAAAAGAAAGCTCAGAGATTCTCATCACTTCCAGAATTGAAAAGGTGTCATGTAAGGGAGAGGAATATATGGCCAAATGCAAATTTATTACATTAGATAATTCAGATTTCCAGTTTGGACTCAAGAGTATAAAAATAATAATAGTAATAATAATAATAATATGAACCCCACACTCTTCTTATATATATACATGTACACAAGTAT
The DNA here is from genome assembly GCF_039906515.1 of Pseudorca crassidens. Classification (NCBI taxonomy): domain Eukaryota; kingdom Metazoa; phylum Chordata; class Mammalia; order Artiodactyla; family Delphinidae; genus Pseudorca; species Pseudorca crassidens. The sequence continues at coordinate 32,598,565 of NC_090316.1, read as the reverse complement.
ATGTTAGATTCTAGTATTTATTCTACTACATATCTGTAATGTCTATTATATTCTAATATTCATATAATGTATATATTACAGGACTTGCCTCAAGAAGTAATTTTAAGGATTAAATGGCTTATATATATTTAATCCTTAATATTATTATGTTAATGTTGTATATTAGTATATTAATTTGTTTAGATTAATTCATTCATACTATATATAATATATAATAGTATGTATAATATTTTATACATATATATTTAATCCTTAAAACAAGTCTCTGAGGTCAGTGCTATGATTGTCCCATTTGCAGAGAAGAAAAGAGGCCCACAAATGATAACAAGGTGCCTAGACCACACAGCTGGTAGATATCAGAGCTGGGATTTTAATACAGTCGACCCTCCATATCCATGGGTTCTGCATCTATGGAGGAGTCAACCAACCTCAGATGGAAAATATATTTTTTTTAATATTCCAAAAAGTTCCAAAAAGCAAAACTTGACTTTCCCAAGAGCAGGCAACTATTTACATAATATTTACATAGTAGTAACAACTATTTACATAGCATTTACATTGCATTAGGTATTTAAAGTAATCTAGAGAAGATAAAAAGTACAGAAGAAGAGGTATGTAGGTTACACGCAAATACCGTGCCATTTTATGTAAAGGACCTGAGCATCCTCGCATTTTGGTATCGGGGTTGGGAGGTCCTGGAACCAAACCCCTGCAGATTCTGAAGGACCACTGTATAGGCAGTCTGGCTTTAGAGTATGTGCTTTTAACAAGTATATACTCTCTCTCTCTACATAGCAAATTGTCTCTGAAACAAATTATTATTTTCACTAGCATGGCCTCACCCATTTTCCTGCTGGTCCCTATAACTGAAAAGTGTGTCTCCCATTGGCCTTTTATCACTAGTCAGTACCTAACCATTTTTCAGATATCAGGTCAAGCATTCCCTGAACTTCTAGTCTAAATCTGTTTCCCCTTTTATTGCTCATATAGCTGTATATGAGCTCATACAGACCAATTATTTCCTCAAAACATTTATATAAGTTCATAGTAAGTAATATGATAATTTGCTTAAAATCTGTCTCCACCACAAGACTGCATGATCCTGTAGTATAGCACCTACCACTATAACTGGTACATAGTAGGCATTCAGAAATATCTGTGGAATAAATGAATAGAGAAAGGAAGGGAGGCAGGAGGGGAGGAAGAGTCACCCATTCTTTAAAAGTTGAATAACTTCTGCAGGAAACCCTCTACAGCTTCCCCGGATGGAAGTGGTCAGTTCTTCCCCAGTGAGCTCACCTCCCTTGTACCTCCATGTGTGTTGTTTTTCAGGTCTGCTTTGTATTATCTTTAATTCATCCATACCCACCTTCCTCACTATAATGTAAACCTCTGGAAATCATGAGTGGTGACCTATTTTCCTTTCCATTTCCTGCAGTGTTCACTCAGTATTACATTGAATAGCAAAGTGACTGAGCTTTCTTACTGGACTGAATTAGATAGGATGATGATAACTTTCATGCATAATTTGTCCTTTTCTGGGCCCCACATTTGGAAGGAAACATGCTGGAAGGCCTAGAAAGAATTTGTATGCTTTGTTACAGTTAATTCAGAAATATGAAGTTCCATATGTACCTTGCCTGCACATGCTGTTCTCCCATTGCAAAAGTCCCATTTAGCAGGGAAAATCTCTAAGGAAAAAACATTCAAATATGCCAACTAAATACACCGTCTTCTGTCTTTAAAATATAAACCACATGCTTTTTATGTTTTAACAGACTCTGGACTCCATCAGCAACTTTGAGTACAGTGAACTTAGAGTACCCCCAGGTTTGGAATTTCAAACACTTTGTTTGGTCATATACATGTATTGACCCATACTAGGAATTCTTTCCCAGGAGTGGTGATGGGTTTTCACGATTAGTCCACACTTTCTCACCTCATTCCTTTGTGGGCCAAAGCATCTGGGACATAGATAACCACTAAGCTGGGTCTGCAGCCTGGGGCCAAAGAACAGATCACCATCCAATGTCCTCCGTGGAGGCAGAAACCAAACCAACCAACTGCGTCTCATTAGCACCATGTCCTTAACAACTGGGCCAACCCACCCACGCTGAATTCATTCAGCTGTACACAGGAAATGCCATATTAGAAAATCGGCTCACCAAAATCCCAAAGAGGGACTGAAAATTTGGAATATTTTTGGCAGACTGTAATTTAAAACCAGAATTTGGAATTACAGAATTAAGATAGCAAATGCTACCCTATACGTGGTCAGAAGTAGTGTTTTCAAAAGATAAATTTTTTATCTTACTGCTACCTAATTTCACAAAGGTCAGAAATAAGAGACTTGGTCATTGAATGCTTGCTGTCCAAAGAGCCAAGGGCAAAAGGGTGGTTCGTCAACAGCCTGTGCTATATCCTTAGTTGTTTCAGATCCTTCTGGCAATGGTGGGTTGCCCTTCAAAGACTTTGACTGAGAAAATTTCATCCTGTTCTTTCTATTAGGACCTGTGATCCCTTACTTCTATCTCCATTCCAAGGTCTAACAGACAGAAGTCTACTGGACAAGGGGATAGTTAATCTCAAAACAATGTCATCTACCCTCCCATTCAAATGTAACTCCCCTTCCACCCTGAAGTCCCCATAAATTCCCACAAGAGCCCCTGCCTTAACTAAAGTCTGTTACAGCTTTGCTGCTCTCTGTGAAGGCTAAGAGGTTTGACTTTCAAATGCTAAAAAATAGAACATTCCAATCCTGCTTCTACTCCAAAAAGAAATAAATGTCCAGCTCCCTGGCATCTTAAAAAAAATAGATCTAAAGATCCTGCAATTGTCCTAATGGGTATTATGTGTGCATCAATTGATGGATTATATAAACTAGCACTGGTGTTTTAGAAAGAGATACCAGCCCATCCAATCACTTCAATTTACACATTAAGAAATCAAGTTTCCACAGCTAGCTACGGAACATGGGCCAGAGTCCACTCATGAGAGATGCTCACCCCATACTCTCTCCTCAGCCTTATACTATGACATTCTTTAATAGACTCGGAAGGAAGTTAACAGTAGGTTTAATCTGCTAGCAGGTAATGAACGTCTCACTGCTCTCCATTAGAAAAAGGTCTCAGGACAATCTTGAGAACGAAAAACGTAGCTGGAGGAATCAGGCTCCCTGACTTCAGACTATACTACAAAGTTACAGTAATCAAGACAGTATGGTACTGGCACAAAAACAGAAAGATAGATCAATGGAACAGGATAGAAAGCCCAGAGATAAACCCACACACACATGGTCACCTTATCTTTGATAAAGGAGGCAGGAATGTGCAGTGGAGAAAGGACAGCCTCTTCAATAAATGGTGCTGGGAAAACTGGACAGGTACATGTAAAAGTATGAGATTAGATCACTCCCTAACACCATACACAAAAATAAGCTCAAAATGGATTAAAGACCTAAATGTAAGGCCAGAAACTATCAAACTCTTAGAGGAAAACATAGGCAGAACACTCTATGACATAAATCACAGCAAGATCCTTTTTGACCCACCTCCTAGAGAAATGGAAATAAAAACTAAACAAATGGGACCTAATGAAACTTCAAAGCTTTTGTACAGCAAAGGAAACCATAAACAAGACCAAAAGACAACCCTCAGAATGGGAGAAAATATTTGCAAATGAAGCAACTGACAAAGGATTAATCTCCAAAATTTATAAGCAGCTCATGCAGCTCAATAACAAAAAAACAAACAACCCAATCCAAAAATGGGCAGAAGACCTAAATAGACATTTCTCCAAAGAAGATATACAGACTGCCAACAAACACATGAAAAAATGCTCAATATCATTAATCATTAGAGAAATGCAAATCAAAACTACAATGAGATATCATCTCACACCGGTCAGAATGGCCATCATCAAAAAATCTAGAAACAATAAATGCTGGAGAGGGTGTGGAGAGAAGGGAACACTCTTGCACTGCTGGTGGGAACATGAATTGGTACAGCCACTATGGAAAACAGTATGGACGTTCCTTAAAAAACTACAAATAGAACTACCATATGACCCAGCAATCCCACTACTGGGCATATACCCTGAGAAAACCATAATTCAAAAAGAGTCATGTACCAAAATGTTCATTGCAGCTCTATTTACAATAGCCTGGAGATGGAAACAACCTAAGTGTCCATCATCGGCTGAGTGGATAAAGAAGATGTGGCACATATATACAATGGAATATTACTCAGCCATAAAAAGAAACGAAATTGAGCTATTTGTAATGAGGTGGATGGACCTAGAGTCTGTCATACAGAGTGAAGGAAGTCCGAAAGAGAAAGACAAATACCGTATGCTAACACATATATATGGAATTTAAGGAAAAAAAATGTCATGAAGAACCTAGGGGTAAGACAGGAATAAAGACACAGACCTACTAGAGAATGGACTTGAGGATATGAGGAGGGGGAAGGGTAAGCTGTGACAAAGCGAGAGAGTGGCATGGACATACATACACTACCAAACGTAAAATAGATAGCTAGTGCGAAGCAGCCGCATAGCAGCGGGAGATCAGCTCGAGATCAGCTCGGTGCTTTGTGACCACCTAGAGGGGTGGGATAGGGAGGGTGGGAGGGAGGGAGACGCAAGAGGGAAAGATATGGGAACATATGTATATGTATAACTGATTCACTTTGTTATAAAGCAAGAACTAACACACCATTGTAAAGCAATTATACTCCAATAAAGATGTAAAAAATAAAAAAAAAATTTTTTAAATAAATTAAAAGTTCTCAGGAAAACAGAAAGAGAAAAGAAAGGCCAAGTGACACATGCATAGTATGAAGGTAATTTGTAGCAGAGCTTCAGCTAAAATCTGAGCCTATTAATTCTTGCTGCCTTTATAGAGTGCTGAGTTAAAGAGCCCCTACTGACAGATTTAGAGATAGACATTTGGATCTCCACTGGAAATTGTGATCAAACTTCTAAAGCCCAGAATAGACTAAAGCCCAGAATAGACAGCCAGTCAGGTAAGCAGCAGATCTTACACAATGAGGTTTTTAAAAGATGGTACATGTCTGCTTAGCGTGACACATGCTATGCCAAGTCCTTTCATTCCAGATCTTGGAATCTAGAGCCTGACCTCCTGCAGAATGATTGTTCTCATTTGATGCACGATAGATTACTCCTTACCACACGTTCATCTACAGATGGCAATGAAAGTGCTTATTCCTGCTTTGCACCTTGAATTGTGAGTCCTCTCCAGCAATCTAATAAAATTGTAGTATGAAGAAATTGCATAATGTTATTATAATAAATGAGAAGTAGCACTACCTGGGGTCTTACCTCTTTCCAACCAAATATGAGAACCTTGCTTTTCAACATGAATAATATCCTAAAGCCCAAACTGCATTGAGTTGTTTCATTTTCTGGTCCTCAGTGTACTGATAAAGATTACTGACTATACTATGGTGTGATTTATCTATATTTGATGCCATGGACAAGCTTTTCTCTAGGAAATAATTGTGCATGATGGCCATATCATTCATATTGCAAGTGCTTAATTTATGATAAATATTCTATGAGCAATTCCAGATAATATTGGCTAGAAAACAAAGTAAAATATTAAAAAGGTACTTTGTACTTCCTACTTTGGCAAACAGTGAAAAACATTTTAAAGAAAAAGTACTACAAAGATTTCACTGTAAAGAGTTTAAGATGAATGCTTAAAATTCTTTCAGTTTAGGAACCGAAATATATAATAATGAAAATTAAAATGTTATGTAAGAATATATCATGGTACAAATATAGCTGTTTAAATAGTGTACTTTTTAAAAAATTAATGTGTAGTTTATTTACAACATTGTATTCGTTTTAGGTATACAACATAGTGATTCAATATTGTTGTAGATTATATGCTATTTAAAATTATTATAAAATATTGGCTATTTTCCCTATGCTGTATAATATATTCTTGGATCTTACTTCTTTTATACATAAAATGTACATATTTTGTACCTCTTAATCCTCTCCCCCTGTCTTGCCCCTCCCCCCTTCCCTCTCCCCACTGGTAACCACTAGTTTGTTCTCTGTAGAACTTTTTTTTTTTTTAACATCTTTATTGGAGTATAATTGCTTTACAATGGTGTGTTAGTTTCTGCTTTATAACAAAGTGAATCAGCTATACGTATACATATATCCCCATATCTCCTCCCTCTTGCCTCTCCCTCCCACCCTCCCTATCCCATCCCTCTAGGTGGTCACAAAGCACCGAGCTGATCTCCCTGTGCTATGCAGCTGCTTCCCACTAGCTAGCTATTTTACATTTGGTAATGTATATAAGTGTATATAAATAAATATATATATATATATATATGTGTGTTGCTCATGTAACACAACCAAATGTCTTGTTATTATTTATAATCAAACTAACCAGTGAATTTGCTTGTGATCCCATATATTTTTCTCTAGGTCATAGTATACATAGTAAGCTATCTTCACTTTAAAATGTTGAATTACTTTTTTCATTATATTACTCTTTCTGTGGTTGGCTCTATCTTTGCTCGTCTACACCATTTCTCTCCTCCTGTTTTACATTACTTTCTCAAAATATAACCCTATTTATAACAATAAACATAACTGCTTCTATTTGACAAATTTCACCATAGCCAAATCAGGCAAAAATACTTCTCTATATATAAATATGCCAATAATTGATGTCTGTCTGTGATCCATTCTGGGAAAAAAAGACACAGTGTTTACAGGAAACTGTTAGGTATTATCATTTGGCATAAAAGTCGCCCAACTGAGAACATGCTTATCTGTTATCATTGTTTCTTAAGCCTATTAATTCAGTTCATGACAAGAAAATATCCTACTTATAAAATATCCAGCATATGAACATGCGTTTTCTTTTGAGTCTTGAGAAAGACGAAAGTAATCAAACTGCTTTGAATTTCAAAAAAGAAAACCATGTTCGTGAATTCAGATAGTGAAAGTAATTAGTCACAAATTTTAACTGCAGTAGAGCATGAAGATGAGACTTGAAATGGACTTTGTAAAACACTCCATGGACACATTGCTGAGAATTTTTCAAGCTTTGCTGGTCACATTGCCATTTAAAATAAATCTGCCCTTAACGTTGACTCAGAGATCTTTAAAAAAAAAAAAAAAGACAACTCTTCATAACCCCCAATCATCCTTACTTTTAAAACAAAATTATTTGCTATTATAATTTCTTCTTAGGCAATGTGAATAGAGATAACACTGGAAATCTTTTTCCAAAGAAATGAGATTTCCTCTTATTGTGAAGATGAAAACACTCCCTCTTAGTCACAGTGAGTGGGGGGAAAAATCAGTCATTTGATTGTTTCTTGGTTTTAGGTGTGCCTTCTAAATTGGATGGCATTCTCAGACACTTGGGATACGTGACAATGACTTCCCTAAACAGTTCCTAAGTACTAAAATAATATAGATTTCAGAATCTGTATTTGCTCCAACTTAGTGAAAAGTTGGATGATGAAGAGAAAACAACATATAAAATGGCTCCTGGTGGCTCAAAACAAAAATCAGCTAATAAAAGCAATCCCAAAGAACCAAACTGAAGTTTAGTGTTCTCAGCTAGGTGACATTGTCATTAAACTGGGATTTTGGTTTTAAAATAAGACAGAAGAAAAATACATAAAAAATGAAATAAGACAGAAGGTATCTTTGCAGTAGAAAGGAACTTGATTCTATAACACAAATAAGCGTTCTGATGACAATGGAGAAATATGTCAGTTTTAAAGAATAAATGGTATAAATGTCATTTCCTGAGTATAAGACTTTAATTTTTTGAGACTTGTTTTATGGTGTTTTACTTATCCTGGAAAATGTTTCACATGCTCTTGAGGAGAATGTGTATTTTGCTGTTTTGGGGTGTAGTGTTCTACATATAGATGTATATTAAGTCTGAGCACTTCTCTGCATGTGAGATTTTAATAAAGTTTTTCTTAAAAAGAGGAAAAAACAAGAAGTAATACTGGCTTTCCAACACTTGGGAAAATCTCTAATCTCACTAATGATCAAAATGGAAATTCAAACAACTAGATACCGATTCCTTGCTTTAAAATTAGCGAAGATTTTTATTCCCATGTTTGACGAAATACCCAATGTGGTTAAGGGTGCAGCAAAAGTCATATACTCCCTCCCTGCCGGTGGGAGTAGTTTGGTACAACTCTCAAAAAACAATTTAGCATCCCATAGTTTTACTTCTGGTTCAAAAATATATTAGAGTGTTATTGATAAAAGCAAAAATTGGAAATAATTAAGATGTAACTATAACAGTGATATTTATGAAGAGCTCATAGAAACATGGGGAAAAAGCAGGAGAGATTAGCTATTATTTAAATAATTATACAGAGTTTACCCCAGGAATGTGGCAATGCTTCAACGTCGGAAATCCTCTCAGTATAGCTCACCGTATTGGAGAATAATCACATTACTATGATAGAATATTTCAAAATGTTTAAATATTCATTATGGTAAACTTGCCTTGTGACTTAAGTACCTTCAAAAAATGGATTGTCTAATCATTTCCCTCTCTTTGGGGCCCAAACTCCATGCTTAGCAGGGCAATTGAGGAGATAAATTAGGGTCAGGGTCCCACGAGGGCTTCTGTGTACCTACTCATTCTTTCTCACAAAAAGGCTCAGCAAACAGCAAAGTCATACAATAAACCTTGAGGCTGTGGTACATAAAAAACATTTGAGAAATCTCTATGGGCACTTGTAATTTTTAAAAAGCTCTTTAACAAATTAGGAAAAGTATTTGCTTGTATCGATACTTCTGAACTCGTGGTGGATACTGTACGTTGACTCAGTACCCATTTAAGTACAGTCTGGTAGAATTCCTGAGCTACCGAGGTCAGACAGCTAAAAACTACATTGTCTGTGCTTTTATTACAGCTAGAATTCTGCGTGGGACCTGGCTTCTGCCAAACAGACCTATTACAGGAGACCTAGAGGTAAATGGTAGACACTGGCTTGTGGTGGTGGAGGTGTGATTCTTCTGGGCAAGCTGAGGCAGGTGTCAGAGCATCTGGTCCCAAAAGACCTGGGTGCTGAGTGGCAGGCCACCACCATGGTACTGCTCCAGGACAGCACTGCCGCAGTGTGGCTGGACATTTCTCATGCAGATCTATTCCCAGTTATACAGGATCCAAGCTCAGGTATCTGACTTTCTTGCTGATAATATGTTCTACTAAACCCTTTTCTGCTTAAATTAGCTAGAAGAGAATCTATGGTCCCGCACAGCAAACCACAAATGATACAGCCATAAACCCAAAACTTCAACAGATATCATAAGTAATGGAGGAATGTTAGAAATAGCGTGTACACACTGCTAGATTTAAAATGGATAACCAACAAGGACCTACTGTATAGCACAGGGAACTCTGCTCAATATTCTGTAACAAGCTAACTGGGAAAAAAACTTGAAAAAGAATAGATACGTGTATGTGTGTTGAATATAACTGAATCACTTCGTTGTACACCGGAAACTAATACAACATTGTTAATCAACTATGCTCAAATATAAAATAAAAATTTATAAAGCAAACAAACAAATGTAGTGCTGAATGGAAGAAGTAAAAAATTTTAAAGAGTAATTTAAATGTGGAGAATGTGACTTCATAAGGATAGAAAGGAAGGGAGAGAGACAGGCTTTTCAGTCACTTTGCTGGTGATGTTTCAGATCCTCTCGGCCTCACCTGCTGCGACTTTGGCCACTTTGCTCTGCCCCTGCTGCTGCTGCAGAGGCCGGTTATGTGGGATGGGCCAGCCTCCCACCGGTACAGCCTGCCGGCACCTGCCGGCACGTCCGCTGTACACATCAGCTCCCAGCCAGGACCTGCCCCACTGACACAAAGCTGTACAAGATGTTGCAACACCGAGTGAGAGCTGCTCACCAGTTGCTTTGACCAGTAGGAAGCGTGAGCCAGTGGATCAGTTGTTGCCTCTCTTCCCCACAGGGACTGTTCTAAGAAACAGTCATTTATTCAGCTTCTTGGAAGAAAGGTTCTACAAAACCAAATAACCAGATTTCCTTGCTGCCCCACCTGTTCTTCCTCCTTGCTGCCTCAGTCTCCTTTATCCTCACTTCTGTCCCCTGGGACTGCATCTCTTAATAACTCGTTAGCACAGATGCCTTTTCCTCGGGCTCTGTTTTCCAGAGAGCCTGCCTCAGATGGGCAGACAAGCAAAGGAAACTTGTATGACTCGATGCTCATGCATACGCTGACCACAGAAACTTAACTTATGATTAACTTAACCTTTCCATCTGAGGTTCAAGAAGGAAGGAGGGGATGGTGAAAAGAGGTGGACAGAGAAAGCAGTAAGGAATGAAATAGGAAACAGTTACAAACTATTGGCAAAACAAAGGCTTGATCTTTAAAAAGACCAATAAGATAAATCTTTAGCAAGACAGATAAACAACAAAGGAAAGATTTAATTTATAATGGAATAAATAATAATATATCAAACAAATTTTTAATTATAAAGAGTTGTGTGTAACTATACATAAATAAATTTGAAAGTCCAAATAAAGTGAATGTATAATTTATAGAAACAGAGAATGCAGAGGAAAAGAGAGTTTCCTATCTCAATATATAAAGCTAGTATAACTTTGGTAACCAACCGTGTTACAGACAGTACACACAAACAAAAAATATATAACATAATTTATCTTACAGGTATGAGATGAAAATCCTAAATAGATTCTTAATTATGCAATTCCAATAATATTTCTAAGTGAAATCTGTCCATCTTTTAAAAATGTATTAATTTTTAAAATTTGAAGCATAGTTGATTCACAGTGTGTTGTGTTGGTTTCAGGTGTACAGCAGATGATTGATAAAATTATGATGTGTTTTACATACATATATATTTTTTTTCAGATTCTTTTCCCTTATAGGTTATTACAAAATATTAAGTATAGTTCCTTGTGCTGTAACAGTAGGTTTTTGGTTATATATTTTATATATAGTAGTGTGTATATGTTAATCCCAAACTCTTAATTTATCCCTCTACCTCCTTTTCCCTTTGGTAACCATAAGTTTGCTTTTTATATCGTGGGTCTGTTTCTGCTTTGGATATAAATTCATTTGTATCTTTTTTTTATATTCCACATATAAGTGATATCATATGGAATTTGTCTTTGTCTGGCTTACTTCACTTAGTGTGATAATCTCTAGGTCCATCGAAATATACCCATCTCAAGTTTATTGCTGGAAAACAAATAGGATTTAGTAGTAGAAATTTTATCATCGTGATTCACCACATTGTCTAAGTGAGAACAACTATGTTACCAACTAAATAGTTGAAGTAAAAAAAAGCATATGAATTTTAATTCAACACCCACTTATGATAAAAAATTCTATGAAAATAGAAATAGACGAGAACTTTCTTTACTTGATGTAAACTACCTGCAAAACAAATTATAAGATCTCACCGTATTTAATGGAAACATTTAAATTACTCATAGAATTTCTCAACAGATGAACTTTTAGGTTTAATAGTGTAAGAAAGAGTCTGACTCCATGGTTTCAATGTTTGACTGCTGACAGCTTTAAGCTGAACCCCTCCCTCTTCCATCCGTGCCCCATCTGTGCACGCTGGTAAGAAAGCCCTGGTGCTCTCTGCTTTGGTGCCGACAGGAGACTCAACCAAATAAGCCCTTGCCCCTGCACAGACCCGCACAAGCCAGTCTCCCTTCCTGGGTGAAGGTACCTCTGCATCTCAGAGTGGCCACAATAATAAATGGGGTTGACAAGTTCAAGATCATTATGCCAAAATCAAAAATTCAGTAGGTCCTTGTTGATTATCTGTTTTATGTATAGTCATGTGTATAGTAGTGTGCTACTGTGTAGCACAGTGAACTCTACTCAGTACCCTGTAATAGCCTATATGGGAAAAGAATCTGAAAAAGAATAGATACCTGGACATGTATAACTAAATCACTTTGCTGTACACCTGAAACTAACACAATATTGTAAATCAGCTAGACTCTAATATAAAATAAAAATTTTAAAAAGCAAAACCAAAAATGTTCCTTTGCCTCAGCAACTGCAAATAATGAAACAGAGAATATGATATTCACAAGAACAAAACATGGATAAATTAGCTATGAATTAAGTTTAAAAGAATGCATATAATTTTTGAAGAAAATATTAACATTCTTTTTAAAAATATGAAAGATCATGGAAAATGGAGACTTGTGTTTGGTACCATCTTATTACCTTACTTCAGTGGGGTTCTCTCCTACAGAACACTCTCTGAATGATACACGATGAAGTTGTATAATATGTACATCCTGATTGTATTCATAAACGGGACTACACACGTCCATTCTCTAGATCTGAAAATATAGTACAATTCAAACAGAAACCCGTGAAGGATATTGCGGAGGAATATAATTAAATGATCTTAAGTTTAATGTGGGAAAAGAAGAAGACAAATTACTGTCTGTATAAAAAGAGTACATTGTCATTATCGTTAAAACCACATGAGTTCTTCCACTTCCGGTCAAGATGGAGTAACAGTGACCAGATTTAAGTTCCTACCTAACACAACTGAAAAAAGGCAAAGTACCTGAAATAATGGTTTTCAAGACATTGGATATCAGGCAACAAACAAAAATGATTCCTGGGAATAGGGAACAAATTAAGTGAACACTGTGATTTCCCAGGTTTATCACCACGAGAGAGCCTCCCGGACATGGTGCAGTCACTTGCCAAGACCAAAATCTCACCTGGCCTAAGATTTAAAACCATCCACCTGCGCGGGGGTGATAATGAACCAACCCACGCCTGCACATGGAAGTGGCACTGCCCAAAATGCTCCAAAGTGAAAACCCGGGTCTTGCACAAGCGCCGGCCAAGGCCATTGGCTGCTTTGCTCCCTGGTTTCCTCCCATCTACGTCTCAACATTTCCTGCCCAAAATGCAGGAAACCCCATCAGCTTCCTGAATTGAACATACTCCCCCCAAAGCCTGCGAGCTCACCCAGTGTCTATCGTTGTGGACCTCACTGCTTAGAGAAGCGGAGCAGAGCCTGGAAAGAAAGGTTGCAGAGTTATTTTAATGACTTAAAGTGGGAAAGTATTTCATAAAAAAATACCCCAGGCTGTTGCCTGAGGGAAAGGAGGAGATTTAAGGAGAGAAACAAACACACACACACTGAACAGACTGCATTTTGATGATATATATTTTTTAAGACAACAGTAGAGCTGTTAAGGTACAGTTTGAGAAATGCAGACTTACGTTAAGCTTCCTTGGAGAAGGTGTTAATTAAAGTATTTAAACACTTTTCACTTTATGGATCAAATGATCCAAAGCACAAAAGAATGGGCGCATCTACCTTCTGTTGATTGAAAAAAGGGAATCTGAGTTAAATTAACCAGACTTCAGTTGGCTTTCTATGGGCTTCAATAGCTGGAAAGAGTGGGAAAATAATCTAGATGAAGAAGAATGATCTGGAATCCACCTTTTCTCTGAGATGACGAACAGCAAAGCTAGTTATCAGGTGTCCACCAACCAGAGCAGATGCAGCAGATAGTTTCACAAGTCACGAAGAGTGACAAATACCTGCAAAGGAAGAAGGGGTACTGGCATCTTTAGGGTTTGGGGGAAGAAAGATAACTGCACTGTAATATTTCATGATTGAGGGAATTCCTGCGTTAAGAGCTCTAAAGATAGGTACTGCTTCTGTTGCTTTACTAATTTCGAGCTATTTGTTTCTTAAAGGGCTCTGCTCTAGGCTTAAGTGTAGCTTTATATAAGCAGCCTTACGTCATCTGAAGCAGTAGCTATAGACATGAACATTTTTCATTTTTCCATGAAGCCCTTGTAGAAGAGGCAATGGATTCAGTCACTGTAATCAATAAAAATACTTTACCTAAACATTTTTCATAGAACAGATGCTGACATATTATGAAGCTCTCAGCATAGAATAAACAGATAAAGGCTCCTTTCCACTTTTTCAGTGGGAAGGAGAATTAATTTTAGATTTTAGAACCTAAAATCAAATAGCTGGAACAAAATGTTTAACTGATGGAAACCTTAAACTCTTAACTGCTGTACCTCTATGATGTCTTGAGATTGTTCCACTAAAGTTTTTTTTTTTTTTCTTTTCATTTCTTATCGCAGTACTTTAGTCACCACTTGTACATGAGCTAAAACTAGTGAATGCTCTGAACTGGACAGCTTTGACGCCTCTAAGTTGAGTATCAAACAATACAAACATGTTTCAGGTTCTTATACTTCTTAGCTTGGAAGGTAGATTGAAAGGAGATAAATAAACATTCTAGAAAGGGAGGAACTGGCAGGATAGGAAATGAGATTAGACAAGAAATAGGACTGAAACAATTGACTATTAATAAGAAAAAAAAATCAAATCCCTACATCACAACATACACAAAATAAATTCCAGGTAGATTAAAGAAAATGGCCAAAGGATATAAACAGGGAAGTAGTAGAAAAGGAAACTCAAATGGCCAATAAACATACAAAAAGATGCTCAAGCTCACTAGTCTTTGGAGAAATTCAAAGTAAGACCCCATTAATACCTTATCTTTCACTCATCAAACTGGTAAAAATTTAAATGCAGCAAATAGCAAATCCCAGCAAAGCAAGGGAAAAAGTAATCACAGGCAGTTGGTGAAGGGTGAATTGGTACAACTATTCTGGGAGGTCAATTTGGTTATTCTTAATTGCAATTTTTAAATTTGCATCCATTAAAGTTGAAGATACACACGCCCTAGAATGGAGAAATCATGCTTCTGGTATAAACTCTAAAGAAACTTAGCATATGTGCCCAAGGAAACATGTATAAAGATGCCCAGTGAAGCATAATTTTCATGGGAAAAATTGGGAAAAAATGCTCATCAATGGGAGAATGGATAAACACACATATATTTATATAATGTTACTCTATATATCTACAAAAATTAATAAACGGATCTTTACAAACCAACATGATTAAATCTCTCTAGAGTAAAGTACTGATTAAAAAAAAAGATGCAGAATGAAATATAAAGTGTAATACCTTTGATTTAAATGTTTTCAATCTACAAACAATAATTCCTGTTTATGGATATAGATCATTACTAAAATATAAATATGAAGCATATTAATTTTTGAATAGTTATCTCTGGTGAAGGGGAGCTGAAAACGTAATTGGAGAACGTACAAAGAAGGTTTCATCTAGTCAGTGAAGCAGTATTTTTGAAAAGATAGACTTAAAACAAACAAGATAAGGGATTACTAATTAAGTATGGATGGTAAATATATGTATGTTTATTATATAATCTAATTTTCTGTGTATTTAAAATGTTTTCATACTAAAAAATATCCCGATGAATTTCTAATAAGCCTATTGTACTTTAATCTTAACGGAAAAAAGCAGGATGTTGAGTGTGGCCCATGATCTCAACAACCTAAACCAGCAATGGTAAACTGACAGCCCTCAGTCTGACAAGGGCCTCGGCCCTGTTTTGCTTGGCTGTGCCTTAATATTGACCCACACAGTGTTTAAAAAAATCTGTGAAGGATATGTCAACATTTAGAAGTTAGGAGATACCGCGTAAAAATCCTGACTTCTGCCTTTTTTTGCAGAATCAGGAGGTCAGGCAATGTGAACCATAGTCCAATGGGGCAAGATGGGTGGAGCTGGGGGGCTGCCGGCTCTTTTGGTCCAGAGCAGTCCAGTAACTGCCCGCAGCACTGCCCCCTCCAAAACTGGATCCGAGTCCCACTGGCCACCTACCACCACACTTGCCCTGTTCTCTTATTCCAGGAGAAAAGCCAAATATTTCACCTGGCCCTCTTTGTTTGTTTTCATTACCTGTCTCCTTCTCGTAGGCATCTAAATTTGTAACCCCTATTTAAAAAAAAAAAAAAATCATTGAACAGGATTGGAGAGAAGTAAAACAAATATTTTTCACTGTTGTCTTTGAGTTACTGGAGAGCCAGTTTTTAAAGCTTAAAAAGGACTGTATAAAACTGTGAAAACAGCCAAACCCAAAGATCCTTCCATATTCCTACTTCAGGTCCCAGCATGACACAAAACTACCCTTCTGGGATTATTTTCTGCTCCAGATTTTCTCCACTTTCCTGTCACAGGAAAACTCCTAACATAGTTCCCAAGCACACTGAGCCTTTTAAGATCCAGAGTTATTTTTTCCCCGCAGGCCATTCCTTTAAAAACAAAAAAATCCTTTCTATTCCCATGTCATCTTTCAAAGCTCTTACCCATAAATTCAAATATAAGTCCTCTGTGATGCTTTTCCTGATTTCCTCTGATAACAGAATTTTTCACCCACCTTTGCTCACATGACCAGGAATTCTATCTCTGGTAGCAAAAATCATTGGGTACATACATCTATTTGTCACTATACAGTGGGAGGACAAATCTTACCCATCTACCCATTGCTTCCTTCCTAGTGTAGAAAGGGCTTGTCTAGAAAATAGGAGATGCTCAAAAATATCAAATAAAAAACAGTGTATTAATTATCATTATACAATACGCTATAATTAGAAGATATAGGCCACTAAATTTAATCTATACTTTCCTTCCTGTGATATATCATGAAAGTTGCTGTCTTGATTCCACTATAACATGCATGTGTTTTTTTCTCATATAAACGCAAGAAATGTAAAATATAACATCATAGTGAAGCAAACATATAAAAATTCCTATTTGGGGGGTTTCCAGATAAGTGAAATCTACTTCATTATAATGCATTTTCAATACAGTAAGGATTATTTGTTCTCATTTCTCAAAATTCTTGAGTTTATAAATTTATAAATGTAAGTTGGATGTATTATTGAGTGAGAATTAGATGGCTTCTTTTTTTTTAACATCTTTATTGGAGTATAATTGCTTTACAATGGTGTGTTAGTTTCTGCTTTATAACAAAGTGAATCAGCTATACATATACATATGTTCCCATATCTTTCCCTCTTGCGTCTCCCTCCCTCCCACCCTCCCTATCCCACCCCTCCAGGCGGTCACAAAGCACTGAGCTGATCTCCCTGTGCTATGCGGCTGCTTCCCACTAGCTATCTACCTTACGTTTGGTAGTGTATGTATGTCCATGCCTCTCTCTCGCTTTGTCACAGCTTACCCTTCTGCCTCCCCATATCCTCAAGTCCATTCTCTAGTAGGTCTGTGTCTTTATTCCTGTCTTACCCCTAGGTTCTTCATGACATTTTCTTTTCTTAAATTCCATATATATGTGTTAGCATACGGTATTTGTCTTTCTCTTTCTGACTTCCTTCACTCTGTATGACAGACTCTATGTCCATCCACCTCATTACAAATAGCTCAATTTCGTCTCTTTTTATGGCTGAGTAATATTCCATTGTATATATGTGCCACATCTTCTTTATCCATTCATCCGATGATGGACACTTAGGTTGTTTCCATCTCCAGGCTATTGTAAATAGAGCTGCAATGAACATTTTGGTACATGACTCTTTTTGAATGATGGTTTTCTCAGGGTATATGCCCAGTAGTGGGATTGCTGGGTCATATGGTAGTTCTATTTGTAGTTTTTTAAGGAACGTCCATACTGTTCTCCATAGTGGCTGTACCAATTCACATTCCCACCAGCAGTGCAAGAGTGTTCCCTTTTCTCCACACCCTCTCCAGCATTTATTGTTTGTAGATTTCTTGATGATGGCCATTCTGACCGGTGTGAGATGATATCTCATTGTAGTTTTGATTTGCATTTCTCTAATGATTAATGATGTTGAGCATTCTTTCATGTGTTTGTTGGCAGTCTGTATATCTTCTTTGGAGAAATGTCTATTTAGGTCTTCTGCCCATTTTTGGATTGGGTTGTTTGTTTTTTTGTTATTGAGCTGCATGAGCTGCTTATAAATTTTGAAGATTAATCCTTTGTCAGTTGCTTCATTTGCAAATATTTTCTCCCATTCTGAGGGCTGTCTTTTCGTCTTGTTGATGGTTTCCTTTGCTGTGCAAAAGCTCTTATGTTTCATTAGGTCCCATTTATTTATTTTTGTTTTTATTTCCATTTCTCTAGGAGGTGGGTCAAAAAGGATCTTGCTGTGATTTATGTCATAGAGTGTTCTGCCTATGTTTTCCTCTAAGAGTTTGATAGTTTCTGGCCTTACATTTAGGTCTTTAATCCATTTTGAGCTTATTTTTGTGTATGGTGTTAGGCAGTGATCTAATCTCATACTTTTACATGTACCTGTCCAGTTTTCCCAGCACCACTTATTGAAGAGGCTGTCCTTTCTCCACTGTATATTCTTGCCTCCTTTATCAAAGATAAGGTGACCATGTGTGCGTGGGTTTATCTCTGGGCTTTCTATCCTGTTCCATTGATCTATCTTTCTGTTTTTGTGCCAGTACCATACTGTCTTGATTACTGTAGCTTTGTAGTATAGTCTGAAGTCAGGGAGCCTGATTCCTCCAGCTCCATTTTTCTTTCTCAAGATTGCTTTGGCTATTCAGGGTCTTTTGTGTTTCCATACAAATTGTGAAATTTTTTGTTCTAGTTCTGTGCAAAATGCCAGTGGTAGTTTGATAGGGATTGCATTGAATGTGTAGATTGCTTTGGGTAGTAGAGTCATTTTCACAATGTTGATTCTTCCAATCCAAGAACATGATATATCTCTCCATGTATTTGTATCATCTTTAATTTCTTTCATCAGTGTCTTATAATTTTCTGCATACAGGTCTTTTGTCTCCTTAGGTAGGTTTATTCCTAGATATTTTATTCTTTTTGTTGCAGTGGTAAATGGGAGTGTTTTCTTAATTTCACTTTCAGATTTTTCATCATTAATGTATAGGAATGCCAGAGATTTCTTTGCATTAATTTTGTATCCTGCTACTTTACCAAATTCATTGATTAGCTCTAGTAGTTTTCTGGTAGCATCTTTAGGATTCTGTATGTATAGTATCATGTCATCTGCAAACAGTGACAGCTTTACTTCTTCTTTTCTGATTTGGATTCCTTTTATTTCCTTTTCTTCTCTGATTGCTGTGGCTAAAACTTCCAAAACTATGTTGAATAAGAGTGGTGAGAGTGGGCAACCTTCTCTTGTTCCTGATCTTAGTGGAAATGCTTTCAGTTTTTCACCATTGAGGATGATGTTGGCTGTGGGTTTGTCATATATGGCCTTTATTATGTTGAGGAAAGTTCCCTCTATGCCTACTTTCTGCAGGGTTTTTATCATAAATGGGTGCTGAATTTTGTCAAAAGCTTTCTCTGCATGTATTGAGATGATCATATGGTTTTTCTCCTTCAATTTGTTAATATGGTGTATCACGTTGATTCATTTGCATATATTGAAGAATCCTTGCATTCCTGGAATAAACCCCACTTGATCATGGTGTATGATCCTTTTAATGTGCTGTTGGATTCTGTTTGCTAGTATTTTGTAGAGAATTTTTGCATCTATGTTCATCAGTGATATTGGCCTGTAGTTTAGATGACTTCTTACCCACCATATTCAGTGAGTTTTAAGAAAACTCCCCCAGCAAAACATACAGCAATACATATTCCAATAACTATAGTTTTTACCAAATCGCTTTTGGATTCAACCTAAAGGATTGATTTCTGTGCATATTCCTGCCATGAGACCATTTCTCCTAACCAGCCTTCGTGAAAATTAAAGTGCTGTTTTAGTCACTCCCTAAGCTCAAGTAACCCTTCATGAGTTATCTCTCCATCCGATATCAGCGCCTGATTCTCTGCTGACTTCTCTCTAATAGCTGGGTTGTTTAAATTTTCTCAAGACACTTTTTACAGAAAATTTATCTGTTTAACAGACAGAAAAATAAGGGATAGAAGAACGGAAAAAAGCTAGTAGGAACTACAATTTTATATTTGGTCTCACAGGAATAAGCATATTTTTCCTTCCTGTCTGTCACAGGCATATAATCTACCTTTACACTTAAATTGTTTAAAACATTTAGAACTTAGTACGTTTAGTAAACCTTCACAACTGCCACTTTAAATTTGACAATAATATAAAAATAAGGAAAAGTAAATAGATAACAGCTGCATTTAATTCCCACCAATTGCCTACCTGCATGAAGACATTGTAGTCACATTTTGCAGCTCTTGGGAATTCATTGTAAGTTAGCTTTAGTAGAACATGACAGCTACCTTGTTAACGAACATTGTTTCCTGAAAGTGGATTCCATAAGTTATAAATATAACAGGCAAGAAGAATGCCATATGTAACCTCAAAAGTCAAAGATTACTGATGTGTGAGCCAGAAGTAATAAAAATAGCCTGTATGTTGCATGAACCAGGGTGTGGTTGCTGGCAATCATCTCAGGGTAAATTTCTCTACCGTGATCAGAGTCACAGCATAAAGTAACTGAAAACCTGAAGCATTTGTTAATAAAGAAGAAAAACACACATTTCACCAAATGTGGCAACAGCACTGACGAATGATTTACACTCAAGCATCATATTGTCTGAAATACTATGCTTTGTACCCTTGACAGTGAGGGGAATAAAGCAGTAATCAGGAGATCATACTTGCAAGGTATTGACTTTGAAAGAAAATGTCTGGTACACAGATTATGCTGATTAAGAATTTAAAAACTATACATTAAAAGCATAGTAATTCTTAAAATTCTTAAAAATGGTGTCATTAAGTAACACTTCTTTTTATCTTATCTATCTAAAAGTTACATATATGAAATACCTAGCTGGTATGCTCTGTATATTGGCAGAGTTCTCTGGTCTCTAGTTTAATATACTTGGGCAGAGTCACCTAGTTAACAAACATGTTCACAAGGGACCTGAAGCACAAAAATTATCTAAAAGCCAAGAGAATAATGTTCCTAGAGTATTCAGAAGAGGGTAATGACTTACAGTAAAGATCTGGGACCAGGTTCCCTGGTTTCACGTTCTGGCTCTGCTACTTCTTAGCTGTGCTGTCTTAAGAGAGTTGTGTGTTTTGGTTTTCTCATTTGAAAAATAGTACTAATCTCATAAGGCTATTGAGAAAGAATGCTACAACAACAAAATTAACAAATGTTTAATTGAATGTCTATAAAAATAATATACTAAAATTGTTTATTTTAAAATCTAAATGTTATTAGATTAAAAAAATGTGGAAAAGAAACAATTTGAGGCTTGGATTCTTCCCATTTATAAGTCCTAAGTATATGATAATTTCTATTAAGCAACCATAAATTTTCTCAAAAATATTAACTGGTTATATATTAAATACAGTCTTACCACCAAATAATTTTATAAACAAATTTAAAAACTATTCCCAAAGCAAAATATCATTTTTAATGTGAGATGTGGGAGTATTTTCACATAGCTGATATGATGAGGACTATAGATTCTAAAATTAAGCATGCCTAGAGTTTATAAATATCTTAAATGGCTCAGGAATTGATTTGTTAGAAAACAATAGGGGAATCTAGGTGAGAATGACGATCTTTTGGCTGAAGATGAAGATAGCATACATAATTCTCCATCCATTCACTTAACTGTTCATTTCCAGTATACATGCATAGCAGTGTCTGAATTGTTAACCCCACCCACCAAGGGAACCAACTTTACCAGCTAAAGTGCTTGTGTGAGTTGCTTTTCTGCCTGTAGTCTTACAGACTCTATTCATTTCCAAAGTAACTTAGGTCAGCACCTTTTCCCCACCCCTTCAGTAAGGCTTTTTCATGCTTATAGTCATACGGAGTATAGATTATTTTGTCACATTCTGCATTTCCTCCTGAGATTTCCCAGCTTCCAAAATGATTATGTAAAATTTGCATACATCAAGTTTCATTGTCTGTGGTAAAGTTCTCTAAATTTTGCCAAATGTGTAGTGTCATGTACTCACAATTAAAGTATATACAGTATATATTGACATTATACACTAATATGTATAAAATGGATAACTCATAAGAACCTGCTGTATAAAAAAATCAAATAATATTGAAAAATTCAAAAAAATAAAATATTACAGAGCTGTTACCATCCTAAAAACAAAACCCTGTGCTTCACCTATTCAAGCTCACTCACTTCTCCATGAACCTCTGGCAACCACTGATCTTTTTATTTTCTCCATAATAAAAAATTTTTTCTTTTACAGAATGTCATGTAATTAGAATCATACAGTAGGTAAGGTAGACTGGCTTCTTTCAGATAGTAATATGCATTTAAGTTATCCAAGTTTTTTCACGACTTAATAGCTCATTTATTTTTATTGCTGAATAATATTCCATTGTATGGGTGTACCACAATTTGTTTATCCTTTCTCCTTTTAAGAAATATCTCAAAAAAAAAAAAGAAATATCTCAGTTTCTAGATTTTGCCAATTATGAATTAAGCTGCTACAAGCATTTGCATGCAGATTTCTGTGAGGATGTAGGTTTTCAAATCAGTTGGACCGATACCAGGAGCATGATTGTTGGACCTTGTAAGAGTATGTTTACCTTTGTATGAAACTACCAAACTGTCTTCCGGACTGTGTACCCCTTTGCCTTCCTACCAGCAATGAATAACTTGCTGCTGCTCTGCAATCTCATTGGCAATTGGTATTGCCAGTCTTTTTGGATTTTAGCCATACTAAACAGAGGTGTAGTAGCATCTCATTGTTATTTTAATTTGCAGTTCTCTAATGTGAAATGATTTTTAGCATCTTTTCATGTGCTTAATTTTCTTTCATCTATTTTCTTTGGTAAGATGTCTTTTCAGATCATTTGCCCTTTTTTGATTGGGTTGTTTGTTTTTCTATTGTTCAGTTTTAAGAGTTCTTTGTAAATTTTGGATACAAGTTATCAGATATATGTATTGCAGATATTTCCCCCAGTCTCTGGCTTGTCTTCTCATTCTCTTAACGGCTTCTTTCACAGAGAAAACTGTTTTTCTATTTTAGGGAAGCCCAGTATATTTATTTTTTCTTTTAAGGATCATGCTTAGGGTGTTGTATCTAGAAACCATCACCAGATGCTAGGTCATGTAGAATTTCTCCTCTGTCTTCTTGCATAAGTTTTATTGTCTTGTATTTTTTATTTAGGTCTATGATATACTTTCAGTTAACTTTTGTGAAACATGTGTGATCTCTATCTAGGTTCATTTTCTTTTTGAACAGCAATTTTTTTGTTATAAGTTCTGTCCTTTGTTGAATTGCCTTTTCTCCTTTGTCAAAGATCAGTTGACTGTATTTCATTGATCAGCTGTCTATTTTACCAACATTACACTGTCTTGATTGCTGTTGCTTTTACACTGTCTTTTTTTAAATTAATTTTTATTGGCATATAGTTGATTTACAATGTTGTGTTAGTTTCTGCTGTACAGCAAAGTGAATCAGTTATACATATATCCACTCTTTCTACGATTCTATTCCCGTATAGGTCATTACACAGTATTGAGTAGAGCTCCCTGTGCTATACTGTAGGTTCTTGTTAGTTATCTATTTTACAGTAAGTCTTAAAATTGGGTAATGTGAGTCCTCCAACTTTGCTCTGTTTTCTTTAGTATTGTGTTGGCCAGTGTAGATCTTCTCACTTTCCGTATAAACATTAGAATAAGTTTGACAACACTTGCAAAATAACTTGCTGAGGTTGTGATTGAAGCATTGTATTGCTTCATCCATTTCATAAGTATTAACATCTTAACAATTTGATTTTCCCAGTCCATAAACTTAGGATACCTTTCTATTTGTTTAGATGTTCTTTGATTTCTTTCATCAGAGTTTTGTAGTTTTCCCCTTGTCAATGTTCTACATATTTTGCTAGATTTATATATAAGTATTTCATTTTGGGGGGGTACTATTGTAAAGTGTATTATTTTTCATTTCACATTCCAGTTGTTCACTGCTGGTATATAGGAAAGGAACTGACCTCTATATCAACCTTATATCTTGTGGCTTTACTGTACTTATTTATTGGTTTGAGGAGATTTTTTATTTGTCAGTTCTTTGGGATTTTCTACGTAGACAGTAACGCCATCTGCAAACAAAAACAATTCATTCCTTCTTTTCCAAACTGCATATATTTTATTTCCCTTACTTGTATTATTGCAGTAGCCAGGATCTTCAATATGATGTTGAATAGAAGTAGTGAGAAAGGACATAGTTGCCTTATTCCTAGTATTAGGGGAAAGAATCCAGTTTTTCACCATTAAGTAGCTGTAGATTTTTTTGTTGATGTTCTTTATCAAGTTGTTCAAGTTCCCCTATTTTCTTAGTTTGCTGAAAAAATTTATAATGAACGGGTGTTGGATTATTTTCAAATGCTTTTTCTGCTTCAAATATGATCATATGCATTTTCTTCTTTAGCCTGTTGGTGTGGTAAATCACATGATTGGTTGTTGAATGTTGAGCCAGCCTTGCATACCTGGAATAAATCTCACTTCTTTGTGGTGTATTATTACTTTTATGCCTTGTTGATTGATTTGCTAATATCTTGTTTACATTTTTGGGCATAAGAGATATTTGTCTTTAGTTTTACTTTCTTATAATGTCTTTATCTTATTTTGATATTTGGGAAATGCTAGCCTCACAGCTATTTAGGACAATTCTATTCTTACTGATGATTTCGCCTGCTTGATCTATCAATTACAGAAAGACGGTTATTGACGGCTCAAGCTATAGTAGTGAATTTACTCATTCTTCTTTCCATTGTATCAGGTTGTGTCCAATCTACTGATGAGCCTATCAAAGATATTCTTCAATTCTCTTACAGTGTTTTTATTTCTAACATTTCCTTTTGATTCTTTCTTAGTTTCTAATCTTCTTACATTACCAAGCTGTTTTTGCATATTGCATGCCTTTTCCATTACAGCCGCTAACTTATGAACTGTAGTTATATAAAATTTCTTGCCTGGTAATTGGAATACCAGTGTTCTATCTGCATCTGGATCCAATGATTTATTATTTTGCTTCAGTCTATGTTTTTTTTTATTGCCTTTTATTCTGTCTTATAAATTTTTGTTGAAAACCAGACATTGTATATTGGTTAGTAGTAACTGAGGTAAATAGGCCTTTAGTGTGAGGATTTACATTAATCTGGCTAGGACTGGGCTTTAGCTGACGATCACTGTGCTTGTAGGTACCCAGGTCTACAGCTAATGTCCTTGTTTTGTTTCCTCTCTTACCTTTGAGCTCCCCTAAGTCGTCCTCCTTGGAGAAAGTCTGTGTCTTCTAACCCTTTCAGCTGTAATTCACTGTTACTTATTATACCGGAC
This sequence comes from Pseudorca crassidens, assembly GCF_039906515.1. Classification (NCBI taxonomy): domain Eukaryota; kingdom Metazoa; phylum Chordata; class Mammalia; order Artiodactyla; family Delphinidae; genus Pseudorca; species Pseudorca crassidens. The sequence continues at coordinate 32,573,347 of NC_090316.1, read as the reverse complement.
CCCAATTAGCATGTCAGTTGTCTGGGAGGAGCATTCTATAATCTTATGAAAATAACTCAGTCTTTTAGTCTGCCGGTATCTCTGCGCTGTGACCTTGGCAGATGTTTTTCCCACCTTCCATAAGATAAGGCAACTTGGGAACAGAGTAGGAGGAATGTCCTTTCTGGCTGTGACATGGTTCAGGTAAAGTCTTTTCCCTGTAGAGTAGACAGTTGTTATGGAGAACATTCTGGGGGTATTTAACATAGGTTACTTTACCCCTCCCCCTGCCAAAACCAGGAAGGGAATGTTTTTGGTTCTTCACCATGAGAACCAGATGAAATTTCTGAAATACACCTAGGAAAGTTCGGAGACCCCGTAAGACTGGAGTTTGTCAGACTCAAGCTAGTGTACTCTTAGCCTCCAGCCGTTCCTCAGAAACACCACTTCGTGTTCTTTCATTTTTGTGGCTCTAGCTGTTTCTGCTCCAGGAAAGTAGATGTTAGCTTGACTCTAGATTCACTTATCTCTCTGGTTTTCAGCATGGTAATCAGTGCCACAACCTCAGTTCTCTAATAGGTCCAAGAAAAGTCATTGATTTTCAGTTTGTTCCATGCTTTCTTGTTGTAAGTGTGGAAGCTACAACTTCCAGGCTCTCCTAATGTTGCGACTGAAACTGGAGGTCTGAACTGAATGTTCAAGAGGAAATTTTAAATACTAATTTGACCAACATCTGCTTAATCTGTGCTCTATGAATCACCTAAAAATGCATGCAAATTTGTATAGCATACATACTGTGTACTTTTCAAGGGGTCTAAAGCTTTTATTAAATTCTTAAAGAGTTGAATGATTTGAAAAACTAAGAACAACACGATAGAGAATAATTCCTTTCATTTCGGTATGTAAAAATACAACTCAGGTCCCCAAGCTAAGGAGTGACAAGAAAAGATAAAATACATTACTTTTTGCTTTCATTTTAATATCTTTTAACAATGAACTTAAATTCCAAATTAAAAGGCAGTATGTGCCGTATACATTCAGTTTGTGAAAAGTTACCCCGCTTCAATAGTCCACCAAATAATTTTGACAAAAGATTTGTAATTTCGCTTTACATAAATTCATTCTAAAGCCAGGCAAAATAATATGGTTTTCTAAGACGTAATTGAAGAGCAGACTTACCGAGATGCAGGACTAATATAAGGTTCTAACAAGGCAAAGAAGACGCTCAGTGGTTTTTGGGGGGTTTTTTGTTTGTTTTTTTACTTTTCTAAAAAAACAAAGACTTAGCCTCATCTATTCATAGAAGAGAGTAAGCTAACAATTACAAATCTGATGTTGGAGACATCTCTCATGCTGTATGTTACACGAATACTATTAGTAATAAAACAGCAAGATAAAAGGTTACTTTTTAATTTTGTACCACTGTGTAAATCATTGTACTTATTTTCAGGTCTGATTAGATGGCATTGCTGAGAGAATGTAAAAAAAAGAGCTTACATGCGAGCATTAGATTAATATAACTTTTATTAAAAGAACGTTACGGTGGCAATATCAAATCCCCAACTGTTCTCTGTCATCTCTGGGAGATAAAAAGGAAAAGAAGCCCCACCGTTTGCGGGGAGAAGACCCTGTGGCTAGTCCATCACTATTTTGCTTTTGTTCCGTATTTCACATTACCACTCCACTTCCTAACAGTAGCCTTTGAAAGATGAAAGTGGACTCTCACTGAGAATTTCACACAAATGGATTAATTTGTGTCGCCATTTTTGGCATGTCACCATGGATACGGCCATCTGACGGCCTCAGTGCAGCTGTGAGCTGATTGACGGTCCATTCACAGTTCAAGGCTTTACAAAACCAGTAACAAGAAAGAACGCTCAAAAAAAAAAAAAAAAGAAAGAACGCTCATTAGTGGACAAGGACCCTACTTATGCATGTGGGCGACTAAATATTATGTCTCAGTAAATATGACATTCATATCAATATCACCATGGAAGAGTGTATTAAAAACATGCAGACTTAGTATGTGTATATATATATATATATATATATGTATACTAAATATATACTATATAATACTAAATATGTATATATATATTTGATACCTCGCTTTCTTTTCTCATTTAAATCTAGCTAAATGACAATGGAATGGAAGCACAAACAGAAGAGTGTTTATGCTGTAAATCCTATATTTTCTAAAAAAAAAAAAATCGAAGGACAAAAAGCCATTTCTTGTTATAAACTTACAGACTGGTATTAGATTAATAAAAGGGAGTAATTTCTGTCACTTACTATGAAATGGGAAATCTGCCTTCTGTACGTGCCATTGTGAAGTAGAATTTGACATTTTACATTGTCACACACCCAGATGTACAAAAATGTAGCTTTATTCCTCTGTAATTAAACTTAGCTCCTGAGACTCCAGGGCTGCTTGGTAGTGAGACACCTTCCTCGTGCACCCAAGGTATACCTCATATAGTCTGGGGTATCTGCCTGTCAGTTCAGGAAGTGCCCTCCTCACGTCTCTAATTCTCCTCTTCCGGGTGAGATCTGCGTTGCTGACTTGGCTTTTCCATTGCCCTGTTACCAAGGAGGGGAGACTGTCCTGTCTCGCCATGCCCTCGCTGGCCCCTGCAAGACCTGCCCCTCTGGCCTTGAGCACTGACCCCCGTCCTGCTGCCTCTTCTGCTGGTGTCAGCATCCATCCACAGCCTTCAGCCGTCGGGTCCCTGTTCCAATGTGCTCTTCAGCCTCGATGCCAGGCCCTCTGTCTGTCTGCTCAGCCCCTTCTGTGTACTTCCTGGGGTGTTCGGGAATGCTTACCTGCTTTTCGCATGCTACAGGGAGGTGCCTGAGAAGATGAGGCTGACCTCAGACCTCACTGCACGGACATCCCAGTACCTGAGACACCGAGAAGGAAGTCTTTCAGCTAACGGGACACAGAGAAACTTTGTCTAACTCTGTTGAATCATGACCCACCCTAACCCTTCATATTATGTCTCATCAGAGAAGGGAACTACATGTGAAGCTGATTTTGACACTTTGATGTTCTTTAGCCATGAGTCTCCCTTTATTTCTACCAAAGGGCCAGAAATAACAACTCCTTCAGGACTTTCAGCGCTCAAGATCCCTGCTGTTTTCCTTAGAATCAGAATCAAAAGGCATCGTTTGGCACGTAACCCATGTATAATATAAGCTAATCCATCAACATGACAGCACAAATGAACCTGAGGTCCTACTGTCCTCTCCATCACTGATGGTTTCAGTAGGATTTACTATTCCACATCCTCTCTTTTTCTGTTAAATTGGGCAGAAACACCAGATCAGAATGAACGTTTTGGCACTGCTTACTTAGAAATATTTCATGTGAATTAAAATTTTAGCACCGAAATGAATCAGCACACTGATCGACTGTGGAACGTGGGAATATTTGCACACATCGTGCAGGTGCATCTTAAATTGAAATGCTCTTTGTTAAAACAGTCTGATGACTCTATCCTAAAGCAGTGGAATCGGGTAAAAATAATGTGCATCCTATATGGGAATAAATCATGTAGATAAAATGTGGAGCTAGATGGGATATACAAGATTTACATAGTATGTCTTTTTTTTCTGTCGTTGTTTATAAATTATCCAAGTTCATTACAGAACTTGGTCATTCAGAAAGACACCAGGGAGGAAGGGGGAAGCAGCTGGGAGATCTAATCCATGTGATGAAAGGCAATTAATGAGGAGAAAAGAACTCGGGAGAGAAAAACTCATACGGCAAGATAAAAAGTATAAGAGAGCAAGTAGTAGGCAGTATAGAGAAAATATAGTACTTAATTTTCAATTGTCTGGTTTGTATCTGTTGTAAGGGCTGTTTTCTACTTCCTCTTAGATAATAATGATAGTATCAGATCTATTTGCTTTTCTTACACTTGTGTTTGAAATCCAATGGTAAACTTTGAGATGATACTTTGATCAGGAAATAATAGAAGAGTCTCTTTATTCAGTTTTCTGTGAAGCCTCAATCCCAAATCGTTGAAAATGAAATGTGGCCAGGAAAAGGTCAGAAGTTCCAGGCTTTAAAAATATTAAATAACACTAACTAAAGGAAAGAATGAACAACGACCCATTTGGAAAAAGTTATTTCACTTATAACAATTATTGTTATAGATGGAGAGGTAGCTGACACAGGGTGTTTTGGGGGACTGATTTTTCAAATATATGCAATTAGAGAACAGGAATGAATGGGTAAATTGCTCTTAGAGAATTAAGCAGAGTCTTTCATCTTAGAAAATCCAGTTGGAAATCTCAGTGTGTATCTTTTAAGGAGTCTCAGTTCATTTTTTATATATGAAACCTCTTGGGTGTCAAAAGGATTTCAAGCAAAATAAAAATTGAAAAACAAGAAGCTCCGAAGAGAAAGTTACAAATTAAATATAGAGATACATTGATCTGGATTATTATAAGCATGTGGGTAAATAGCTATTAATTTTGCTTCTGGAAATTTCTGAGTGTTTTCACCTTTAGTAAAGGAGCATTTTAGTCATTTAAAAAATTTATATCTGTTTCATCTGGATGATAAAAGTCATGACATTTTTGTTTTCTAAGATCTTGAACATGATTTATCAAAATAATACATATTGGTATCTGGCTGTGATATCAGTACTGACTCCCCAATGTCATTAATTCACTAAGAATGAATATAACCATATTATTGGGTGAAATTATAAGTTTAAAGATGACTATAAGGAAAATCTTAGCATTGGTGATGGCAACACATTCAGCAGTTAATAGTAAAGCCTAAATATTTGTGTCAAGTAGACAATAAAATATAAATCAAATTGTACAACTTGATTGTGACCTATACTTATAAAAATCTTTTAAGTTAAAATTTAAAATAGAGATTTAAAAATGCTTTGCAGATATTGAAGCATTATGGGGAAAGAAGCCTGTTTACAAGCCCAGAAATAGCAATGGTGAAGAAGAGTAATTTCAAATGCATGGTTCTGTCATTACTGCCACAGCTGAGGGCCGGCATGGGCAGTGACTGTTTGAATTGTCGGCGGTAACTGTGTCCTCAGTGGGCCCCCCTGCCTTTCACTTTAAAAAATTTCTCAGAAATGCCAAATTTATATTTCAGAATACAATAATACACACATCGTACACTTGAGAGGAGAATTTGACATTGATTTTAAACATAATTATCCATGAATAATTTGAATCCATATAATTAGAATTTATGTTCTATATATAATTTTATTCTCTGCCTATGGTTTACTCTTAATTAGGTACTTGGCCTGATAACTTTGAATTTCGTGTTTTTTTTTTTTCTCTGCCAACTCCATTTTACTTCCTACTGATATATTTTTTAAAAAAACAAGGAAACCCCAGCAACTATATTTAGTCCAGGCAGAGTAACATGAACTAAATTTTCTTGAGTAGATACCAGTGCCAAACACTCTGCTACATGCTTTATGTTCTTTATCTCCTTTAAACCTCGTAGCACATCTATACCAGGCACTGTTAGTGTCATTTTACAAATAAGCAACTTGAGGTGCAAAGAGGTTAAGCAATTTGCCCAAAGTCTCAAAGCTAATAAATGGCAGAGCAAAGACATGAATCTAACTTTAATGATACTTAGCACTTGCAGATAAAATTCTTCAAAGTTCTTGAATCCGTGTTGTACACTTTATTTTATTAACATACCAATCACTTTATTGATAAGGAAGTTTCCATAAGTTTGATTTAAGCTAACCTAAATGTGATTAATTTAGGATAAACTAAATATGAAGGTTATGTTTTAATCAATTAAGACCAAAAGGCAGCAAGGGAAAATTTTTTAGAGAGGCTGTCAAGTATCTGGGAGCTGAAATTTAAAGAAATGTAAGTACACAACACTTGGGCTGAGAGTGAATTAAATGTCAGCAAAAGAAACAGCATCTTAAGAGCGCACAGTTCTTTAGTGCTTGTCCTTCATATAAGGCGGCATGGAGTGTGGAATGATTCCATGATCCTATAGTCACCTCTTGTCCCAGTTTCTCGTCCTGGTGAAATCTGTATCCTGCTCACATCATGCCTTCTATGCTGTCTTTTCCACTGCATTGACCCAAAGAAAGAACACAACTTTTTCTCTTTACTTCCCCAAGCAATCAGTATCGAAGCCCATTGTATGTGATAGAATTCGGCTGAGTATTTGAGAGGATCAGAGAGGTTTAGCAGAATACACAAATAAATAAAATTATAGAATGTGATGCATAATCCGGTTACTATGCTAACAGGTCAGACCTAATTACACAATAAAGGGCTCTCTGAGAAGTAACCTTTAAGCTATTACACAGAACATCTAAAGACAGATGTACACATCTAAAAAGATTGAAAATCTATATACCATAATGTTGAGAGTGGTGAAAGATGTTAGTAATGTTTTCTTCTTCACATGTATTGTTAAAATTTTCTATGATAAACATTAAAATGTCTAAGAAAAAAGGCAGTTTTTAAAGTAACTTGAAATCAAGAACCATAAATTAAATAATTGTGACTTTTTCTGGAGGGCCCTTTGTACAACCCATTGGCTTAAACATCAATGTATTCCTCAGTGCCTTTCATATGAAAAATTAATCAGTGAATGAATATAGATACAGATGAAACACACTTTCCCATAGCCCATGTTCACAAAGCATACTCAGAGGACTCTGAGTACTGAAATATCTAAAACCTTTATTCAATTTATGTAATATTGTATTTATATATAAATTTGATGAAAAATACAGAATATTACTACTTATCTGATTTTTTAAAAAATATTACATAGAATTTCATAATTATTTTAAAAATCCTTGGTTTAACTAGGCACTAGAAGAATTAGATTGGTCTCTTTTAACTTATTACTTCACTTTATTTTTATTGATATTTTTAATTTTTTACAAGTGTTTTGAATTCATTTCTTTGAAATTTCAGGAAGATATGGACATTGGAACAAACCTTTCACGAATTAGAATAGATTATTTATTTCTAATATCTTTGACCAATGTAAGCCCATTTATGTATTTTTTTCCTTCAAAATATGGAGAGTCAAACATATTACCATGTAAGTAAAAAGATACTTTTTATTAAGTGTTTTATACCTACATAAACTGCTCTGTTTTAAGGCTTTTCACTGAGTAACCTTAAAATCAGTTTAACTAACAACAGATATTTTTTATAATTCACTTAAGATAATTAAACATTCTACATCTGAAAAATATACCTCTTATAAATATTGTCTTTTAATGCCTTTCAGATGGTGTAGTTAAATGATCATTTTAAAAGATGGTGAATTATCTAGAATTTCACATGTTATACTAATATCTCTTCAAATATAATCTCCCGTTAAATAGCCCATGAAGCTTCCAAATAAATTCAATGGGTAAAATCCTAGACACAATAAAGTTCAAATAAATTTCAGCATTAGAGACACATGGACCCATGTAAGTTCTACTTCAAGGGATTGTTCTTTAGAGCAGTAATTGGCAAGTGGTTTGAAGCAATCAATCAGAAGTTTCCATGAGTAAGTAGGAGGCAAAATATTGTGGTCTTGGCTCGAGGATACCCTGGTGGAATGTCCATTCAAATCCATCATGAGCAGAGCCCACTTTGTTTTACATGACACTTGTATACTTCATCAAGGGAAGTGCTAATCAACATACAAGAGCTTTTATTTCAACATTTAAAGCGTATAAAGAACAAGTCATGGTAACTCTTCCAAATAATCTCCAGGGCAGGAAAGAGGAGCCAGAATAAGCCACGCAAGCCTGTTGCCCCACCAGTGACATTTATCTTGAGCCTGAGCTACTTCCTGATGTAGATGTTGGAGACACTTCATTTTGTATGTGACTTCAAACCAGCTCCCTAAAATGAGGTGAAAATGAAATGTTCAGTCCTTTGGACCCGAAGAAGGGGTAAGCTATGATGAGTGCTACTGCTAAATGGAGCTCACTAGTGCTTTTGCCAGGATTTTCATTTTCTCCTCTTGTATAAAATGGGCTCATCTCCTGAGAGTCAAATAGAGGAAAAGACTATGTTGCATTTATATCCAAATTCAAATAGCTTCAATTCACATTTGCTGAACAAGGATCATCTATTTCAAGACACAAGAGAACTCTATAATGAGATACTGCCCGCAGTTTTCCTTTAAGGTCTGGAACAACATGTGTCTAGCAATCCTTGTGCCAAATAGGACAAAGGAAAGAGCTGGTGAAATGAGGTCATGAGAACAGAAGAACTTGCTTGTAATTTTATTAAACTTTTGAAGGCCTTAGTTTGACTCTATGATGTAGAATCCAGCTAGCTTGTCTTAGCTGGTTTCCAAGTCAATAGATCCTTGAATGGTCCTGACTTATGGCTTGTACCTCATCTGCCTCAAGCGTCCCAGGAAGCCAGGAAATCCAACACAGAGCCCTCTTCAACCACAAAGCTTCGTATAGGGTGTGCCCATGACAGTCATAGCATACTGATAGCATCTGATCATAGCATACTGACCATCTGATCAGTAAATCTGAGCCCAAGATGACCTCATTCTATTGTTTATTTCCTCAAAGATTTAATGGAAGAAAGAATGGAAATATGAAAAATATCTCGAGAGGTTTTATTCATTTTAATCATCAAAGTAGTTAGATAATGGAGAAAAAAAGGAAAAATCATAAATATATCTGAATCTCTTTTTTTTTTTTCCAAAAAGGAAAGGCTTATCAGAGTTGATTTATGGATTGTCAAGATTTAAAGAAGTTACATTCTGGGAGAATTCACAATTTCTCTTCCCATAATACATCATAGAAAACTACCTGTAAAGGATACTGAAGGAAGAAAAAGATTTTACAATATTGTAAACCTGAGAGAAGGTTTACATACAGAAAGTAGGTGCTTTCAAAAGGGAGTCAATGGGGCTTACCTGGCGGCGCAGTGTTTGAGAGTCCGCCTGCCAATGCAGGGGACACGTGTTTGTGCCCCGGTCTGGGAAGATCCCACATACCGCGGAGCGGCTGCGCCCGTGAGCCATGGCCGCTGAGCCTGCGCTCCGCAACGGGAGAGGCCACAACAGTGAGAGGCCCGCGTACCGCAAAAAAAAAAAAAAAAAGGAGTCAATGCACATATTTTAGTTGAGGTGTGGGATAGACAAGATAAGGACAGGAGTGGTAATACAGTACAGAGAGTTTAAGGAAAACATAGAATGAGAGGATCCTCATTAAGTAATGTAATAGGAAGCAATAGTAGTGTTTTGAGGAATTTGAACAATCAATATATTCTCTTAAAAACACCTGAGGCAAGGAACTAGGCCCATGTTTATTGATCACTTTATACCAGTTGTTCTGCTAGCCACATCCATCCCCATGAGGTATGGATTAATTATAAATCCACCCTGGAAGGTGTGGACTTAATTCTCTCAAACTCACCATGACATACGAATTTGCATTTTAAATGACTGATATTCAGAGTCAATATCTTGCCAAAGCCCACATTGTTTTTAAAAACATGTTGACAAAAAGGGCAGTAGTGGCCAGTTATGGAAGCATGGATCAAGAGAAGTAGAAGCAACAGAATTTGAATGAAATTTAGGAGCTTGTTTTCATCTCAGATCACACTGTACTGCTTTCTTTCTCTGGAATATATGGTGTTCGGCACCGGTGTCCCTGGGGAAGGGGTTCTTCCGTGAGCTCTCACACACTCTCCCTGAGCTTATCCCAATCACTACACTCACCAGTCCATGTCTTGATGTCTCTTAATATGTCCGTTGACCCCTCTTGGCAATGAACTTCTTAAGAGCAAGAATGGTGTCTTTTTCACAGAGTTAACCATGGAGGCTCATTCAGTGCCTGGGACACAGGACAAGTGTTACACATATTATGGTTGAGAAGGATGTGGTAATAAAGATAAAAGGAAAGAAACTTACTCAAATGGTATTACCAAGGTGTAAAGGCAGACCCGGTTTAGAAGAAGAGTAAAGATATATCCCTGCATGGTTTCTAGGTAACAGGATGGCTGTACCCTTTCAAGGGGGCTGGGAGGGCCTGAAGGACCCATCAACAGCTCAGGAGAGCCATGCTTAGCAGAGTGCTTGGTGGCAGAATGAGATAAAGGAAGCTCTTTGAAAGACTGACTGATTGTGCCTTATAGTGAAGAGAGTTTCCATTACACTTGAAATGATTCAAGCTTCTTACCTTCCCTACCTGGCCCTGCATTAGCTGGTGCCTGTCTCTTTCTCCAGCTTCATCCCCTATTTCTATTCTTCTCATTACCTTTATTCCAAATCCAGGTCTTCTGTCTATTTCTGGAACATGCCAGGTGTATTCCTACCTGGGGTCTTTACAGGGCTGGTTCCATCTTAACATTCAAGTTACCACTTCTTCCAGGAGGGTTTCAATAATAACAGTATATGAAATGCCTTCCTCCACCCCCAAGCATTGTCATGCTCTTTCAATGCTTATCGGTCTCCGAATTTATATTATTTATTCATTTCATGATTTACTTGCTTTTCTTTCATCTCAACACTGGAATTTTGAGCTACATGAAAGCAGGTACTTGGGCGTTTCACTTTTAAATCCCCGATGCCTGGTGCCTATAAGTGCTTAATAAATGTTTGTAAATAAGTGAATGAATTGATCACCCACCCTGCCATCTTGCTGGGTAGCATTATCAGTGAGAATGGATAGAAATGAAAATAATAGCTAAAAATAATTAACTTATTATTACTATATTCTGGGCACTAAGTGCTTTATGTGGATTAAAATATTTAATCTTCAGAGAAACCTAACATGATCCCAGTTTTGCACATGAAAAACTAAGACCCTGAGGGTTTATAATGTTTAGTATAGAACATAGCACAACGTAGGTACAAGAGAATGTTAAGTTACACGAAATGACAGCATCTGGTTTTTCTAACTTATCACCTGGCATATGAAATTGTTTCCAAAATTCATGGCGTACATATCTTTGACCCTCCTACCATGGGGAAAAGTTATACTTTACTTTCAGGATTTTGCAGCCACTGTGTAGTTTATCTAAGGTGCCACCTGCAGCAGTAGATGTGCCAATCCCTTTGTTCCCACAGAGCCCTCTACCTAATTGTGTTAAAGCTCATAGCACATTTACATTGCACATGTGTGTTTACTTGCCTGTCTTTCTGATGAGATGGAATTCTTCGAGGGCAAGGATATTGTCTTCTTATGCCGCTATCATCCGTGCCTGTCATAGCACCAAATAGATTCTCAGAAACCATTTACTGAATACCATTGTTCATAAACTGAAAAAATTTTTCAATTGCTTATTCTTCCAAACATAAGAATCCAAATTTTCACTAGTGAAATGTATTTTTTTAACATCTTTATTAGAGTATAATTGCTTTACAGTGGTGTGTTAGTTTCTGCTTTATAACAAAGTGAATCAGTTATACATATACATATATCCCCATATCTCTTCCCTCTTGCATCTCCCTCCCTCCCACCCTCCCTATCCCACCCCTCTAGGTGGTCACAAAGCACCGACCTGATCTCCCGCTGCTATGTGGCTGCTTCCCACTAGCTATCTATTTTACATTTGGTAGTGTATATATGTCCATGCCACTCTCTCACTTTGTCCCAGCTTACCCTTCCCTCTCCCTGTATCCTCAACTCCATTCTCTAGAAGGTCTGCGTCTTTATTCCCGTCTTACCCCTAGGTTTTTCTGACCATTTTTTTTCTTTTTTACATTCCATATATATGTGTTAGCATATGGCATTTGTTTTTCTCTTTCTGACTTACTTCACTCTATATGACAGTCTCTAGGTCCATCCACCTCACTACAAATAACTCAGTTTCATTCCTTTTTGTGGCTGAGTAATACTCCATTGTATATATGTGCCACATCTTCTTTAATCCATTCATCTGTTGATGGACACTTAGGTTGCTTCCATGTCCTGGCTATTGTAAATAGAGATGCAATGAACATTTTGGTACATGACTCTTTTTGAATGATGGTTTTCTCAAGGTATATGCCCAGTAGTGGGATTGCTGGGTCATATGGTAGTTCTATTTGTAGTTTTTTAAGGAACCTCCATACTGTTCTCCATAGTGTCTGTATCAATTTACATTCCCACCAACAGTGCAAGAGGGTTCCCTTTTCTCCACACCTACCCAGCATTTATTGTTTGTAGATTTCTTGATGATAGCCATTCTGACTGGTGTGAGGTGATACCTCATTGTGGTTTTGATTTGCATTTCTCTAATGATTAATGATGTTAAGCATTCTTTCATGTGTTTGTTGGCAGTCTGTATATCTTCTTTGGAGAAATGTCTATTTAGGTCTTCTGCCTATTTTTGGATTGAGTTATTTGTTTTTTTGATATTGAGCTGCATGAGTTGCTTGTATGTTTTGGAGATTAATCCTTTGTCAGTTGCTTCATTTGCAAATATCTTCTCCCATTCTGAGGGTTGTCTTTTTGTCTTGTTTATGGTTTCCTTTGCTGTGCAAAAGCTTTTAAGTTTCATTAGGTCCCATTTGTTTATTTTTGTTTTTATTTCCATTTCTCTAGGAGGTGGATCAAAAAGGATCTTGCTGTGATTTATGTCATGGAGTGTTCTACCTACGTTTTCCTCTAAGAGTTTGATGGTGTCTGGCCTTACATTTAGGTCTTTAATCCATTTTGAGTTTATTTTTGTGCATGCTGTTAGGGAGTGTTCTAATTTCATTCTTTTATCTGTAGCTGTCTAGTTTTCCCAGCAGCATTTATTGAAGAGGCTGTCTTTTCTCCACTGTATATTCTTGCCTCCTTTATCAAAGATAAGGTGACCATATGTGCGTGGGTTTATCTCCTGGCTTTCTATCCTGTTCCATTGATCTATATTTCTGTTTTTGTGCCAGTACCATACTATCTTGATTACTGTAGCTTTGTAGTATAGTCTGAAGTCAGAGAGCCTGATTTCTCCAGCTCCATTTTTCTTTCTCAAGATTGCTTTGGCTATTCGGGGTCTTTTGTGTTTCCACACAGATTGTGAAATTTTTTGTTCTAGTTCTGTGAAAAATGCCAGTGGTAGTTTGATAGGGATTGCATTGAATGTGTAGATTGCTTTGGGTAGTAGAGTCATTTTCACAATGTTGATTCTTCCAATCCAAGAACATGGTATATCTCTCCATCTGTTTGTATCATCTTTAATTTCTTTCATCAATGTCTTATAATTTTCTGCATACAGGTCTTTTGTCTCCTTAGGTAGGTTTATTCCTAGATATTTTATTCTTTTTGTTGCAATGGTAAATGAGAGTGTTTTCTTAATTTCACTTTCAAATTTTTCATCATTAATGTATAGGAATGCCAGAGATTTCTGTGCATTAATTTTGTATCCTGCTACTTTAACAAATTCATTGATTAGCTCTAGTAGTTTTCTGGTAGCATCTTTAGGATTCTCTATGTAGAGTATCATGTTATCTGCAAACAGTGACAGCTTTACTTTTTCTTTTCCGATTTAGATTCCTTTTATTTCTTTTTCTTCTCTAATTGCTGTGGCTAAAACTTCCAAAACCATGTTGAATAATAGTGGTGACAGTGGGCAACCTTGTCTTGTTCCTGATCTTAGTGGAAATGGTTTCAGTTTTTCACCATTGAGGACGATGTTGGCTGTGGGTTTGTCATATATGGCCTTTATTATGTTGAGGAAAGTTCCCTCTGTGCCTACTTTCTGCAGGGTTTTTATCATAAATGGGTGTTGAATTTTGTCAAAAGCTTTCTCTGCATCTATTGAGATGATCATACAGTTTTTCTCCTTCAGTTTGTTAATATTGTGTATCAGGTTGATTGATTAGCATATACTGAAGAATCCTTGCATTCCTGGGATAAACCCCACTTGATCATAGTGTATGATCCTTTTAATGTGCGGTTGGATTCTGTTTGCTAGTATTTTGTTGAGGATTTTTGCATGTATGTTCATCAGTGATATTGGCCTGTAGTTTTCTTTCTTTGTGACATCTTTGTCTGGTTTTGGTTTCGCAGTGGCCTCGTAGAATGAGTTTGGGAGTGTTCCTCCCTCTGCTATCTTTTGGAAGAGTTTGAGAAGGATAGGTGTTAGCTCTTCTCTAAATGTTTGATAGAATTCGCCTGTGAAGCCATCTGGTCCTTGACTTTTGTTTGTTGGAAGATTTTTAATCACAGTTTCAATTTCAGTGCTTGTGATTGGTCTGTTCATACTTTCTATTTCTTCCTGGTTCAGTCTCGGAAGGTTGTGCATTTCTAAGAATTTGTCCATTTCTTCCAGGTTGTCCATTTTATTGGCATATAGTTGCTTGTAGTAATCTCTCATGATCCTTTGTATTTCTGCAATGTCAGTTGTTACTTCTTTTTCATTTCTAATTCTATTGATTTGAGACTTCTCCCTTTTTTTCTTGGTGAGTCTGGCTAGTGGTTTATCAATTTTGTTTATCTTCTCAAAGAACCAGCTTTCAGTTTTATTGATCTTTGTTATCATTTCTATTTCATTTATTTCTGATCTGATCTTTATGATTTCTTTCCTTCTGCTAACTTTGGGGGTTTTTTGTTCTTCTTTATCTAATTGTTTTAGGTATAAGGTTAGGTTGTTTACTTGAGATGTTTTTTGTTTCTTAAGGTAGGGTTGGATTGCTATAAATTTCCCTCTTAGGACTGCTTTTGCTGCATCCCATAGGTTTTGGGTTGTTGTGTTTTCATTGTCATTTGTTTCTAGGTATTTTTTGATTTCCTCTTTTATTTCTTCAGTGATCTCTTGGTTATTAAGTAGTGTGTTGTTTAGCCTCCATGTGTTTGTATTTCTTACAGATTTTTTCCTGTAATTGATATCTAGTCTCATAGCATTGTGGTCGGAAAAGATACTTGATATGATTTCAATTTTCTTAAATTTACCAAGGCTTGATTTGTGACCCAAGGTACGGTCTATCCTGGAGAATGTTCCATAAGCACTTGAAAAGAAAGTCTATTCTGTTGTTTTTTTGATGGAATGTCCTATAAATATCAATTAAATCCATCTTGTTTAATGTATCATTTAAAGCTTGTGTTTCCTTATTTATTTTCATTTTGGATCATCTGTCCATTGGTGAAAGTGGGGTGTTAAAGTCCCCTACTATGATTGTATTACTGTTGATTTCCCCTTTTATGGCTGTTAGTATTTGCCTTATGTATTGAGGTCCTCCTATGTTGGATGCATAAATATTTACAATTATTATATCTTCTTCTTGGATTGATCCCTTGATCATTACATAGTGTCCTTCTTTGTCTCTTGTAATAGCCTTTGTTTTAAAGTCTATTTTGTCTGATATGAGAATTGCTACTCCAGCTTTCTTTTGATTTCCATTTGCATGGAATATCTTTTTCCATCCCCTTACTTTCAGTCTGTATGTGTCCCTAGGTCTGAAGTGGGTCTTTTGTAGACAGCATATATACAGGTCTTGTTTTTGTATCCATTCAGCCTGTCTATGTCTTTTGGTTGGAGCATTTAATCCCTTTACATTTAAGGTAATTATCTATATGTATGTTCCTATTACCATTTTCTTAATTGTTTTGGGTTTGTTATTGTAGGTCTTTTCCTTCTCTTGTGTTTCCTGCCTAGAGAAATTCCTTTAGTACTTGTTGTAAAGCTGTTTTGGTGGTGCTGAACTCGCTTAGCTTTTGCTTGTCTGTAAAGCTTTTAATTTCTCCGTCAAATCTGAATGAGATCCTTGCTGGGTAGAGTAATCTTGGTTGTAGGTTTTTCTCCTTCATCACTTTAAATATGTCCTGCCACTCCCTTCTGGCTTGCAGAGTTTCTGCTGAAAGATCAGCTGTTAACCTTATGGGGATTCCCTTATGTGTTATTTCTTGTTTTTCCCTTGCTGCTTTTAATATGCTTTCTTTGTATTTAATTTTCGATAGTTTGATTAGTATGTGTCTTGGCATATTTCTCCTTGGATTTATCCTGTATGGGACTCTCTGTGCTTCCTGGACTTGATTAACTATTTCCTTTCCCATATTAGGGAAGTTTTCAACTATAATCTCTTCAAATATTTTCTCAGTCCCTTTCTTTTTCTCTTCTTCTTCTGGGACCCCTATGATTCAAATGTTGGTGCCTTTACTGTTGTCCCAGAGATCTCTGAGACTGTCCTCAATTCTTTTCATTGTTTTTTCTTTATTCTGCTCTGCAGTAATTATTTCCACTATTTTATCTTCCAGGTCACTTATCTGTTCTTCTGCCTCAGTTATTCTGCTATTGATTCTGTCTAGAGAATTTTTAATTTCATTTATTGTGTTGTTCATCACTGTTTGTTTGCTCTTTAGTTCTTCTAGGTCCTTGTTAAACCTTTCTTGTATTTTCTCCATTCTATTTTCAAGATTTTGAATCATCTTTACGATGATTATTTTGAATTCTTTTTCAGGTAGACTGCCTATTTCCTCTTCATTTGTTAGGTCTGGTGGGTTTTTGTCTTGCTCCTTCATCTGCTGTGTGTTTCTCTGTCTTCTCATTTTGCTTTACCTACTGTGTTTGGGGTCCTCTTTTCGCAGGCTGCTGGTTCATAGTTTCCGTTGTTTTTGGTGTCTGTCCCCAGTGGCTAATTTTGGTTCAGTGGGTTGTGTAGGCTTCCTGGTGGAGGGGACTAGTGCCTGTGCGGGAATCTCTCCGCTTTTTCCTCCGCACCCCTGTTGCTGCGCTCTCCTCCACGGCTCCGAAGCTCCCCCCTTCCGCCACCTGCAGTCTCCACCTGCGAAGGGGCTTCTAGTGTGTGGAAACCTTTCCTCCTTCACAGCTCCCTCCCACTGGTGCAGGTCTCCTCCCTCTTCTTTTGTCTCTGTTTTTCCTTTTTTCTTTTGCCCTACCCAGGTACGTGGGGGAATTTCTTGCCTTTTGGGAGGTCTGAGGTCTTCTGCCAGTGTCCAGTAGGTGTTCTGTAAGAGTTGTTCCACATGTAGATGTATTTCTGATCTATTTGTGGAGAGGAAGGTGATCTCCGTGTCTTACCCTTCCGCCATCTTGAAGCTCCTCTCTCGTAAAATATATTTTTAAGTAATCTCAAAATGACTATTTTGATAAAAAATAGTATTTTTTAAATTATGGAATAATTAGGTTAATTCAGTCACATAGTTCATATTTTAATCATGTCAGAGACGGGCATCTTGCAAAATATATATTGGTCTTAGAAACATGTATGAATGTGACTTTTTTGGCCACATTATTAAAAGTATAACTGTGAGGTTTCAGATTCCCTTCATATATAAGTAGTAGTTCATCAGGTCACTCCCCTAACACACAGTTCATTTGAGATAAGAAAACGTCTAGCAGTTCAGCATTGGGATTTGGTGAAGCAGATCGTCTAAAACAGTGGATGTTTTTCTAAGGCTTACCTGATTAATCCAGACCTCTGGAGTCTACTCTACTGAGCTAGAAATCTTAGAAGGAGAGGTGTTCTCATAATACTTTTCAACACAATTTGTTTTTGGCTTTAGCCAAAAATAATGTAAAAGAGACCTGTCAACATATTAAGGTCCAAACTTAAAATTTTTTTTTTAAAAAAGACTTGGAGGTTAGAAAAGAAAAAAGTCTTTGAAATTAAAAAAAAGTTCCATTCTGGGTTGCAGTTCAAACAACAATGATAAAGCCACAACACAAGGGTAAATGCATTGGACAGTCATCCTTTATTTTAACAGATTATGATGTGGTCCCCTTTCAGGTAGGAACAGAGTCCATTCAGTCCTTCTCTGCCTCTGGTAAGTTCATCTCAATGAAAAGGATGAGGAGATGATGAAAAGATAAGAGTTCTAAGGAGGGCTGAGCCTATAATAAGAAACACAATAACAGGAAAAAGGTGGGGGACACACAGCATTAAAAGGGGCCTTAAGTGTGAACTTGGGGGGAAGAAAAGTGAAAACAAAGGAACGGCTGAAGCCAAGAAAGAGAGCAATTGATTCTTCTGCCCTGTGGATGAAAGCTTTGCCTGCATATTTGGAGAATGTTGATTTTCCCGTCAGGCAACTTTAATTGAACCCATGTTCTAAGAGTGACCACAACAAGGTAAGGTACCAACTGGACTTGAACGAAGACTTTAATGTGCACACCTACAGATAATTTAACATTTCCAAAAGCATTTAAAATGGTTTTAGCAATATAGGAGCGATTTTGCTTTTAGTGTTCTGCGAAGCAAAAGCACAATTTAATTATCTTAATTTGATCTATTAAGTACTTGTCTGAAGTGGACTAGAATTCCAGGAATCTTATAAGACCAAGCTGCAGCAGCATTATTTAGGGACATAATTCCATACAAACTGGAGCATAAATAAAACCACAATACATAGAACTTGTGTGAAAAGAGGAAAAAAACCTACCAATCTAGGGTCAGCCTCTTAAAAGAGGCATTTGGTAAGGTTACAGTATGAGCCCGCAGATGCTATAGTGTCAAAAACCTTGTGGAGAAAATCTTTTCCATTTCCCTTTATTTATTTATTTTTATTTATTAATTTTTTGGGGGCGGTACACGAGCCTTTCACTGTTGTGGCCTCTCCCGTTGCGGAGCACAGGCTCTGGACGCGCAGGCTCAGCGGCCATGGCTCACGGGCCCAGCCGCTCCGCGGCATGTGGGATCCTCCTGGACCGGGGCACGAACCCGCGCCCCCTGCATCGGCAGGCGGACTCTCAACCACTGCACCACCAGGGAAGCCCTCCCTTTATTTTTAAAACTAAATTGGTATCACCTGCCATGATCATCCACCTTCTTCTCTGGGCTAGTTCTATCTTTTGGTTCCCTAAGTTAAAGTCAGTCCTCAAAGAACAAATTTCTATCACCACAGAAAATATTCAAAAGACTCTTAAAGTGACTTTTTAAATGGAGCCCCAAATCACATGAGCGGAACGAAATGCATAGTATTTCAAGGCATGAAGGAAGAGTGGAGTAACTTGAATGTTGCTAGTGGTGGTGTTTTTCATCTTTCTTAATGCCCCATTTTCACGTGATAATTGTAAGGTTGTGTTTACCCCTGATTTCTAAATCAACCACTCCTTTTCCATAGTTCCTAAAAGTATTTCAAGCGAAACGAAATACAGTTATAAAATGTGCATCTGTACGACCCCCTGGCCCATTTGTGAAATGTGGTGCTCATTACTGATAGTGGAATTAGTGGGGAATGGGGAACCTATTTAGAAATGTTAGGAATTATCTCAGGAGGAGTGAGAACCTTAGTTGGACTGAAGCTGCCTGGAGAAATATGAAAAGAAAGACTCATAGGCTAGACTGCTATTTGTGCATCTTAATGCACGGTGGCCACAGCGCAGCTGGGCGGAGATGGCATTCTCTTCCTGCAGAGCGAGAGAGGGCAGGCCGTAGGGAACAGCGCCAAGATGCTCTACCGGCAGCCCGTGTCTCTTCTCTGGGGGCAGCAGAGGAGGTTAAAAAGCCTGTTTACGGTTCAACGATTTCTTCCTATGCAGCCTACGCCATACACAAAGTTATGAATGCCACAGAAAGGCTGATTATAGTTCTCTTTTTCATGCTCTCCTGAATCCTAGGAGAGTTGGAAACAACAACGGAAGACAGAGGACTATTACACTCAAGAGAGTAAGGACTTTCAGTGGAATGGTGCTGCCCGGGGCTCTGTTCAAAATATAAACAATCATAACCACCCGGGATTGGGGGGCTGCCTGGGAGCCCAGGCTGCCATCACCCATGCCAAACCCGTGGACACTTGATACGTCTCTGGGGTGAGCTGAATCTGGGCCACACATGGGAACAAGCCAGATGATACTGGCAGTCTGTCCAAGCCACACCGGGATGGAAGGCATCCACCACTTCCTGATTCCAACAACAGGTTGGGGATTCCCAGATAAAGAAGTATGTCATTGCAAGCTTGTGGTGTAGACAAAGGTTTAGGCCGACATGACTAATCCATGGCAATTTTTGGACTTTCCCTCTGCTGGATCTGAAGCACCTCTGAGAAGCCTTCCCTCATGGCCACGGCTGGGAATCGGCCCAGATGACAGGGGTGCTTCCTTCTCTGAATTTCTGGATTCACGGTTCTCCACTTGGGATACCCTGGCAACCAAAAATCCAGCAAGGACCCTGAACCAAGGGGTTGGTGCAGGGTGAAGACAAGATATTAAACAAACGATATCCAGATAAGTCCTTTCATGACAATTGCGATAAAGGCTATGAAGAAGTGCAGGACACTGAGAAAGCATAGTTCGTATATTCTATATCACCGATTCATCACTTAGCATTCAACACTTCCTTGCTTTCTATGGGTAATGAATTCCCCTGCTTCTGATAAGTGTCTAACCTTTCTGGGTGGACTGTAAACTCATGATCTCAGGGACTTGACCTGAGAGAGCATTATCTTGCAGAGATCCTTGTCATAGCCTCTCAAAAACACGTGATGGTTTACTTTTGCTGAACTGAATCGTGTTAAAGAACACAATTCTGAAACAAAGACAAGGGGGGATGATTAGAGCCGAGCTCATTGTAGCTGCTGCCTGCATTGGGTGGGGCTGTTAAGGAAGGGAAATTGCTCTAGCAGTTGAAGTGTCTACACCCCTCTCAGTTACTATCTGAAATGCGTGGGAAAGGAAAATAAAAAGAATTGACTTTAAAATCCTCCACTTCCTATACCTTTAAAGGAGGGGACCTATAGCCCTTTGTGCAGCAGAGATCGATCATGAGCCTTCAAAGGTGCTCAGGTAGCAGTAGAACCGAGGAGGGGGTGGAAAGTGATTGATTTCTTGGAAAATAAGTGAGGAGAATTAAGTTGGGGTGAAGGAATGCTGGGGATATAGAGCAAGGAGGCCGAGCACCCCCAGCTCTTTGTGCTAAACATCAGATGATCAGTGATACATGGAAAGAGAATGAAGGAAAACAGGATGTGCTTAAGTCTCTACGATAAGGTGATGGATTTGACCATGAAGCCTCCTGGCTCCTCTCACATCGCATCACATCACACGGGGCCACACCTGCTTCAACTGGAAAGTGCTAGCTCCCTCTCCTTCCTTCCCCAAACTCTGCACTGACTTTCCCAGGTTCACACCAAGCACACTGGCAAAGCCTGGAGCCACCTTCCAGCTGCTGGAAAGAATGCTTCTCTCCTACAGCATAGAGGAGGCTCCACGCCGGCACCACTGTCAGTGGATATGCACACTTCACGCAGAGCAGCCACACCTACGCTGTGCTTTGCTCTTTCACCGAGAAACACGGCAACAGCCACAAGAATTTTCCATCATTTTGGCTACAGAGCTCTCCAGAAATAGAGTATCTATTAGGTTGGCTTCCAGAATGTAATATTAGAAAGATCAAGTCTTTTTAAAACCACAAAGAGCATATAAAGTTGCAGAGTTTGGGATTGTTAGGGCAGAACTCCAGGCTCCCCACCGGGTCCAGCCCTGCAGTGACGGTTGTTCCTCTTTCCAGCTTGGATCATAACTACTAAGACCTTTGCTGCACACATAATGTTTATCGTTTTTCTCCCCAACTGTTATTCATGATTGAAACATCCCTTGAAGGCAGGTGTGGGAAATGAAATATTATTGAAATATAAGGTGATGATCACCATTACATTTCAAGCTAAATTTTCTAATTAGGATGTAAATCATTTAAATTTTGTATAATTTCAGAGACAACCATTTTATCTTAATAGAAAAACACCTTATACATTATTGGGTGGATTCAAATAGAAAGAACCAGAGGAAATTATCTTTGACCAGCAGCGAAGATAAGTGATTGTATATCTTAGCTGTCAAATGTAACTGTTCTTCATAAATCCTGAATGGCGACTGCTTTCTTCTCCCCCTCCTTTTCTGGCCTTCTATTTATTTTTATTTATTTATTTATTTTTATGCCCAGGTGAGAAATTAGAATATATTTCAGTTCTGGCTTAACTTGTTCAGGTATCAAACAGGATGTACAAGTCCTCTTCAAAGGGGCACCATTACTTGTTAAATAAAATGGCAACACATGGTTAAGAATTCCTTTAATAGCCCTGCAAAATAAAGTAGATCACTGACCATCAATGCCCTCTGCAGCAAGATAAAAATGAACCCGTGACAGTCGACATCTTCTCTTCACAGATTTATAGCTCATGTAACTATGATGCTGTGTCACCCTTGTTCTGCTTACGAAGCTCCAGACTTGTCTCTGTCTAAATCTCCCAAACCTTGACTGACTCAAGCACTTTGTAATGGAGCTACAGTCCGTGATGCATTAAGTTAGTAGGCAAAGAAAGGATCTAAATACTGTTTTATATATAATGGCTGGTTGAGGACGACAGTCCATAAACCTTTCTCCTTAAACGAAGCAGGAGATTCTGAACAACCAAAACCATGGTTTGGCTGCCTTTCTCTTGTTTCAGCCTCTTTTGTCTCTTGGTTTCTCTTACTTGTGGAAGCGAAGGGCTAAATCCCTAAAGCGGAGCCTGTTAGGGATATTTCCAGTCTGACTCAAACAGGAAATACCACAAAGATCGTGAGGGAGCTGGTTCCCGAGAGATTTCTAGCCCAGGTTACATACTCCAGAAGTTGAAATGTGTTAGCTAGTATTCAGAAGGAAAATAGCACTAAATTATGGGGGGGGGGAGGTTACCCAAGTAAATCCCTTCCGATAATCTCTTACTGGTAGTTGGATTTCAGTTAAAAACTATTTGCTGTAAATCTGTATCTATCATCCTTTCGTATGATCTTTCTTTAACTATACTCTTGTCTTGGTTAGGAGTCAGTTCTCATTGGATGACCTGAACGTGATTACCATCATACCAATGCAGTATTAGTCATTAACTTGCCTAAATTGCTAATAGTGTGATTGGTAATCTACACTGAAACATGCTTCTCTTTGGTCACACTTCAAGCCAGCACAATGCCAATGCAATTATTAGCAAACAATTGACTTGAATGGCCCTGGAAGAATCTGGAAGTATGAAAAAGGAAAATTTGTCATCGCTTTCTTAAAACTAGAAATTAAACATGTTTTTTAGACGCTAGAAGCTTTGAGTACACCCTAATTTCCTCACAATCAAATGTAATTTTTAAAATTCTATTCATGGCAAGAGATACTCATTTTAAATGGTGCCCCCTAGATTTCTAAATATCCTGAATAAAATAAATTACCCAGTCTGCAGTTTAAAATACATGAAAATAATATGACATAAAATTAATAATAAATATAAATGGGAACCTAAAGGAAGTAAGCTTTTGGTATTTTAGAACATGGGAAAACAAGTATTTATCCAGGTATACACTTCACTAGTGTTCTCACCAGATTACTCTTGTTCACAGATTGTGTATCTTGGCTAAACAACTTTTGAGAAAAGGAAACTCCCCTTTACCTCTGCATCCAATTTTCCAGTTATAATGCGTAATTCAAAGTACACTAAGGCCAACCTCACCCAGTGCCAAAAAGTTAAAATTATGCTCTTAAGGTTACAGCGGAAACATTTGAAGTTGCTTAGTAGATGATTCCCTTGTTTCCCTTTTTCTCTCAGCAGGAATGAGTACTGCCTTTTGCAAGCTGTTCTCTGAGTTTTTATTAAATATCCACAAAAGTGCAACAGTATGATCACTGCCGTCAGCTAGAATAACAGCCCAGGAGCTAGACCTTGGTTTCTATACTAGGTCTTCAAGTCATCCTGATGCAGAGCAGACTGCATGGAAATCAGGATACCCATCTCACTAGAAATTAACATGCTTTACCTCTCCGAGTCTGCCCCCAATCACACGCACTCTGCTTGGTTTTCACAGGGTTATGTGTGTGGAAGGAATTCTAAATCCATCTGCAGTGAGAAGTTTCTCATACTGATTAACTTAGCCATCGTCAAACATCCTCGTTTTACAGGTTGTAACAGTGACCTAGGCAGTGTTCAACCCTCAGGCAGCCTTACCATGCGGGGATAAAGTGAGCCTCAGGGGAGAAGATGTAAATTTAAGAGTAACTCGGTAATTCCAATAAAAAGAAACAAGTTCTCCAGTTCTGGCTCTAGGGACAGGGAGGGGTAAATGGGAGCAGTGAATGGAGCATTCCATGGAAAAGTAGCAGAATAAGAGAAGGTCTAGGTTAAGAGAGAGCATAGAACGGAAAGTGGTTTGACAGACGCTAGAGGGTCATGTGCTGTGTGTGGTGTGCATGTTGGGAGGTGGAGGGGAGGCAGGAGGAGAGGGGATGATGGAAACACTGGGGTGGAATCAGGGAGCCACAGCACTGAGAGCCTTGCGAGTTACATGGGGAGGGGTCCTAACTGTCTTCGGGGAAGTGAGGTCATTGAAAGTATTTGAGGAGGAAAGGATGGCCGCATCTGCATTTAGAACGATAATTCTAGAGGCCATATAAGGAATGATTTGTCTTGGCTGGGACACCATTAGAAAACCCCTAGAAGAGAGAGAAGGGCTCAGCTAGAGAAAGGTAGTGATGGAGGAAGATATCAAGAATGAGCCAATTTAAGATAAAGATGCTCGGAATTGACAGCATTTCAGATTATCTGGACATCGGGGTAATAGAGAAGGAAGATTCAAGGATGGAGCTCCATAACGTTTCCTGGGCTACAATGCGGATGGTGGTGCCGTCCAGTGAGATAGTAAATATTGGAGAAAGAGCAAATTTCTGCGGCAGGAAGTTGATCAAGGGATCAAAAAAGCACTACAAAGTGAGGCTTATTAGAAGCACCTTTAGAAAATATAGATAGGATTTAGAGAAATTGCCAAGTCTTTACTATTGTTAGAGCAGAACACATTAATAGTTAATTATCATAGTAACTATAGCCAATTTCATAAGGACAAAGTTCCTCACAATAAATATTTTTTCCCTCATCCTCACTTTTTGCTTGTTTCTCATAGTCTCAGTACTAATCATTGGTCATGATGATCTTTCCATCATTCCATCAGACCTTCAGATGCTCAAATCTCCAACACAATACCTGTTCAGATATGAAAAAAAAATCATACATTTTGGCATCTAAAGTACTTTTAAAGGATTAAAGTCATGTAATTATGGATGGTCTCATCAACAAATTCCTTGCCTTATGTCCTAATATCTTATGGAATGTCTTGTTTTGATAGTTAACACTGGGCTGCTGGTTATAGAGACAGAGAGTCTATTGAATGAGGTTTCAGAAAGAAACCAAGTCCTGTGAACTTCAGCCGTTACTGGCATCATGTGTAAGCACAGTGCTAGGTTCTGGGGGAAAACGAGGTGTGAGAAGTGCTCCCTAAATCGTCAGAGTCCACCATCTTTCTCTGGATCAGGAGATTAGATAGATACATAGATAGATAGATACATACATACATAATGCAAGTTGGAAGTTGTTTGATTGCCTAAAGTTACATAGTGATATAGAACACATATCATGGAATTAGAGGGGAATGAACTGTCTCTTTATTGGAGAATTTTTTCACTCTGCCGCCCACACTAAGAAATTTTAAAATATATATAAAGAATGCATTCAACTTAAATGCTATACATATACAGAATGTTTGGTATGTAACAAAGAGATGTTTCCAGAGGGTAAGATAAAAAAGAGAAAAGACAGGATTTCTATACCCATCACAAATTCAGTTCAGCTGATAATAACAGATACAAACAACAGCTTGTGATCTCACGTAAACGTAGTCCAGATGTAGGAGGGCGTGTATACTTAGGCGTAAGTCCCAGCTAAAATTTCAAATCTTCAGTGAATCTTTCCTTCACTTACCCCAATATCGTGGCTCCTTGTCGGTGGCATACAGCCTTATTGCTAGTTGTGATTACTGTGCTTATTTTTCTGTTTTGTTAGTTTCCATCTGACTCTGTTGCTAGAACATAAGATCCATAAGAACAGGAACCAGGTCTGTCGTGTTTCCCCTATATCCCTGAAGCCCAGCACAGAGTATAGCACTTGGTAACATACATATTTGTTGAAAAAATATTAATCTCATAGGATTTTGACATTAAAATAAAGATTTGACATTCTTTCACATGGAATCATGATTATTCCATATTAATCACTATGCTTTCAACTTCTTATAGATTAATTTGACATGCTCACTAGTAAGGCAGTTCCATCATCAACGAAACAATAAATCTATAGTTCCTAAGGTTTTTCTTCAACCTTCCTGAACTCTAGGATTTTCAATGACATAAACTACATTTTATTTGTCTTTATCCTTTCAAAGCTTGATGCAGCATCTAACATGTAATAGCTATGCAAGAAATATTTATTTTAAAAAGGAGAAAAAAGAAATACAGCTAAGGAGGCTTTTAGTTGTTCTTCATTTAATAGAGGCATAGTATTAAAGCACTTTTTATTTCAGTGCCCTATTGATTATTTAAAAATTCATCATTAAGAATAATATTTAATAATGATTAGTCATTATTAAATATTTATTACGTATACATTTATCATATTATTTATTTATTATTAGATATTTAATAATGGTTGGTCATTATACCTAAGCTTTTGGTTTTGGTGGGTTTTTAACTCCCAATATTGGAAAATGTGTGTGTTCAGGGATTGAGATGCGTCTCACAATCAAACAAAAGGGCACTTCATGGAAAAGGGTGTTCAACTCTCCTTGATTTTATTCTGAAAGAAGTGACACTTCTTTGTATTTAAATGCCTTTCACGTTATTCCCAGGACCAATTTTAGCTCTTTTACAATGTTTATCCTCAATCATTTATCACCTTTTGTCACTAAGCTATTTAAAATCATGTTAGATGCTAAGAGGTAATCTGGAGCTCTTACGCCAAAGGCTACAATGTCTCATACATCTTGAAAGTGAGATATCAGATAAGAATATCAGTCTTAAGTATTATCAGCCCTGGTAAACTGGTGCCTCAGTGTCTGCACCTTATGTCAACTCAGGCTGAACATACTGGACTTAACATATGTAGTGAGAAGGAATTATGGGGAAACACAGCTATTTCCTTAACCTGAGCCCTTAGAACACCAACATACAGGAACAATTATGAAACAATTATCCTAGATATATCTATGGCATAATAAATGACAATAAACCCACTTTTATGATGCTTTAAATGAAAGATCTCAAATTTACAAAATCTACAATAAGAGCCAGTTTACGAAGGATAGCATGGAAAGGAAGATAAGGATAAAAGGATAAGGATAGAAGGATAAAATGGAAAGTTGCATAGATTTCATATTTTAATGAACTTATGTGGGTGAAGAGCTTTGTAAATTTGTAAATCAAAATATATTTTATATTTGTTTTTAGTATTCTTCCTTGAGTTTGAAAGATAAATTTAAGTATGTACATCTTTATATATCTGCAGGAGAAAGTTTATAGTATACTATAATCTCAAGTAGTTTCCTAGAAGCTAACTAACTAAAGACATGATGTATTCTAACTATAATGAATAGCAGTTCATTACAATTTTTCCTTTGGAAAATATATGTAAATCAACTAATATATTAATGATTGGTTATTTTTACCTAAGAATATGTTTCAGTGGCAACTGTATTTGTATCAGTCTAGTGTATGGTAGCTTACACTGAAACAAATTAAATTAATTTAATTGGCATGGGTTAAACGAGGATAAGTATGTGCTGGTAAAGTGAATGTTTGTCCCCTGGGTAAAGGAGACTTTTTCTTCCTAAATAATGATCTGGGCTCCGTGTTAACAAATAAGAGTAAGTCATAGCATAGCATGCTAACCCACAAGAGGTATGTCACAGAATACTAGATCATTTGACAAAGAGCAAACAGAAGCCTGGAAATCAAACTATTTCCCCAAAGCCAGACCTAGTGGAAGCAAACTGCCGGAGCTTCTTGCCTCTGTGTTTTTTTCTTAGTGGTACCCCAGAGAAGAGGGAGGTCCTTCTGAGGGCCGCTGAGGAGGGGAAGGCTGGTGGGTTTTATCTAGTGCTTTCTGCTAGGGTAGTGCATGTCAATTTTAGGGTCACACGGGGGATCTTGTCATTGTACAGATTCAAATTCAGTGGGTCTTAGGTGAGGCCCTAGATTCTGCATTTTGAGAAATCTTCCAAATGATGCAGATGCCCTTGGTCTGTGGAACACACTTTAACGGCTACCTTCCAGGTGAAAGGAAGAGGAAATTCTCTTTCCTTTTTACAAGTTTCCTTCAATTTCCCAGCTCGCTTACCGCAGAGCAGCAGGTCAGTAAAGCCACAACTTCACAATAGCCCAAACACAGAAAAACCTTTGAAAGGAAGAATTAGATTGACTTCGGAGGGATCGCTAAAAGGAGAATGAATATTTATTTTAAAAAAAAAAACAAAGCAGACTCATTCAGATTAAGATAAAAGGATAGCCAACCTTTTCAGTGAAATTGCCTGCCTAGAAATATAGCCATCACATCTTTGAGGACAAATAAGACCGCACCTCAGGTTTAGACTCAATCTTCTTCAGTTTCTACAGAGTCCACTTGGGAGAAATATTATGAAGAAACTTGGAGTCTGAACCCTCCTCCTCCACCCGCTTCCCTAAGTGTCTAATATTTGCATTATATACAAAAGGAATCTTTCTACTCTGTGATCTGTCAAGATTAAAAATTTTCTCGGGCCAGAAACATGCTAAGATGAAACAAAATTATAACTGAACAAATCCTACTCCAAAGCTGTTTCCCAGTAGGAATTAATATCAGAAACATTTACTTCACATATTTTCCATTGGATGGCCTTTTCAGATTCTTGCTACTTTAAATACAAAAGTAATATTCATTGGGCTACACTATTTTTAAAATGTGTTCTTATAATCAATTGTCAAATCTTCTTCAAGCTTGTATATAGGTGTTGGGCTCCTAGAATCTAAGTGGCTATATAGTAAAGCACTACGGTAGATAATTTAACTTTGGACTTTGATAATTTAACTTTGATATAGTTCCTCAAACAACTTAAAAATATGATGTTCTGTTAACAGTTATATGGACATATTTTTATTTAGGTAACCATAGCAAAAATAACTTGTATTCAGTGTAAGAAGAAATTACAGATTTGAACTGTGCATGAATTTTATTTAAAAATTTCATTTTTGCTCCATTTTTTTTATCAGGTCTATACTTTTAAGAGGGAGAAAGTCACAGAAATGTGTCTATACATTGAGCTTTTCAATTTACATAAACAGTCTTCAACATTCAGAAGAACAGCAGGCAATCCTAATAGATTTAGCATTTGGTGTCCAGGAAAACAGACACATTTGGTAATCACACCTATATACCCTAATGTCTGAGCAACCATTAGAATGTGTTTACTTTTTCGGTTACATAATTAGAAATCTATTACATTAGGGAATTTTGGAAATGGGAAATTAAGAATCATTTTCTTTGCAAGTGGTTATAAAAGGCAGAGTTGATTGCTGTTGATTAAAGAATCTGTAATGAAAAGTAGTTTTTCCCTTCTTCCAAAAAGTTGCATTTTTCTCAAAGAGGTACTGCAGGCAACAGAAGTAAAAAATGCCACTTTGGTAGACATTAACTTGAGACACAAATCTAATATATTTACAGCCAACAGCTTTAAAAGTCATATGCAATCCCACAAGAGCAATACTGATTTCACTAACTTTGACATAAATGTCAAACTTGATAAGCACAAGTTCAAAAGATCTATACAAAAGTATACAAAAGTTATATATCTATACAGTAGTCCTCCCCACTTATCTGCAATTTTGATTTCCAAGGTTTCAGTTACCCGCAGTCAACTGTGGTCCTAAAATATTAAGTGGAAAATTCCAGAAGTAAACAGTGCATAGGTTTTAAATTGCATGTCTGTTCTGAGTCACATGATAAAATCTCTCTCCATCCAGCTCTGACCTGCCTGGGATCCCCAGCCATCGACCTCGTCGATCCAACCATCCACTTGGTCACAGCTGATGATCCAGCATCACTGGAAGCAGCTAGTTCTCCTGACGTATCATCAAAGTCAGTACTAGCCTAATGCCGCATCACAATGCCTGTGTCATTCACCTCATTTCCTCTCCCGTTGTCGCAAGAAGAAGAAGGGTGAGTACAGAACAATAAGATATTTTGTGAGAGAGAGAGGCAGTACTCACAATCATAATTGTCATAATTTGCTATTAGTTATTGTTAGTCTTTCACTGTGCCTAATATATAAATTAAACTTTATTGTAGGTGCGTGTGTATAGAAAAACACATAGTATATACAGGGCTTGGTGCTCTGATTTCAGGCGTCACTGGGAGTCTTGGAATATATCCCCTGTGGTTAAGGAGGGACTACTGTACCAAAAAAGCATACAAAAGACATGTATCTGTACAAAAGATCAGAAAGCCTATACTTTCTGATATGAGATATGCTTAAGAATTTTGAAGTAGAGTAAAAATTCCTGTAACATTTGTTACAAGATGTCCTGTTCAGGCATAACTATTTACAGAGAAAATATAAAGTGAATATGATATATTGTTTCAGCTATCAATCACTACATAACAAACCACCACAAATTAAGTGGCTTAAAGCAGCAGTTGTTTTCTTTGCTTAGAATTATGTGGGTCAGTAATTTGGCCTGGCTCAGCTGGCAGGGTCCCCCCCGCCCAGTTTTATTGAGATATAATTGACATACAGCATTTTTGCTTGCCCAACTCCTGAACTTCAGATAAAAACCATAGAACTCTGTGGCATCATCAACCACCACCACAGCAACAACAAACAGAACTTAAGGGCCTTCCGTCATACAAAAATTACCTCTAAGATGAACCACAGACCTAAATGTAAGAGTTTCAACAAATAAAAAAGAAAAAGAAGAAAAAGGCAAAAAAACACATACTGGGAAAAATATTTGAAAAATACATATTTGATAAAGGACATATCAGAATATATAAAGAGCCCTAAAAGCTCAATAATAAGAAAACAAATTAAAAATGAGAAAAAGATTTGAACAGACCCTTAAAAAAAGAGAGAGAGAGAAAGAGAAAGCTATCGGATTTGTGGTTACCAGAGATGGAGGGTGGAGGGAGGGCAACTGGACGAAGCCCATCAAAAGGCACTGCAAACTCCAAGTTATACGATAAATAAATACTAGGGAGTAATGTGCAGCATCATCAGTGTGATTAACACACTGTCTGTTATGTAGGAAAGTTGTTATAAGATAAACAAATAGTAGGGAGTAACTTGCAGCATGATCCGTGTAATTAACACGCTGTCTGTTATGCTTGAAAGTTGTTAAGAGAGGAAATCCTAAGAGTTCTCATCACAAAGAAACTTTTCTACTTCTTTAATTAATACATGAGCTGATGGATGATCACTAAACTTATTGTGATAATCGTTTCAGGATGTATGCAAGTCAAATCCTTATGCCAGACCCCTTAAGCTTATACAGTGCTGTACGTCAGGTATATCTCAATACAACTGGAAGAGAAAAACTATAAAATTTCTAAAATAAAATGTAGGAGACAATCTCCATGTCCTTTGGTTGAGCAAAGAATTCTTAGACATCATGCCAAAAGCACAATCCATTTATTTAAAAACTTGACAAATTGGAATTCATCAGCGATCTTAAAAGACACTTAAAATAGTGTCAAAAGACATTATCAAGAAAGGCAAGTCTCAGACTAGGAGAAAATATTTGCAAATTATACATCTGGTAAAGGACTAACATGTGAAATATAAAAAATACAACTCAATAATAATGACAAAAGCAATTAAATACGGGCAAAAGATTTGAATAGATATTTCATCGAACAACATACACAAGTGGCCAAAAAGCACATGAAAAAATGCTCAGCATCATTAATCTTTAGGGAAATGCAAATTAAAGCAACAATGAGATACCATTGCATATCCTCCAGGACGGAAAAAAGGATGGACAGTAACAAGCCTTGGCAAGGATGTAGAGAACCTGGACCTTCATTCATTGCCGGTAGGGATGTAAAAAGGTGCAGCCACTTTGGAAGAGAGTTTGGCAGTTGCTCCAAATGTTAAACCTATGCCCCAGGACTCGAAACTCCACCCCTGTCTATTCAGGAAAATGCTAACATATGTCCACGTAGACACTCACACGTGAATGTCGATTGGGGCATTATTCATAATAGCCAAAAAATAAACTGGAAATGCTCCAAAATTACAATCACCTGATGCATGGATGAACAAAACGTGATATATCTATACAACGGAAAACCAGCAACTGAAAGAAACAAACTACTGTTACACGGTACAAAATAGAAGAACCTCAAAACCGTTATACTAAGTGAAAAAAGTGAGACACAGAAGACTACATATTTTATGATACCGTTTAATGTAGAGTCTAAAAAAGACAAATTTACAGAGACAGGAAGCAGATCAGTACTTTCTGGGGCTGGGTGGGGGGTGAGGATTTCAAGACCAGATCTGTAAGGAGTTGTATTTAATGGGCACCAGGAAACTTTCTGTGAGGAGGAAAATTTAAGTGTCTTGTGGTGACACCTGCACAGCTCTATAATTCAGTTAATTTATAGTAAATAAAAGACACGTCAGTAAAGCTATCTAAGAACAGTTAGACATTGAATGTACCAAATTGCATCTTCAGTGCTTCCTGGACTTTAGGACATCTCTTTACACTTAAACACACACATGCACTCACACACACACACACACACAGGAGCGTGCATATACATACACATTCAGCTATTGTTCTACCCAGCCTACCTCTCAGATCTTTTATATCTCATCTCATTCTTGTTATTCCATCTATTTATCTTACGTAGCAGATTCTTCCCTAACTTTTTTCATAATCTCATTGCCTTTGAAGCAAGAGCCTTCTCCTTCATAGTACCTAAAACTTCCTTTATGAGATTCTTTTCAAACAAACTATTTTTTGTTTAAGTAATATATTTGACATCAAACTTTAAGCAAATAAAAATGTTCTGCATGGTATTAATTTTATGGAATTAAATGGATTGTTTTATTTCACATAGCTTGTTCATGGATATACATGACATTTTTCAATTAAAATGAAAACTATTCCCCAAATGCTCCTTGGCAGTATTAAATGGAAGTATAGTTTAAAAGCAGAAAGTTCAAATAATGATTAAATACCGTCTCAAGAATTTGTTATACACTGGCCTGCTTGGACTTAATAATTTTTAAATTACTCATCTTCATGTTCTCACGTTGATCTTAGCCAAATTTTTTGTTAAGAGATTGTCATTTGTGATTATAATATGGTACTCATTGTTCAGAAATAATTTTCCACCAGCTCACTATCTGTAGAAGTTGTTTTTATTCACACAGCATAATCTCATAAACATAGAGACCAACCTGGTTTTCGCAAATATGGGAAAACCAAAACAGAAAGTTCTAGTTTTTAGAGTAAAAATCAGCAATAGAGAAATTTTTAAAGTATCATTTAATTAATTGTTACTACGTTGAAAAAATGTTGAATAGGAACAACATGTGTGGTTGTATATCTTCACAAGTTTGTCAGTCAAACAGAAGGAATCACTGTTCTCTGTATTTTATACTCTTTTATTTTTCATTTAACACTACTTAAAAAATATTGCTCAATTAAGCAATAACAAATTACACAGTTTCCCACTCTGTCCTGTCTTATTACCTAACATCCAAACCAAAAGCAATGGAAACCAGTCATTGATTCTGGGCACCTTGTTGTTTCCATTTTATCATGAAAACTGAAGAGACCTTAACTGATGCTTGGAAAACTAGCTCTCATCACAGAAACTCAGGCTGAGTCAAGGAAACCTTTGAAGACACAGCCCACTTTCCTGCACTTCCTGAGAGCTACTTGAACAGGTTTCCACACTTGCCAAAAAGTCAGATTTATCTCAGGAAGTAAGCTTAAAATGTTCAATCATTAAGATTTATTAAAGTATAATGTTAATACATCAAACTGATAGGATCACTTCATGTTTCCCAATGTGTATAAAATGCACTGTTCCTTAATTACTATCATTTTCACACGTAGAAAAAGAACACACGGAACATGACTATGCTTTGAGGTAAAAGCAGTTTACCACTAAGAAGACCATATTTTCTCTGCAATGAATAAGAAGCTGAGTGCCCCTAGAACCTTTTCAAACAATCCCAATTTGGGACTTAACATGTGTGTACTCCTGGACTCTGGGCACATTGATTCTGTGTTTTCTTGGTTAGGAAGTCACTTCCCTCAAGCTGCTGTGTTTCATTTTGTTTTATGTCCTCCACATGCTGGAGGAGTGCTTTCAGACAGTTTTATAATGAGTGTAATAAAGGTGGTCTAGTTGATATCCAAATTTCCTTATCCCTTGCAAATAGGCTATCCAATTTTGAGACACTCAAGTCTAAAAGTCAAACTTACCAAAATTTCTATCTCCTTTTCTTTTTGTCTAAGAGTATATACCTATATAGTCTCATTATCTTTCTTTCACCTGCTTAAATATTTTCTTGATTTTCTATCTTTCCAATCACTGATATTTGCTATTTCAAATTAAAAGCAGGAAATTGTTTTTCACTACTAAAAAATATTAACAGCAAATAAACCACTCCTTTGAAACATTTGTCAACCTCAGCGTTGAAATGTCATCTGGCTGAAAGAAAATGTGAAGTACCAGGATTTCTCTGGTCAGCCTCCCGTAACATTACCTTGAGTCTTAATTGTACCTGCGCAGACCCTTCTGCAGATGACAACTCAGTGCATAAGACTATCCAACTGGGTATCTTTATATCCCTGTGAGGAAAAATACAGCCATGTTTTCATACCACTCTGTGATGCTTGTGCTCACACACAGGTACCCTTTCATTTGTGATGCTGGAGTTTGTATTCCTAAAAATCAAGCTGGTAGGCAGGTGCTGCACAGAGAAACACAGAGAGAACCACCTTCACTCGTGGGACCCATACAAGGATGGGGTGTGAAGAGAAACTGACAGACTGTAAGGAAAACGAGCCCCATAAGCAGATGAACAGAGAAGCAGAGGGCTTTGTGGATTTGCCAGTGCTTTTGACTAGCAGAGTCCAAATGGACATATTTCACTTTGGCTGAAAATAAGCGAACCACGGAAAAGAGTTCATGAGAAATGTGCTTCTTGGTCTATAGTCGTATTTTTTTAAATAGTGAATCAATAAGGCAGTGGCAGCAGCATAGCTTTGAGCATCACAAAGTTCCCTTACAGAAAGGGACAATGAAATAGACAAAAAACAGATCTCAGGGGACAATATTTTCAACAAAAGCAGGTGACAAGATACCACCCAAAACCCCAGAAGCTGAATAGGTAGGACAAGACGCAGTCCTGTGTGGAGATATAGGTATGGATATATATAGATGGATAGATATGTGATCATATATTGGGACCGGCAGCTGTGCAGAGGTAGAAATAAGAGGAGTTTTGATGATCCTATGAGCCAGACTTAGAAATTGCTTACAAATATTCATCTCTAAAAGAAGAGGACCACATCTTAGTAAAAACATATCAGCAAGCAGATTCGGGGGACAAATGGTGAAAAGAGCAGAAGTTTGCAGACTTCGGAATTGTGGAGAGTGCCGAGAGACCACAGGCACAGGCTGAAGGGCTGCCACGAGATCGGAGGATTCTGGGTCAGCCTAGGTTCCCAGGAATTAGGAGCTCACAAGGAAAAAACCGCCCTTTGAGTAGGACAGAGCCCACTCTGAGGAAATGCTGCTGGAAGCAGAATCCCAGTGGAGCAGGCAGGAACACAGTTGATGCAGTAGAGAGGGAGCCCTCACGTCAGTGAGCAGGGGCCCGCGGAAGCTGATCTCGGAGAGTATTTTTTAGTGGCAACTTCAAAGATGAACACTATTTTTCACACTTCACAGGACCCACAGGTGGGGGGATACCCAAACACTGAAGGTAGAAAACCATCCTGCTCCATCCAGACCCATCACACATGAGCCACAGGAAAGGGCCCTGATTGATGGCTCGTCAAAGAAAGTGTAAGAAAAAACTGCTCGAAAAATGTACCAACAAAGGAGCACACTGAAAACAATATATAACAGTATTTCAAAATTAGCTCAGAGGAATTAAGAAAATGGCAGAAGCCGTGAATAAGCAGCAGAAATCACAAAAAGAAAACTGTGAAAATGGATGACTAGAGAACAGGAGGATGTACAGCAGAGAGAGATCAGGAAAGGAAAAAATTCAAACTAGAAGA
Organism: Pseudorca crassidens; assembly: GCF_039906515.1. Classification (NCBI taxonomy): domain Eukaryota; kingdom Metazoa; phylum Chordata; class Mammalia; order Artiodactyla; family Delphinidae; genus Pseudorca; species Pseudorca crassidens. Next base: position 32,537,376 of record NC_090316.1, on the reverse strand, counting down.
AACACACAAAGAAAGACTACAGAGAACATGGTGAGAAAAAAAGTTAAGAAAGGGGAAATTTTTTAAAAATCAAAATATATGGAAAGGTATAGAAATGGGTTTGTTGGAAAAGGTAAATATGGAAAAGAGGCCATGAAGATGCAGCATGTGTAACAATGGAAACTGGAGAATAAAACCAAAACAATGGGATAAGCCCAGAAAGAGACACTCTGTACCCAGGAGGGCCACTCAGGATAGTCAGCACCAAGACATATCCACGTAAATCAGCTGACCTTTTAGAGAAAGAAAACAACTCTATGGACAACCAAACAAAAGAACCATAAAACTTGCAAAAGAAAGAAAATCAGAATAGCCTCAGACTGTTTCACATCCATACCTTGTGCCAAATGACAATAAAGAAACGTTTTTAAATTCTCAAGGAAAGAAAAGTGAGCCTAGGATTTTACATATAGCTAATTGACCCTCGAACGTAAATGCCAGAGAGAAATAGTTACAAACATGCAAGAACTCGGGGGTATTATTCTATATGGTCTTCCTGAGAAATCGATAGAAAAGCCTCAAACTTGAAATAACTAACTATAAAAGATTCATCCTAAAGAACAGGGTCCTATTGCAGAGAGGTCCGTGGATTTGGTGGTAGGAAGGGTGAGGGAGTAGCTGCATGACGGTTTCTGTTTTCTAAGCGTTTTTCTTTCTAAAGCTTTCTGTTTTCTAACACCGTTCTGATTTCAAGGGAGTATAAAAGGAGGTCATTAGATGAAAATATGAGTTGGAGAGGGTTTCAAGAGATGGAAGAGGAAGGACGTGACAAGTCATCACTGATAGTGGGAAAGGGAGTTTAAGAGAGAAACAAAGCGGCAAATAATGTTTTGCCGTAGTGTCGGGGGCTCTTCCAAAGTTCGTGTGTATGAAGGTTTCCACAGAATCACACGCTGGGCACTGTCGATCAGGAGTGACTGTGGATACCACCAGTGACTCACAAACGCCACAGGAGCGGGAAGGGGGTTGGCACAGGAAAGCAAGTGGGGTGCTGTTGGGAGAGGTCCTGGACTCCTTTGGAGAGGTATGGGGGAGGCGTCTAGAAATGGCACAGGTGGGAATTGAGCTGGAGGGCTAGGTCGCTAGTTTACCATGGGAACCCTGTCATATTCCACAGGCTGAAGTGGACTCGAGTGGGATGACGCAGGGCTAATCATCCTCTCTGGAAGGGGACGACGTGAAGGGTGCGAAGCTGATTTGTATTAGGCCCATTTTACAGTTAAGAAAATGAGTCAGGGACCTCCCTGGCGGTCCAGCGGTTAAGACTTCACCTGCCAGTGCAGGGATTGCGGGTCCGATCCCTGGTCCGGGAGCTAAGATCCCATATGCCTTGCGGCCAAAAAACCAAAACACAAAACAGAAGCAATACTGTAACAAATTCAATAAAGACTTTAAAAAATACATTTAAAAAAAAAGAACGAAAAGAAAATGAGTCAGCAGAAGGTGATGAGTCATGAGGCCAGGACTGGAATATGGAGGATCTGCCTTCCAGTGTTAGGCTTGGTTGGATGTGACTGTGACATATTGCCTCACTTTTAGTAGATAGTTATTTTTAATGGTTTGTTATTTTCATTTTGCTGTTACTTCTGAACATAAATACTGAATGTTTACCATCTTACCAACAAAGATCCCATCTATGGTCCTGATATCTCATTCTCCAACCTAAATTAAATCGTATTTGAGAAATTCTGTGTCTCTTATGAGATTACAGAGTTACCTTATTCAGCTTCACTGACCTAAAAACAAAGGCCTTACAAAGAAAAGTATATTTTTTAATTACTAATTTTTCCAAATCTGAATTCTGTTTATTTTTTACTTTTGCTGCATTGGGTCTTCGTTGCTGCGCGTGGGCTTTCTCTAGTTGTGGCGAGCAGGGACTGCTCTTTGTTGTGGTGTGCGGGCTTCTCATTGCGGTGGCTTCTCTTGTTGTGGAGCATGGGCTCTAGGCGCACGGGCTTCAGTAGTTGTGGCACACGGGCTTAATTGCTCCGTGGCATGTGGGATCTTCCCGGACCAGGGCTCGAACCTATGTCCCCTGCATTGGCAGGCGGATTCTTAACCACTGTGCCCCCAGGGAAGTCCCCAAATCTGAATTCTAAAAGACTTTCTTAACTTAGACAATTCTACCTCCTGGTTCTAAATTTCAATTAAATCGTTCCAATTTCTGTACTATGACAACCTATTAAAGTGCCATCCTTGAAAACGTTGACATACTCCAGGAGAATGACAAGCTCATTTTCATCAGTACTTAAGTATTTAATATAATACCCAAAAGCCTGGAAGGATTGCTCCAGGAAGATATTATAACTTGAAACCCAGAATTTGCTTTGAATATTATTTATCTGCTGAGAAGGAATTTTCAATAAACCCTAAGGATACTTAAATCAACAAATACTTATCAGCTGTGGTAACTGTAGTGACCCGGTCCTGCTTCTGTCACTGGTGTTAACAGAGCAGCGCTGCTACTCACTGTCTTTCCCCAAAATCTTACTCTACAGCAAAAAAAAAAGCACAGGATCCCTTGGAAAGACCTTTTAAAATCCCCTCACAAGTGGCTGTGAGCACAGGTGTTCATTAAATTTGGTTGTCAGTTTGCTTGTCATTTATCCACGGAGCTTATTTTCACTTTCTTAGTTTTTCAGGCTCGCAGAAAAATGGCTAATGACTATTCATGTGGTCCCAGGGGAAATTTCTTCTGGAGAAATAGACGGCAACTTCTAATGTCATAACTCAACAGCGTGACCTTCACCAGGAGGTGGAAAACACCAGTAGGGCTTCAAATCTTGAAGAATCAGTTCCTGAAGCCCAGAATCAGTTCTTGAAATCCAAAATGGGGGAACTTTTAAATTTTACATCTTTAGTTTTGAGTTGAAATTTCACTCTAAGCCAGTCACTTTAAAGTTTTTGGAAAATCACTTTGCCTACTGTAAAGAATTATTTCGAAGAAAAAAAAGTTTAAGGTCTTGTAGGGTCAATCCTTTATAGCATGTTTACAGGCCTCCTACGAAAATACCTTTAACTACATCCTCTTCAGGGTTGCCAATAATCACAGTACTTTTAAATTGCAAGGAAATCCTTATAAACATTTACGTATCCCAGAAAAGATCTAGTTTAACTTCTATCCAAATAGATTTTTATCCAAATATCCAATCAAGTAAATTATTTGCTGTCTAGTACATAAACCCTCCACATATTTGATTTAATGTTTTTTTAAATAAAAAACAAGTAAAACTGTATGTGTATACAAGCCAGTCTTTACCAAACTCTTTCAATTGCTAAGCCAATAGAGGTAATGTCAAAATGAGGCAAAGCTTAGTTAAACATGTTATGTCTTTGTTTATTCTTAGATATTATGGTGTATTCCTCTGATAAACAGTACTAGGAAAAAGGGACTTCAGGTCTGAAAAATATTAATTAATCAAAACTAATTGGTTGCCTAAAGTTAGGTTCAAAACTAACTAACACTAAATAGCATATAAAATAATATAAGGGCTATTTCAGGACAAACAAGCAAACAACCTATAATATGGAATGCAGCTAAAGAAGCCTTAGGTAAATTTAATTTTTTTCTTTTTTGCCAACAGTATTATGGTCACAATGGTGACCCTCATGAACTGAGAAGAGCTGATATATTATACCATAAATGGGAAATTTACCCAGATAAATAGATTCTTTGGTAGCACTTAACACTTTCACAGACAGCAAACAAACATTTTTGAACTTCAAGAGCTGATTGGGAGTTTCAAGAGCTGAAGCCCTTTTGTGTTGCTTTATGAATGTTGTCTTTTTTTAATATATAAATTTATTGATTGATTTTTGGTTGCATTGGGTCTTTGTTGCTGCGCACCTGGGCTTTCTCTAGTTGCAGCGAACGGGGGCTGCTCTTCATTGCGGTGCGCGGGCTTCTCATTGCGGTGGCTTCTCTTGTTGAGGAGCACGGGCTGTAGGCGCACGGGCTTCAGAAGTTGCGGCTCGCGGGCTCAGTAGTTGTGGCACGTGGGCTCAGTAGTTGTGGCTCGCGGGCTCTAGAGTGCAGGCTCAGCAGTTGTGGCGCACGGGCTTAGTTGCTCCGCGGCATGTGGGATCTTCCCAGACCAGGGCTCGAACCCGTATCCCCTGTATTGGCAGGCGGATTCTTAACCACTGCGCCCCAGGGAAGCCCCATGAATGTTGTATTCTGTGGCCTTTCAGGCACTAACATGACATGGTAGGCTCACAAGTATTAGAGCTGGCTCTTTGGGGGCAATGCCTGGCAATTTTTAATTTCTAAATCTTAAAACTGTCAAAGGCTTCAAGGATTAATTGTATACCAGTTCTCTAAAAGTCACAATTTCATTCAATTCTAATAATAGGCCCTCAGAGAGCAAACATAGTGTTTGTTAGTGTTGTGTGTTCCCTTATTTCATCCCGTTGTTTAGAAAGCTAAGAATGCATATTTTCATAGACAAAACTTTGTCTGGATCACCCTAATGTTATAACCCAGGCACCAATGTAAAGTTGGAAGTAACCGATTTATGGCAAACACTGTCTTCACAAAAACCAAATGACATAGTTACAATTCCTATAATATTAGCAATTTCAATGAACTAAATCAGTTGCATTATTACTTGAAAGCTTCCTGCAAAAATACCATTTGCATAGAAACTGTATAGAGGAAAAATATTTTTAAGCGATTTTAGAGTATCACAATTTGTGAAACATTAGACTGATTCATTTCTAAATATTATAGCAGAAAAAATATTTTCTGGCAATGTCAGCTCAAAATCTGATGTCTCCCTTTTTCTTCCTTTGAAGTTAAAAAACATTTTGTGTCTTTTTGTATATTTGTTTCTTTGTTTTGGTTTTTGCACAGATTGGGCTAGATATATTGTAGCCGAAAATGAGACTTTGGTTGCTTTACGTGTGTGTGTGTGTGTGTGTGTTATGTGTGTAAATATACACAGACAAAAAGCAAGGAATCAAATGGGCAATAAATAAATAAAAGAAATAATATAAAATAATATAAATAAACCTTTAGGTTAATGATATTTGGTTTTAGTTTTCACTCTGACAAAACAATTTAATCTACTGAGGCTTTGGTCTGAAATTATGACCATTTAATTATGGTCATAGATTTAATTATGACCATTTATTTCAAAAGATTGGTGCAAGATGTAAAAAGCATGTATCATCCTCTTACTTTCTAAAGTTGTTAGTTAACAGGATAATGATGGTAAGTGGTCAACAGGTGTCAATGTGAAGGTTGAATGGTGTCCTGCAGAGGTTAGCAAACTTTTTCTGTATAAGGACACACCATAAATATTTTAATTTTGCAGACCATATGGTCTCTGTCACAACTGCTCAACTTTGCCATCTTCACCCAAAAGCAGCCAGAGACAGCACATCACCAGTGAGCACACATGTTGCTCATGGCCACTGAGATTTGAATTTCAAACACTCTTCTCATATGATGACATATCATTCTTTTGATTTTTTTCCTACTATTAGAAAATATAAAAACTATTCTTAGGTAACAAAAACGAGCTGCAGGCCTAGGGAGTGCAAAGAACATTAAGTAAACCAAACCGCGACTCTAAGCTGGAGCTCTCCTGAGCTCTCCACTCTGCCGCCCAGTGAGGTCACCTCCGTGGGCCTCAGCCCCCTCGTCTACAGAATGGGAGAGTTGAGAAGTCCCTTTCAGTTTAATATCTAGGGATTTTAGTGAGATCATCATCCCCTAGTTGATATTTAATAACTGTTATTGAGAAGATATGGAATGGTGTTTTGTAGTTTGCAAACTGCCTGTGTGTCTTATCTTATTTCCTCCTCAAAATTTTCTGTGAGATGGTATAATTTTACCAACTTTTTCAAAAAGGAAATTGAGTGTTTAAGAAATAATCCTAAGGCCACACACAGTGAGCAGTAACAAACTCTCATCTTTTTTTTTTTTTTTTTTTAAATGAAAGCTTCTTTATTTATTTATTTTTGGCTGTGTTGGGTCTTCGTTTCTGTGTGAGGGCTCTCTCCAGTTGCGGCAAGCGGGGACCACTCTTCATCGCGGTGCGCGGGCCTCTCACTATCACGGCCTCTCTTGTTGCGGAGCACAGGCTCCAGACGCGCAGGCTCAGTAGTTGTGGCTCACGGGCCCAGTTGCTCCGCTGCATGTGGGATCCTCCCAGACCAGGGCTCAAACCCATGTCCCCTGCATTGGCAGGCAGATTCTCAACCACTGCGCCACCAGGGAAGCCCCCAAACTCTCATCTTGAACCCAGATTATCAGACCATGTCAAGTTCTCAGGACATTTCTGGCACAGCAAATATATATATCCCACTAGATCACTGGTTTAACAAGGGTAAAATTCAGAGCAGCCAGGTGGTTGAGCTGCATAGCACAAGGTATAAGGAAAGGACACACTTCTCCAGGCACCCCATTCTCCCTGAATCCTCATGTTTTCAATATTTTGATCACCTTGAGAAACTAACTGCAGAGCATTCAATCGAAATTACTACTCTTGTCTTATCTTCCCCAAGATACACTCTATAGTTCTGGGAAGACAATGATGTCGAAAGAGAGAGAGAAGAAATTAACTGGAATATGTAATAGCACATCTGTGTCTCTTCTACATTTCTTGTAAAACTGAGACACTGGTAGCTGACACTTACATTTCAAGGTAATAAGCATTACATTTATTTTTATACCCTCGTAAATTCAATGCCTATTTTCAATTTGCCTATCAACATAATGGACTATGTTCTTTATGTAAAGATGGTATCATCACTAAACAGAAATATCAAATCTCTAAGAATGTTATACTGGGTTGACTAAAGAAAATCTTTATTTTAGGCCTTTTCTTCATCCTTGACCAATTCCTTGACCTTCAAAAAGTTACAAATACTCTGTGGGCCTTGGTTTAACCACCATCTCCTATGAATAAAAGAAGTTTATAAAGTGTTTATAATTATTTGAGGTGAGAATGCAGAATAAATTGAAGGAAAATAAGCCAATAACATCTTAATTCTCTGATCTGAAGTACAGATAATTTAATTTTTGTGAATTATGTACGTTCATTCAGAAGTCATTTTGAATACCTATTGTATGCCAAGTACTGTACTAGGCCTTGAGGGTATAATAATGAGCAAAACACAACTTCTGTCCTTGGGAAGCTTACATTTTGTTCAGGGAGACAGATAAACAAAAGAATATATGATTTCCAGGTGCTAAAAAGGGCTATGGAGAAGAACAAAAGAGGGAGAGAACTGATGGAATGAGTGTTGCTCATAGAGGTCAGGCAGAGAGAACAGCACATAAAAAGGCCCTGAGGTATCCTCAGCTTAGCAGGAGTAAAGAGAGCAAAGAGGCAAGTGATGGGAAATGAGGTCAGACAGGGTTTCCTCTGCTTGAGATGGAGACCCTGGAAGTCTCTTTTGCAGAGTAGTGTCATGATCTGACTTAGGCTTTAAAAGGATCCTTCTGGCTCTGCGTGAAGCATATGCTATAAAGGGGCCAGGTCAGATGCAAGGATAACAAGAAACAATTGCAGAAGTCCAAGTGAGAATTTATGATGAGTTGAGAAAAGATCGTAGTAGAGGAAGCTGTCAGTGTTGGTCAGATGGTTTGAGTCAGGTGAAAGGAAGAGCTGTCAGAAGTTACTGACAGTTTGCCTGCAGGAGTGAGGAGAGTCAACAATAACTGAGAATTTTGGCCTGAGAAGCTGGAAGATGAATGTACCGCTCAAAAAGATGGGACGGTGTGAGTACATCCAAGTGGCGGGGAGTGTGCAAATCAAGAGTTAGATTTCGGACAGGTTGAATCTGGGAAGCCTGGTTAGCATCCAGACGGAGATGCTAATTAGGCATTCGGATATATGAGATCCGAGTTTGGCAGAAGTCCTTGGGATATTAGTCCAACTGGGAAGTAGAGTTAGCTAGAGAAAAAATTTGAATTCACTCCTGTGGAGTCCGCAAAAAGGAGGCTGAAAAGAAACAATGACGCATACAGGAGGAGGAGTGAGAGAAAGCAGCATTCTGGAAGCCGGGTGAAGGAAATGTTTTAAGAGCTGTGTTGAATACAGCTTACGGGTTGAGTAAGAAAAGAACTATAAACATGACACCAGGTTGGCAAAAGTTTCTGACAACCTTCAAACGAGCTCTTTCAATCCAGTAAAGGACAAGAATTTGATTGGAGCTGGTTCGAGAGAGAAGAAAAGTAAAAGATGTGGGAACCATAAGTATAGTTGTCACTTTTGAGAGTTGCTGCACAGAGAATTAAGGTCATAGGTGGAAGGAATTGTGGCATCAAGGGAAGGTTCTTTTAAGATGGAAGATATTAAATATGGTTGTACAGAAAAAATACTGAAGCAGGAGCAAGGTGGAGAGATTAGAAGAGAGTGATCCTGAAGCAGATTATAGTGGCTGCGTACAGTGCACAAGAAGGGTTGCCTTAGCCGAGAGGACAGATTGTACAGTAATGGTAATAAGAAGGAAGATTACATGGTACAGATAGAGGTAGTTTGGTAGATGTGGTGCTGAGAACACGTGGAACATCTCTTCTGACTGCTTCGGTTTCCTCAGGGAAATACCTAGCAAGATCATTAATTGAGAACAATTGAGAAGGAGGTTTGGGAGTCTAGGGGAAAGTTGTAGAACAATGGCCTAACAAAATAAGAGAACAAAGGAATTAGAGAGATGTAATGTATTTCCTGGAAACGCTAAGAGTCCACTTGAGATTAGTGGTCATTATTATGTTTTTCTTTAAGTTGTCACAATTGTGTGCTTTTCTCCAACCTTGGTCTGCTTCCTAGATAAGAACATTCAGAGTAAGATTTAAGGAAAGATTGAGAGTTTTCTGGGAGAGCACTAGGGTCTATCAGAGTTCCCTGTGAGGTCAATGAGTTCTTGGTGTCTCAGACATTTGGGGAAAATGAATGGGAAACATAAGAGGTAGTTTTCAGAGAATGAGATCCTTGAAGTTAAGATTATGAAGAACGACAGAGATGTTGGTAATAACAAATTCTAGAGTATGACCATGAAATTGGGTATTGAGCAAGGATGGATAAATAGATTTTTGGAGATCAAGGACATGAGAGTCCATTTCTCTTCTGTGATACGTAGGGCAGGGCTGAGGCTGGCAGAGAGGAATCTGAGAGTAAGCGCAAGAAGAATCTGTGGAATCCTTTGGCTGCCCTGCTCATTGTATGAGGACCTACAGAGAATGTTGTTATGGGGCTGGCACAGCTCCATGGGTTTCCTCTTCTGCCATGTCAGTGGCATATCCACACACATGGAATCCTGTGGATACCTCCTGGCAGCTATGACAGTAGAAGTAAGTCTCTATTTAAAAAAGAAAAGAAAAGAAAGATATATTATACCCCAGTTATTGACAATTCTGTACTCTGAAGATGGCCCAGAAAAATTATCCACTTGGACTCATTTAGTGGTCTTTCTCAGAGAAAGAACCATGGCATGCAGCTATGATCATTAAGGACACACAACAATGTCGGAAGGTCAACATCCTCTTTTACTTCCTGATAGGTTGCTTTCTTTGTCCTCTTTAGAAAATAAAGTGGTTTGGAGTATTGCTTCAGTTCTGTAGGCCCTCATTTCCACAACTCCAAACAGACCTAGGGTGAAGTGTGGAAGAAAAATGGGAAATGGACTGCTTAGAAATATTATACTCTATGCATTAAGGAAAAGGGGTAAAAAAATGTTTCTCCTGTGCAACCTAGATCACAGGATAGGTAAGCTGGTTAAAAGTTAAAACTGAGATCATTTTGAATGTCTTCAATATCCTCTTGTTTTTACTAACATTATACCAGGAGTTATTTTGTCAAGGCAAAATAACTTGTAAGAATATAACTGTAATTATAGTATGCCATTATTTGGACATATTGCAATGGCATAACCAATTATCCTGTCATTGAATGTTTAAGTTATAATTTCATAATTATAAATGATACTAAAGAGAGAAATAATTTTACATATGTCTGTGTCTGCATCTCTCATAACATGCTTTGGATATATTCTGGAAGTGAAGTGTATTAACCATTTTAATAAATGTGATATATAGTATAGATAAGATATAGATCTTGATACAGATATAGAGAGAGATTGCCAATAAGACTGTAGCATTAACAAAATCTCATCGGCAATATATAGGAATAGCTCCTCACTATTTTGATATGCTTTTATTGGAACTAAATATTAAATTTAAAAGATTTCTCATGGTTTTAAGGGTAAAGAATTTTTTTAAAAAGATGTGTTGAGTGACAGAGGATGCCAATTAGAAAGCGATAAACTTATGGGAGAAAGAAAATTACTAAAGTACATTTGGGTAAAGCTGAAAGAAGGGAGACACAAACAAAAAGCTGCCATGGAATTAATATATAGCAGTGATGAGAAACTGCATCCATTCAGAGAGCTGACAATGACTCATTGTTCAAAGCAGAGCACCTGTCAAGGTCTGACCTTGCTTATATTTTCATTGATCTGAAGTCAGAAGAAGCATGGAGGGACACTGTCACACCAGAATTAATCCCCACCAACAGGGAGAAATATATTGGCAATGGGAAAATTATCATGGGAAAAAAATAGGTGAGTGGTGTTAGAGGAATGGAGAAAGCTTCCTTTGTGTAATTCTTTGAGACAGACCTCAGATACAAAGGAGAGAATTTGATTCTTTGTTCTGGATCTTTCTTAAGAAAGATGGATTAAGAGGGTTTGAAAGCTCTAAAAATGTAATTATCTAGGCAATAACTAATTATTCTGATGAGGTAGAAAAGTGACAGGTAAATGAAAAAATACTTGAGTTTCACAGGCTGTTCTCAGTAAATTCAGGTCATAAGAGATGTGTACAATAGCAGGATGATTAAGCACATAGCCGAGGACAAATGTAAGATTCTGGCTCAGCCAAGTTAAGGTGAAATCCTCAAAACAGCTAAGGACTTACACTATTAAATGCTAAGGAAAAAAACATAGAAGAAAAGATAGACCCTACTTGAAATGATTGTTTGAATGTTAATAAATAAGAGAAAGAAAGAAAAACACTTCCTAGATTTTTATTTTATTTGGTGTCCTCTCACTTGTATAATAACATTCAGACTACAAAGAACAAAAAATTTAGTGAAAATAATCAAGTTATTATTGATCGATAATTTAGTCAAGCAATGCATATTAAAGCCATTAGGTTGAGAGATATTGGGGAATAGGATATTTGTAAAGTGCTAAGTATCAGCCCAAAATTATTTACTAGCTGGAAAGGGAAAAATAATCTTTATATCGGAGAGATCTAGTAGTGACATCTTAATAAAGGGGCCAATCTTTGCATTGTGGAACATTCTGATGTTGTGTCTAATTATATGATTCAATATATGTCAAAAATACTTAACCTGAATATTAATAAGCTTTTCATACTAATTTCCAATTAACAGAAAATGCTAGAGTTCAAAGAATCAATTATATATATTCCAAATTTATGATATTTTACCAAAAAAAAAATCCTGATATCCTCCCCATTAATGTTATAAAGAAATTTAAAAGTGTGGGGGAAATGTTCTAGATCAAAAGAGATATAAACAAAAGTAATACATAAACTTTATTTGGATAATAGTTCAATTCAATCATAAGGAACTAGAAAAAGAAAAGGAAATTAAACACAAAATTCGCAACAGGAAGAAAATATAAAGATTAGACCCAAAATAAAAACTAGAAAACAATAGAAAAAAAATCAATGAAACTGAAAGTTGCTTTTATAAAAAGATAAACAAAATTGACAAATCTTTAGCTAGGCTCACCAAGAAAAAAAGAGAGAAAGACTTGGAAGTTTTAGCCACAGCAATCAGAGAAGGAAAAGAAACAAAAGGAATCCAAATGAGAAAAGAAGAAGTAAAGCTGCCACTGTTTGCAGATGACATGATACTATACATAGAGAATCCTAAAGATGCTACCAGAAAACTACTAGAGCTAACCAATGAATTTGGTAAAGTAGCAGGATACAAAATTAATGCACAGAAATCTCTGGCATTCCTATACATTAATGATGAAAAATCTGAAAGTGAAATTAAGGAAACACTCCTATTTACCATTGCAACAAAAAGAATAAAATATCTAGGAATAAACCTACCTAAGGAGACAAAAGACCTGTATGCAGAAAATTATAAGACACTGATGAAAGAAATTAAAGATGATACAAATACATGGAGAGATATACCATGTTCTTGGATTGGAAGAATCAACATTGTGAAAATGACTCTACTACCCAAAGCAATCTACAGATTGAATGCAATCACTGTCAAACTACCACTGGCATTTTTCACAGAACTAGAACAAAAAATTTCACAATGTGTATGGAAACACAAAAGACCCCGAATAGCCAAAGCAATCTTGAGAAAGAAAAATGGAGCTGGAGGAATCAGGCTCTCTGACTTCAGACTATACTACAAAGCTACAGTAATCAAGACAGTATGGTACTGGCACAAAAACAGAAATATAGATCAATGGAACAGGATAGAAAGCCCAGAGATAAACCCATGCACATATGGTCACCTTATCTTTGATAAAGGAGGCAAGAATATACAGTGGAGAAAGGACAGCCTCTTCAATAAGTGGTGCTGGGAAAACTGGACAGCTACATGTAAAAGAATGAAATTAGAACACTCCCTAACACCATACACAAAAATAAACTCAAAGTGGATTAAAGACCTAAATGTAAGGCCAGACACCATCAAACTCTTAGAGGAAAACATAGGCAGAACACTCTATGACATAAATCACAGCAAGATCCTTTTTGACCCACCTCCTAGAGAAATGGAAATAAAAACAAAAATAAACAAATGGGACCTAATGAAACTTCAAAGCTTTTGCACAGCAAAGGAAACCATAAACAAGACAAAAAGACAACCCTCAGAATGGGAGAAGATATTTGCAAATGAAGCAACTGACAAAGGATTAATCTCCAAAATTTACAAGCAACTCAATATCCAAAAAACAAACAAACCAGTCCAGAAATGGGCAGAAGACCTAAATAGACATTTCTCCAAAGAACATATACAGCTTGCCAACAGACACATGAAAGGATGCTCAACATCATTAATCATTAGAGAAATGCAAATCAAAACTACAATGAGATATCATCTCACACCAGTCAGAATGGCCATCATCAAAAACTCTACAAACAATAAATGCTGGAGAGAGTGTGGAGAAAAGGGAACCCTCTTGCACTGTTGGTGGGAATGTAAATTGATACAGCCACTATGGAGAGCAGTGTGGAGGTTCCTTAAAAAACTAAAAGTAGAACTACCATACAACCCAGCAATCCCACTACTGGGCATATACTCTGAGAAAACCATCATTCAAAAAGAGTCATGTGCCACAATGTTCATTGCAGCTCTATTTACAATAGCCAGGACATGGAAGCAACCTAAGTGTCCATCAACAGCTGAGTGGATAAAGAAGATGTGGCACATATATACAATGGAATATTACTCAGCCATAAAAAGGAACGAAATTGAGTTATTTTTAGTGAGGTGGATAGACCTAGAGACTGTCATACAGAGTGAAGTAAGTCCGAAAGAGAAAAACAAATACCGTATGCTAACACATATATATGGAATCTAAAAAAAAACAAAAAACAAAAGGTCGTAAAGAACCTAGGGGCAAGATGGGAATAAAGACTCAGACCTACTAGAGAATGGACTTGAGGACATGGGGAGGGGGAAGGGTAAGCTGGGATGAAGTGAGAGAGTGGCATGGGCATATATACACTACCAAATGTAAAATAGATAGCTAGTGGGAAGTAGCAGCATAGCACAGGGAGATCAGCTCAGTGCTTTGTGACCGCCTGGAGCAGTGTGATGGGGAGGGTGCGAGGGAGGCTCAAGAGGGAGGGTATATGGGGATGTATGTACAGGTATAGCTGGTTCACTTTGTTGTGGAGCAGAAGCTGATACACCATTGTGGGGCAGTTGTAGTCCAATGGGGATGTTTAGGAAAAAAAAAAAAAACGGACCAACTCAGTGAAACCTTGTGAATACAATGTTAAAAAGTATAACTATGAATAATAAAATTTAAATTTAGTATGAAAAGATAAGAATGGCAAATTATATTGAAGCTATGTGGAATTATGTTTATCGACAAAGGAAGAGAAAATAAAAATGTAAATATTGCTTGAAAAGAAAAGAGAAGACAGAAATAAATAAAATTATAAATGAAAGAGAAGACATTTCAACTGATATCAATCACAGAAATATAGAGGATCATAAGACCATACTATGAACAATTATATGCCAACAAATTGTATAACCTAGAATAAATGGATAAATTCCAAGAAACGTACAACCTACCATACTGAATCATGAAGAAACAGAATGTCTGAACAGACCAAAATGAGAAAGGACATTGACTCAGTAATCAAAACACCTCCCAAGGGGCTTCCCTGGTGGCGCAGTGGTTGAGAGTCCGCCTGCCGATGCAGGGGACACGGGTTCGTGCCCCGGTCCGGGAAGATCCCACATGCCACGGAGCAGCTGGGCCCGTGAGCCATGGCCACTGAGCCTGCGCGTCTGGAGCCTGTGCTCCACAATGGGAGAGGCCACAGCGGTGAGAGGCCCGCGTACGGCAAAAAAAAAAAAAAAAACACCTCCCAACAAAAAGCCTAGGACCAGTCGGTTTGATAGATGACTTCTACCAAGCATTTTAATGATGAATGTCCATCCTTAAACTCTTCCAAAAAATTCCACACTCATTTTACAAGGCAACCATTACCCTGATACCAAAGCCAGATGAAGACACTACAAGAATTGAAAACTAAAGGCCAATACCCCTAGTGAATATAGATGCAAAAATCTTCAACAAAATACTAGCAGACTGAATTCAACAGCACATTAAAAGGATCATACATGATGATCAACTGGGATTTATCCCTGGGATGCAAGGATAGTTTAACATATGCAAATCAATAAATATGAAATACCACATTAACAAAATTAAGTATAAAAATCATATGATCATCCCAATAGATATAGAAAGAGTATTTGACAAATTCAACATACTTTCATGATTTTTGAAACAAAGCTCTCAACAAATTAGGTATAGAGAGAATGTACCTCAACATAATTAAGGCCATATATGACAAACCACAGCTGACATCATACTCAGCAGCAAAGCTGAAAGCGTTTCCTCTAAGGTCAGTAAGTAACAAGACAAAGATGCTCACTCTTTTCAGGTCTATTCAACATAGTACTGGAAGTGTTAGCCAGAGCAATTAGGCAAGAGAAGGAAATAAAAATCAGGTCAAATTGGAAAGGAAGAAGTAAAATTGTCTCTGTTTGCAGATGACATGATCTTGTACATAGAAAACAAAAAATACTCTACCAAAAAAGCTGTTAGAACTAAGAAATGAATTCAGTAAAGTTGCAGGATACAAAATCAACATACAAAAATCGGTTGCATTTCTATACACTAACATCAAACTATCAGAAAGAAAAGCTAAAAAAAATTCTATTAAAATCGCATCAGAAAGAATAAAATACTTAGGAATATATTTAACCAAGAAGGTAAAAGATCTGTACACTCAAAACTATGAAACACTGAAGATAGAAATTAAAAACACAAATAAATGGAAAGTTATCCCATGCTCATGGAATGGAAGAATTAATATTGTTAAAATGCCTATAATACCCAAAGTGGTCTATAGATTAATGCAATCGTCATCAAAATTCCAATGGCATTTTCACAGAAATATTAAAAAATTCTAAAATTCATATGGAACCAAAAAAGATTCCAAATATTCAAAGCCATCTTGAATAAGAACAAAGCTATAGGCAAAACACTTCATGATTTCAAATTATATTACAAATCTATACTGATAAAAACAGTATGGTTCTGACATTAAAACAGACATGTAGACCAACGGGATAGATCAGAGAGCCTAGAAATAAATCCAGACATATATGGTCAACTGATCTTTGACAAGGGTGCTAAGAACACACAGTGGGGGAAAGATAGTCTCTTTAATAAACAGTGTTGAGAAACTGGATGTCCACATGCAGAAAAATGAGATTAGACCCTTATCTCACACCATATACAAAAATGAACTCAAAATGGATTGAAGACTTAAATGTAAGACCTGCAACGATAAAACTACTAGAAGAAAACATAGGAGAAAATCTTGACATGGTTGTGCACGATTATTTTTTGGACATGACATCAAAAGTAAAAACAGACAAGTGGGATTACATCAAACTAAAAAGCTTCTACACAGAAAAGGAAACAATCAACAAATTCACTGGATGCAAGATTTACATGGTCAAGAATCTTGTCTCATAACAGCTATATCCCACGAAAACCCTTTAATTTTAAAACTTTTATTTATTAATCGATATACCTTCCCTCCAGTTCATTTTTCTGAAACATAACTTTCACCTGTTGACTACTTTCCTTTTCCTCTCTCAGACAGAAGTTGCAAACTTACCCACATCCTCCAAAAGCTCAGTGTTTTCCCTTATGCTCTGCCATTTTCAGCACACTGGATCAATAACACTTCGTTGAAGCACTCCTAGATTTCTTTTGGGCTCTGACTCCCTGTTTATCATTTTCCTTTCCTACAATCCTTCTTGGTGATTTTCACATCCATGTGAATGAACCACACAAACCTTGATGTCATACTTTCTTGTCCTCCTCTACATGAGTTGCCATCACTTCTATAACCCTCACATGTCACATGGTATATCATGTCATCTTCTTCAGTGTCTCCATCTACAATGGCATATTCTGAAATTAAACTCTTTTAAAATAACTTCCTTTCCTAATTCTTAGACCCCCCTTGCTCCCTCTAAAGATGTTCTTAAAGCTCCCACAACCATAAGTTCTTCAATGCTTTCCTGTTCTCTCAAGAGATCGGCCTCTAGTCATCACTCCATTCTTTTTCAGCCTAGAAGCCATAACCCATTATTTCAAATACACACATAAATAATTCTTGAATGAGCCATAATCTTTCAATATGATCAAATCAACATTTCAGCATATTGTTTATCTGAAATAACTTTTTTTCTTTATATGGCAAATACCACTTTCCTTTGAAGTTTAATCAACTCATGAAAAGTATTATTTGACTGTAGGTATACGATCTTTTAAAAGTTTAGTTCTAACTAAATTTTGACTAGTGAGTCTACGATGTCAGAAGAAAAGTCTAAAATAAACTGTTTGTTGCCTTGTATTTGTCTTTCTATTTAACTTTTGTGAATTTTTAGGGGTGATGTATCTGACTGTAAATATAATCTAGCATTCTCTGTTCTTTTATATGAAGAAAAAGTTGATCAGCATAATCACAGAACTGAAATCAGAAATTTTTTTTAAGGCATGATAAGAAACTTACCCCCAGGGTTGGGTGAATTAATCTGGGATATTAAAACAACCCTAAGCGGACTCCATCTTAAAGCAAAAGCATCAGCTTTTATCAATGTTTATTGGGCATGTCCTTGGGTGAAGTGGCAATCAGATCTTAATCTTGGCATATTTGTAGGTTATATCTTACGTTATTCATATAAATTTATGGCATCAATGGTTTTCATTTACTAGTGAGAGAAAATGTGTATGAATATAACATATTTCAGAGGAGATGGGTCACACTAGAAACTAAAATAAAGGATTGAAGTTTCCCCTTTCAGTTGGTGGTGCTGTAAATTAGATTATTCACATGGAGTATTAGGTCACATGAGCAAACCTAATTTAAAGGTTACAGAAAACTAATATGGCTCTATTTTTGGTAGGTGCACAAAAACACTGAAACAAATTCTGCTAAAAGGATTTGATAAATTAATTAAAGCTGATTTGAGGATTACAAAACCTCAAGACTGCTGAATTTCACAAACAGCTTTAAACAAAATATAACCTAACCTTTAAAGTCTTAGTAATAACAGTGTTCAGCACAGTTTTGGCCAAAATATTACTCTTTCTTATTCAGTTAAATAATCAAAATTAAGGAGTGACTCCCGGTAAGCCGTGCACTGCTGTTATGTATGCTTAATGTAATCTGCGTTTGCTCTTTGGATTTTATATGTTATAGCATCCAAAGGGGACGATATAGCTTATTTTTGCTCTAAGAAAATCATGTGAAATTCGATCTCTAGAATCATGACTGATCAATTCACCATCACAGGGGCATATAAACAGCAGAAGTAATATCGCATGTGGGCATCTTTCATGGTGACTAAGTGGACATAGCCAAGTTAATTAACCTGTCTGTGTCTCATATGTAAAACATACACACTCTTTTTTATATTCTTTCCCATTATGGTTTATCAGCTGCTTTTAATATGACAGCCACCGGCTATTTCTAAATTCTAAACTGGTTAAGTCTTCCTTAAGTTTTATTCAAGTCCCATACCCATAAGACTTTGTAAACTGTACCTGCAAACTGGTCTTGCTGGAAAAGTAAGGGGATATGATTACTAAGGGGATTACTAAGAAATTACCTCATATGATAACTAGATTTGGGTCACAGCTATAGCACTGGCGAGAAGAAAGATACTCAGAAGTCTGTCTAGCAGAAGGAAAATTGTAAAGGTGTGGCAGAGCCCTATTCGGATGGCTGTGATAGAGTTTTCGTTGTCTCTACTCTGGACAAGAAGTATAAAAATATATGACAAGAGTTTATTCACAGCACTACAGACGAGATCGGGCGCGCTCAGGGTGGTATGGCCATAGCCTTCACAACACCACAATATTTAGTCTATAAAATTAATTCAGTTAAAGAATAATGGACGTCATAAAGAAACCCAAACCAACTACTTAGGACAATTCAGTCAAAGTTGCTAAACCAGTTTTTCCACCTTGTCGGCCACAATCATGCACGTAAACGCGCAGTGTACGCATGTGTGGACATTACACACGTTTACGATTTGAAGCACATAAATTTAGGCTTTTAATTAGATCGATTTCAGTGAGAAATTTCACATGTAGAAATTTTTTTAAACCATTCTGTGATATACCAAGATTTCTGAAATACAGTGTTCTAAAAATCAAAACATGGTCTTTAAAAACAGTAGCACTACACTGACTGCCAAAATGTTCATGTTATGATACACACCCTTAGGGAAATAGTTGGGCCAGCCTTACACTGTTGTACTAATCCATCGAATCCACTCATAATTGTTAAATAAACAACTTAGCTTTACATTAGACATGGGAAGTGGGGGAAGTAACAGATACTTGGAAAGACTGGGAAATTATTTTACAGAATTATTACAAGAAAGAGTCTGAGCTAAGGATGAAATAGAGTACACAGGACCCATGTGAATTAGAAAAATTGTGTAACTGCATGAAATGGTTAGTTTACTTACAACCTTTTATATTTATATCTTTTTCCCCTGCATACTACCTAGCTCACTAACTTGCACTTAAAATACTTAAAATACCCTCAGAAATATCTGAGGAAGATGTTATATCAAGAAGTGCATTCTTGTGTACTTAGAGCAAGTCCACTGTAAGAACTACATGGAATTTATTTTCATCTACTTCCCTATGGGAAAGGATAAAACTCCAAACAGCCATAAACATGGAAGTTCGTCCTCAGGATACCATCCGAATTTGGGGATTACAATAGAAAGAAGCCATGCGTTAGGAGATGATACTCAGGCGGCAAAATAAACATGGCACACTTTCATTATAGCCACGGGATCACAGGGGATGCAACCTACATATCAGCTGACGCCTTTGTTTTCCTGCTAGGGGAAGGTTGATTTCTGGAGTACAACCACTACCCTGAACATTTAGAATTAAATGGGTCCCCTATACATGAGTTGCAGGTCATTCAAATTATCTTTCATTATCAATGACAAATTATCACATTAGCCAGGAAGTCACCTGATATCATTTCCATGTTTAAAGCACTCAGGGTACTCACACCCAGCAGTGTCAGGCACAGCACAGATGTTCAGTCATTGTCTTTTACAGATGGCTAATTGGTTATTGAGGATGTAGAGGCAATATCCAAAAAAGTTCTGTTCTTTGTATGCCAGTCTCAAAAACAGCAATTGATTAGAAAGCTGAATCTGTCATAGAGACGGGATTCATATTTAGGACAGGATATCTTGTTTCTATATAATATCATGTGTGTAGCTACTTATTATATCTACTCCCCTTATCAAAGTAAATTTAAGCAGTATGCTTACCTTATGGTTGTTATTGTATGTTACCAACTCTTCTCAATACAGAATTTCATAAAATCTGTGCAAAAAAGGTTCGCGTAACCAGTACTCTTTCCTGGACCCTGTGTCTCCCAGTCTATGACCTCCTAAGGACTGAAGAAAGACATTACCCTCTCTTCCAACTGAGCCCACACTAACCCTTCACAATAATGCTCCAGATATACCAGCTCCAAAACCCCGTCTTAAAGGCTCTAAACCCGCTTCAAGGATTCGTTTGGACCCCGCAAGGGTCAATAAGCCATTGGTATCTACACTCCTAGGTCCTGGGGGTGGTCAAGGGCCATCTGTTTGTTGGATGTGTAACGTTTGGATGGAGCTTGGAAATGCATCTGGGCTGAAGTATCCATACTGAGGCCTCTCAGGTGGGGGACAGAGCTGAAGATGAGAAAAGAAATGCCCAGTCACTAGCCAGAGGCCAGCTCGAACTCCTGCCAACGATCTCCATGCAAGAACTTGCAATGGTCCAAGACATTTAAATTCAAACTTGCATGTCCCAGTTATAATAAAGGTAAATTTGTTGAGACAGGAGAATAGAACATATTTGATGTAACATGCTATTAGCTTAATTTACAATTTCTAGATATTTAGCCAAATATTATGTGGGCCTACCTCTGTACTTTTGCCCCAGACCCTGCCAATGTTAGAGTCAGGCCTGCAAGCAGTAATATGCCTACAGCTAAAACCAGAGTCGTTTCTCTCTTCTTAAAGGAATCAAGTTGCTTAGTAAGACTGTGAGAGAGTAGTGATGCATTAATAGGAAAATGGCGGGTAGATCTGTACCCTACTTGACGGTAGATTTAGCCAATGTAGAAGGGCAGCCTTGCTCATATGTCTTTGTAAGCACTAGGAAATGACTAACGTGAGAAGATAATTTTTCAAAACTCTACTTTTTAGCATGACAGCTATCATATTTATTAGAAAATAAACGTCTTCAATGCTATGCTTCTTCCTAACGAGATCCACGTGCAGAAAGGTTAGCCACAGAAAGAAGAAATCTCCTTGTCAAGGTCCAGGTTCTCAGAAGGAGAGCCTGCTTTCATTTTGTAGCACGAGGAAATTTTCTCTACCATCCGTAGAAGTGCTTGTTAGCGAGGTTGCACTTGCAGAGATTCCTGGTGGAAAACCCTGGTAAACAGGGACTGCGGCTGCGTTTCCACACCAATAAGGAAAAGCCACTTGCCAGTGTAAACTGGGGCTACATTGTTTTAAAGCAGGGGCAGCCTCTCTTATCAGAAACGGACAAGGGAAAAAGGAAAATGGGAAATCTCAAAAGCCCACCTCTGCTGAGCAAAGCAAATGCCGTATCAGTTCGGTTCGTGCTGTAAGGATGGACATTCTGACTTATAATAAATCTGAGGGGTACTTTTGCTCTTTAAAAAAAAAGGAAAAGGAACTGTGGGACCTGGTAGGAAAGGAAACTGCCAGTGAGTCCAATCTACACAGAAATCAATTTCACACGGCCATAATTCAAGGAAATGGGGCGGTAGGTAATGACGTGGACATTCATTTTGCTTTATAAATTTGAACTTTCTTCTTGGCTACTGTAATATTTTTTGGAAACAGCTGGGATTTTTTTCCCCCTCTCATCTCCCTCGACAAGCACTTTTGCTAAACATGGGAACCTATGAAACCTAGATTCACACTGTGACTCATTACTATTGTTTCCTTTAACTTTCCTCACCATCTCGTCCTGCATCATTTCCCTTTTCTCAAGAATAAAAAGCAGTAATGAGAAAAATCACTGCTTTAAAACGTACACTAAATACATAGTGAGAAATAGACTAAGGTAAATTCTCTAATTTTGCTTTGACTTTTCCATTAGCACATATTTTGAAATTCATACATAACTGATGTTCAAGTACAGAATTACATTATTCACACAATAAAATGATTAATACACTTTCATTTTTTTCCCCCTCTCCTAGGGCTTGGGAAAGGGACTATAGATTTTTCTCTTATTTCTACTCTTACTGAATGTATATGCTTGAGTCTTTTTGTATATCTGCTATGAAGAAAACTGTTGAATATTTTTAAAATCACAATAGCAGTGATAGCATTGGTACATTAAAAAATATGTCCAGAACTTGAAGAGACGGTAGCCCCTATAACTTGTTTATTTGACTCCCAAATTGTGACAGCTTTGACTTAAAAATCAATAAACCAACAATGATGCTTGGGTTAACTTTTAAAATATAGACACCTATACCTTACTGGCACCTCGTAAGAGAGGAAAAACTGTGTCACTTTCAGTCATATGATGGAAAAGCGGGAACCAAAGTGTCACGCTAGGTGTCAGATCAAAGCCTCTCTGACAGAAGGATGAGGCCCACGAGGGCACGTAGATACACAAGGTCATGGTGAGGAGGTAGACCCGGGACCCCCCGCCAGCTCCTTCCCGGGGGCCACGCTCAGCACCTAGGCCTCTCAGCAGCAGGCCTCCAGAGCTTCGACTTGTGTCTGTGAGCATCTGCACTTTATCTCCTTTTATTTTGTGCATAGTTAGCAAGGTGGATCCTGAAGTAATTGCTTCGTAACTTTATGCTTTGTTGGCTTAGGAAAAGTTTCACAGGGACACTCTGCTTTCGGAGAGCAGAGGAATCCCGTAATCCCAAAATGACGTGATGGGTGGCCCGAAATGGGATGATAGTAAAGACTCCACTTCTGACTAAAAATCTATCTATACTCTTTCAAGCGCTATTATAAGTGATTGACAGGTGGCGGAGGGAAGTAAAAAAACTGTTGAATTTAGAAGAGACCCCAGTTCTGATTGCCATTCTTGTTTTGAGCAAATGTCCTACCTTCTAAGTCACCAGAAATATACACTGTATTTGCAAAACAGTTGTAAAAAGCATATGAATATATAAAATTTTGTTTTCAATTCTTTAAAAAATGATCATTGTAGTATTTCAAATGAAAAATAACTTTCGCATTTACATACAATACACAAAAACCCATATTTCATGGCATGGACTCATTTGAACAAAACTTTCATATCACTAGCATTTGTAATGTAAATTCAAAAGTCAAGAGATCTCTACATTATTGTATTTTAAAAATAATCCTGAAAAATAATAAACTGTAGGGACCTAAAGTCTCCCACAACTTGATTGAATACCTGACATCTCTTTAAAAGTAGTGATGTGGGAACCTGGGAAGGAGGGGGTTTACTTACCTCTGTTGTACGTCTCTGGCATTGAATATTCAAGTTCATGCAGAAAGCAGTGTGCTTACTTCACTGGGCATTGATACCGTGATAGCAGTTGTGACTTTTCATGGGAATATTGCTGCAGAGCAACTGCCTGAAAAGCTCATCAATCAGTGTTTCTCAAACGCTAGCAGCTCATTAGCACAGTGTTCTCCCAGGGAGCATGCATCTCCCCCTCCCCTGCTTCATCCTGCAAGTTGCATCTTGTCCTGGGCCGACATTGTCATTTCCACAATCTTTTCTTGCTTCTTCCTTTGTTATGATCTGTTCACTTTCCCACCTGGCCTACAGGTTAGAGAACTGAGTACTTGGTCACTTCTAAAGTGGACAAAGCATGGGACTTCCCTAGTGGCGCAGTGGTTAAGAATCCGCCTGCCAATCCAGGGGACATGGGTTCAAGCCCTGGTCCTGGAAGATCCCACATGCCGCGGAGCAAATAAGCCCATGCGCCACAACTACTGAGCCTGCGCTCTAGAGCCCACGAGCCACAACTACTGAGCCCACGTGCCACTGCTACTGAAGCCCCTGCTCCTAGAGCCCGTGCTCTGCAACAAGAGAAGCCACCACAGTGAGAAGCCTGCACACCACAACGAAGAGTAGCTCGCTGCAAGTAGAGGAAGCCCGCGTGCAGTAGCGAAGACCCAACGCAGCCAAAAATTAAATAAATAAATAAAGTGAACGAAATGTGAATCAAGGAGAGACAAGAGTGTTGTTCTCGTAACTACTGATGCATGCATCAGTAACGAAACATTTAGGGTATCATTGGGGTCCATGAGGAAACCGCCTGGTATAAAAAAGTCTTTAGAAATCTATTCTGCATACTACTGTTATGTTGTAAAACTTTGCATATCAGGTTTTCAAAGTTTAATGATCGCCTATTTTCCTACTCAGATTACTAAGCCGTATGCTGTTTTTTCCATAAAGCCATTCAATTGTTGTTCGGTATCCAACTCAGTTCTTCTTTCCTGAACTTTATTAGTTTGGCATTTCTTCCTCACTGATTGTTTCTGTGTTCCTGATGAATAGCTGCTGTTTGATACATGTACTTTAAAACTGGCTTTTTGTATTCAAAAGCTGCATAAATAATAACAGAAGCCAAAAATTTCTAAATAAGTAAAATGGAGAGAAATTGTGTGTTTTTTGTTTTTCTGATTGCAAATGGCCTGTAGACCAGGATCTATGTCAGGGGCAAAAGCAGGGTAAGCTGAGATCCCCTGGGAAGCATTCGACCTCAAGAGTCCATCAGGAAGAGCCACCAGCTAGGAACATAAATGCCTATATTGAAGTATAGCATCCAGTCCAACTGTTTCAACAAGCTAATTGAAAGTACAGGAGTCAAAAACAGCCTTGCAGAGAGATGACCCATTCTCCCATAATAAATTCAGCATCTGCTGACAAAGAAAGACTGGTAATGTTGCTCCCTTTAATGAATATACTCTGAGGGTCAACAACTAATCCCTATTAAAAGGAGAAAGTATCAATAGATTGAAAACACAAAGACAGTGTGAGAAACATCTAAGGATACATAGACTCTTGCTTGCAGTATATATATTTTTAAAGAGGCACTTCCTCACTTTTAGAAACTAACGAAAACTTACCTTGTATAAGTTAAGCTTGTTTTTATAAAATCTGCCCCAGCTAACAAGCCCGAAGACGGCACCAATGGCTGGATATAATGATTATTTGTTATTGCAACAGGAATGATTAAAAAGCACATTATTTCACACATCTGCACAAATATACACCATAAACCGCATGACATCTTTTTATTCAAAACTATAGAGTGAAATCACAACCTTACATCGGCATCAATGAGGGATTTGTCCTTTCTCATGAAACCACAAATTATTTTACCACAAATGCAAATTTAAATTCCCTGCATGTCTTCTCTGTTTTCTCATTTATCTCCCAGTTACACATTTTGGAAACTGAGATGGAGATTCTTTTTTTAATTAAATGAGAAAATAAAAATTCATCATTGCCTGAGTACAGTGAATCCTCGAGTCCCCGATAGGCTAATGGGGAGAATGATTATCGTTACAGTTCAACAAACATATCACTTTGACATAATAACTAAAGGTGATTTCTCTTCAGCTGGTCCGAGGCAGGTGAGAATAAACAGGGACTAACTAAAGAGAATGAGTGACATCTGCTGGATGATAAGAGAAATGAAAAGAAAAAAATTCAAGTATGTAAATACTCACATTTCACCATCCTAGAACCCACTGATGTCTGAAATCTGTAACAACATAACAAAGTTGGTATAAATCCTCAGGAACAAAAGGGTAACGGGGTGTGATGGGAGGAGTACAACGTGTAGGTTGTAGTCCTGTGGGTCCAATCAAGGGAGCTTCAGCCCCCGAGCAGCCATGCGACCTCTATAAATACCGTGTTTCTGTTGCCTGTGATTTTCTACATCTTATTGTTGATTTCTGTAATCTGTGGCTTTCCATAGGCTTGACTCTGGCTGGGTCTGTGCAAGCAATCACATGAGCTTTGCAAATCTAGGACCAAGAAATTCACCCAAACCAATCATTAGAAGGATCAAAACAAAACTCAGTCCCCAAATGGGCAGACACACGGCATCAGACATTGCTCAGTCATCCCTTAAGTTGCGCTTTCTTTTTTCAATTTTAAAAGCTATTTCTTAATGAGGTAACAGGATAACTCTTTATTGAGAGCCTATCCTGTTATTTCATTTAGGCTGTCCTGCACCTCCATGATGTAGGTATTCTTAACTCCTTTTATAGAGAAGCTGAGTGTCAGAGGTTACACAGGCTGGAAGGGAAGGATCTGCCACTCACTCTTCAGTTCTACCTGACCCCAGGTCTGCACTTTTCACTCTACAAGCTGATTCTGGGGACATGGTATTTTCGTATCTTCCAGTGCCAATGCCATTTCATGCCACTTTTTAACTGTACAGCCTTTATTAAAGACAACAGATAATTGTCCATACACACTGACTGAAGACCTTGATTCTTTACTCATAACTTGGTCCTGCTTTGGACATTGTCTGTAAGCAATTGCTTTGCAAAGACGCTCAGGCCAGTTAGGTTGCACTCAGCATCTTTCTTTCTCAAGAGCATTTTTAAATATGGTCTGGATCCTCAGTTTCTTTATTTTTACAGTGATGGACATGGATTAGGTAATTCCTAAGAGCTCTTCCAGCTGTGTATACACAGAAAATAAACCCAGACCGAGTTGCTGGTTTCCTTCTTGTTCTGTAATCACCCACTCTCAGAGTCAGTACATATACATTGTACTCCTCATTCCGTCGTTGAAAGAAGTGCTTTTTACCTTTTAGAATTTTTATTTTTGTTTACAGTATCTCATGACAACTCAAGTGAAACTATGTACTCAAAGGTAGTCTATTTTTACTCACAAACAAGGCCGCTCAAGATATTTTCTTGCCCGACTAAAAAATTGAAAAAGTATAGCCCCTACTCTTTCAGTCATCTGAAAATGAAAACTTTATTTCGTCCAAAAAGGAAAATAGCTGTGATCAAAATTCACGACACATGTACAAATGACCCCAAAACTATATTTTTTAATAAAAAGATCCTTTCTATGAATTACAGGAAAAACATCAGATAATAGCATACCAGCTCCTTAAGTAGTTGACAGGGTTTTCAAATTTCCTGAGGTTACAATTGTTATTATTTTACTTCCAAAATGAATAAAAGTGATCTTAATATTGTTTTAAATACTAATGTAGAAGGGGAAAGTAACAATATAAATGTCTTCTACAATTAGTCAAATTCTTGCGTTAAGATACAGCAGGTCGACTCTTGAACTCAATAGCACCATCTAGTGAAGATAAACCAGAAATGCTTGTTTTCTTTGGCTGTTGGTCCCAGGGCCCAGCAACAGCTAATTCAGCCTCGCCTTCAGGGTGGTGGGAGACTCCCTGCAACAGGTACTTCTTAGCAACAAAAATGTCATTTGCTTGAGAATAACTTAAAGTCCCATTTATGAAATATACCAAACAATTTACCTTACTATTTTAAAAATGTAAGTATCTAATTATGAGCTTATTCTTAACAACCTATCTCACATCATAAAAGATGCGGATAAATGATCTTAAAAGGAGTTGAGTGCTATGTGTGTGTGTGCGTGTGTGTGCGTGTGTGTGTGTGTGTGTTTAAATTACTCATTCACTCATTTATTAACAGACATACTTAATTTGTAGTTTCTTTTATTTTCTACTTCTGCAATCTTGCATAACTCCCGTGCTCTGTTTACACTTCTGTGACAGACGTTAAACTGAACCCCATGTTACACCAACTTCCTCTTTCTTGCTCTTGTTACTACTGTTGCTTCCTGAATTATCCAGGCTACCTGGTTGACGCTGCAGTCACTTTGCACTGTTA
Organism: Pseudorca crassidens; assembly: GCF_039906515.1. Lineage (NCBI taxonomy): Eukaryota > Metazoa > Chordata > Mammalia > Artiodactyla > Delphinidae > Pseudorca > Pseudorca crassidens. The sequence goes on along the minus strand of NC_090316.1, from coordinate 32,509,582 downwards.
TCTGTGTATTGATTACAAGTAATTCTCCTACTCAGAGATCGTCTGAAAGACTGCCATTGCATGATTCACTATGTTCCCTTTTCCCCCTCTTATTTTCCAGCTCAGATATCCTAGAAGCCTGTGCTGCCACTGAGACTCTAGCAGCCTAGGTCACAGAATCTGATTACAAAACCTAGAGCCCCTGCCACCTCCTTGGACCCTGTTGGATCACGAGCAAAAAATAAATATGCATTGTTATTAAGCCACTGAAATTCTGGGATTGCCTGTGCTTGCAGCATAACCCAGCCAATCTTGAGGGAAACAAATGATTAGCTCAATGTGAAACAGATAAGGCAGCTCATAAATCCACTCACCTGGATGAACAGAGACATCTTTACAGGCTGAAAGCAAGTACAGAAGGTCTTGCCCATCTCTCTGTGTTGTGTAATTCCCACTTTCCCTGGGACACTGTAGACGTCATATCCTGGGACACTGTAGACGTCATATCCTGGGACACTGTAGACGTCATATCCTGGGACACTGTAGATGTCATATCCTGGGACACTGTAGATGTCATACCCTGGGACACTGTAGATGTCATACCCTGGGACACTGTAGACGTCATATCCTGGGACACTGTAGATGTCATATCCTGGGACACTGTAGACGTCATATCCTGGGACACTGTAGATGTCATACCCTGGGACACTGTAGATGTCATATCCTGGGACACTGTAGATGTCATACCCTGGGACACTGTAGACGTCATATCCTGGGACACTGTAGACGTCATATCCTGGGACACTGTAGACGTCATGTGTGACATGAAACTTGCTGGCACATCCACGGAACAAAGGCCTCCCGAGTCAATGCATATTTCCCTCTCTGACCTCAGATTCCTCCCTTGCTTCATCACATTTCTGCTTGATAATTAAGACAAATAATCTCTATCAAAAGAGGAAACTTCCTCTTAGCTTGTGTGTCTAATGGCAGAGACTCTCAAAAGAGCCAGGCTGCTGTTTCAACTTTCAGGTCAGTGGAGCCATTTTTGTTTCTCCTGGAAAGCAAGGTCTTTAGAGTAGCATAGCCCAAGTCACGAGAACAGAGGTGACAAGGACAAAAAGTGCCGGTTGGTCATAAGGTGTTAAAAAATGCCACCTGTGATTTGGCCAGTGCGGGGATCTTCATGGTTGAGCCCACGGAGAACTGCCATCCCTGCTAACACGGTCACTCTGTCCTGAAGTCAGTGAACAAGAACCAGAGGAGGTAAAGACAGAAGCTAACATCTACAGGACAAGTCACCTTCTCCACTTGGTTATTAAGAGCTGCCTCCTCAGGGAGAGCCCTCTGGTGAGAACTTCCATGAGTCACTAATGTTCTCACATCCTGGGCCCGTTCCTAGATATCCTGTCCTGTACTCTTCCCCAAGCTTACTTGTCTCCAAGGTTACTTCTTCCAAGTGCTGACCAATCACCCAAACTACAAGCAATTCCCAAGAACTGGTGTCGCTCCACACTTCTTGCAATCTCTCTTTCCAGGAAAAGTGAATCCTAAGACATACTACTTAGACACCCGGTCCCAGAGATTTCCTTCTCCAGTATCCTGAAGGTCACTATAGTTCTACAGTTCATCACCCCTGCCTAATGCAGAATGTCACGGGGAGCCATCTATAAGCCAAACTCAGTTGTTTTCTTCTTCAGATAACTCCATGTCAGGTCGCAGATGTGGATTGAGAAAGGGACAGGTGGCAATGAGTTTACCAGTGCATTCAGGGCTTGTCTAATCCCATATAATCCCTTCAATTAAATGTTGGAGAGTTGTAATGACTTGAGGCTTAGAGGATCAGACAGAACTTATTTTTGACGTGCCTCTCAAGTTGCACGATTACTGGCATCTCAGAGCCCGAGAGTGAACCAAGAATTATTCTCAAAGCAATATTTACTTTCTGAAGAGAGCATGGCTTTGTTCCAAAACCCTAAGGGTATTCGCTCTGATTCACCCATCAGAGCTCATCACAGACTCCACACAGCAGCCCAGTCAGGTGCAGACTCTGGAAGCACAACTGGATCCACCGGGACATTGTCAGAATTGCTTGCATAGCAAACATGTTGAACAGAAGGATCTTCTTTTATTCTGGGCCCCATTCAGGCTCTCAGCCTTTGAGTTACCAGGTTATTCAGCATTGGGGTTGGAGCAGACACCACAATGGGTTCATGCTGCCTCCTAAGCCCAAGATGACAACATATGAAATGTTTAAAAATAAAAGATGGACCTTAATAAATGAACAAGGACCAAGAGATTTAAAAAGGGGTCGTGGAGTTTATGTTTGTGTATGGTGCTAGGAAGTGTTCTAATTTCATTCTTTTACATGTAGCTGTCCAGTTTTCCCAGCACCACTTACTGAAGAGGATGTCTTTTCTCCATTGTATATCCTTGCCTCCTTTGTCATAGATTAGTTGACCATAGGTGCATGGGTTTATCTCTGGGCTTTCTATCCTGTTCCATTGATCTATATTTCTGTTTTTGTGCCAGTACCACACTGTCTTGATTACTGTAGCTTTGTAGTATAGCCTGAAGTCAGGGAGCCTGATTCCTCCAACTCTGTTTTCCTTTCTTAAGATTGCTTTGCCTATTCGGGGTCTTTTGTGTTTCCATATGAATTGTAAGATTTTTTGTTCTAATTCTGTGAAGAATGTCATTGGTAGTTTGATAGGGATTGCACTGAATCTGCAGATTGCTTTCGGTGGTATAGTCATTTTCACAATATTGATTCTTCCAGTCCAAGAATATGGTACTTAAATGTAAGACCAGACACTATAAAACTTTTAGAGGAAAACATAGGAAAAACACTCTTTGACATAAACCACAGCAAGATCTTTTTTGACCCACCTCCTAGAGTAACAGAAATAAAAACAAAAATAAACAAATGGGACTTAGTTAAACTTAAAAGCTTTTGCACAGCAAAGGAAACCATAAACAAGACAAAAAGACAACCCTCAGAATGGGAGAAAATATGTGCAAATGAAACAACAGACAAAGGATTAATCTCCAAAATATACAAACAGCTCATGGAGCTCAATATCAAAAAAACAAACAATCCAGTTAAAAAATGTGCGGAAGACCTAAATAGACATTTTACCAAGGAAGACATACAGATGGCCGAGAGGTACATGAAATGATGCTCAACATCATTAACAGAGAAATGCAAACCAAAACTACAATGAGGTATCACCTCATGCCAGTCAGAATGGCCATTATCAGAAAAGCTAGAAACAATAAATGCTGGAAAGGGTTTGGTGAAAAGGGAACCCTCCTACACTGTTGGTGGGAATGTAAACTGATACAACCACTATGGAAAACACTATGGAGGTTCCGTAAAAAAGTACAAATAGAACTACCATATGACCCAGCAATCCCACTACTGGGCGTATATCCTGAGAAAACCATAATTAATTCAAAAAGGAACATGCGCCACAATGTTCATTGCAGCTCTATTTACAATAGCCATGACATGGAATCAACCTACATGTCCATCAACAGATGAATGGATAAAGAAGATGTGGCACATATATACAATGGAATATTACTCAGCCATAAAAAGAAACGAAATTGAGTTATTTGTAGTGAGGTGGATGGACCTAGAGTCTGTCATACAGAGTGAAGTAAGTCAGAAAGAGAAAAACAAATACCATATGCTAACACATATATATGGAATCTAAAAAAAAAAATGGTACTGATGAACCTAGTTGCAGGGCAGGAGTAAAGAGTTAGGCATAGAGAATGGACTTGAGGACATGGGGTGGGTGGGTGAAGCTGGGGCGAAGTGAGAGTAGCATCGGCATACATACACTACCGAATGTAAAATAGCTAGTGGGAAGCAGCCGCATAGCTCAGGGAGATCAGCTCAGTGCTCTGCGATGACCTAGAGGGGTGGGATAGGGAGGGTGGGAGGGAGGGAGGCTCAAGAGGGAGGGGATATGGGGACATGTGTATGCATACGGCTGATTCGATTTGTTGTGCAACAGAAACCAACACAGTACTGTGAAGCAATTCTACTCCAATAAAGATCTATTTAAAAAAGGGGGGGGGTCATGGAAATTATAAAAGAACAAAGTAGAACTTTAAGAAATAAAAAAATAATAATTCTATAAATGGGTTAAATATCAGATTAGACACACCTTAAAAAAGAATTAGTGGCCTGGAAAATAGATCTGAAGAAAATATACAGAGGGAACAAAGAGAACAAAATTTGAAAGAAAAGTTAAAGAGCCTTGAAAGACAGAGTGAAAAGCAATCAATCCACAGACACAGAAAATACAACTTATATCAAACAGGAAAGAAAAGAATTTATCAGCAGCCAACAGAGAAAATACAGAATAAGATAAAATGATCAGACTGATACATATTCTCAGAAGCTAAAAGATGAGGCAGGAGATAGAGGAATAATATGCCTTCGTCCATTCAGCCAGCTACAACAAACCATCACAGACTGGGTAGCTAATAAAGAACAAAATTTTTACTTCTCTGAGTTCTGGAGCCTGGAAATCTGAGATCCGGGTGCCGGCGTGGTCAGGTAGGGCTGTCTTCCAGGTAGCAGACCTCTTCTTGTGTCCATACCTCTGCACAGGTGTAAGGGAGCTTTCACTGGGGCCTCGTTTATACGGGCATGGATCTCGTTCGCAGGACTCTGCTCTCAGGACCTGATCTCAGGACCAAAGGCCCTACCTCGTAAGGTAACCCCATCACACTGGGCACTCAGGTTTCATCATATGAATTGGGGGCTGGGTGCAGCAGTGCTGAAACATTCAGCCTATGGCAAATATCTTCAAAGAGTTGAGAGAAAATAACGGTCCATCCGGAATTAATCACTCAGCAAAACGTTTCAACAACATGGACAAAGCAACATATTTTTTGATAAACAAAACCTAAGAGCATTACCACCATAATTTTTTCATCAAAGGAACATCTAAGAGATGGACTTCAGAAAGATGGGCAAAGCAGGAAGCAGTGGCAAGTCAGGAAAATGGTACATATATGAGTAAACCTAAACATAGACGTTTATAATGATGATGATGATGAGGGGTGATGTCAGATTTGTCCTATTTAATTTGAAAAAAGCTAAAGTAATGGATCACAGTAGCATGTAGGTCACGAGCAGGTGAAAATGGCCCAAGTGTGCCACCTGGAACTCAAATACAGCCCAGCCGTAGACAAAGACAAAAAATCCCAGCTCTCGTGAAACTTGCATTCTTAAGAATTAATTCAAGAATCATTAACTTAAAAATGTGTTACACATGTATGGCAATATTTCAAGGTTTACATAAGTTTTTAAGAAAAAAATCAGTGAATTAAAAATGAAATAAAAACAAACAAGAAGGCTCAATCAATTCAAAATAAAACAAGAAATGAGCATAGAAACAGAAGATTGTATATAAAGTACAAAAAGGAGAGAATAATTCCAAATAAATTGATATTCATGATAACCACCAATTAAAACATAGAGATTATCAGATTGGCTTTTTTTTTAACATCTTTATTGGAGTATAGTTGCTTTACAATGGTGTGTTAGTTTCTGCTGTATAACAAAGTGAATCAGCTATACATATACATATATCCCCATATCCCCTCCCTCTTTCATCTCCCTCCCACCCTCCCTATCCCACCCCTCTAGGTGGTCACAAAGCATCGAGCTGATCTCCCTGTGCTATGCGGCTGCTTCCCACTAGCTATCTACTTTACGTTTGGTCGTGTATATATGTCCATGCCTCTCTCTCGCTTTGTCACAAAGCTTTGTCTGCCCCCTCCCCATATCCTCAAGTCCATTCTCTAGTAGGTCTGTGTCTTTATTCCTGTTTTACCCCTAGGTTCTTCATGACATTTTTTTTTCTTAAATTCCATATATGTGTTAGCATATGGTATTTGTCTTTCTCTTTCTGACTTACTTCACTCTGTATGACAGACTCTAGGTCTATCCACCTCATTACAAATAGCTCAATTTCGTTTCTTTCTATGGCTGAATAATATTCCATTGTATATATGTGCCACATCTTCTTTATCCATTCATCTGTCGATGGACACTTAGGTTGCTTCCATGTCCTGGCTATTGTAAATAGAGCTGCAGTGAACATTGTGGTACATGACTCTTTGAATGATGGTTTTCTCAGGGTATATGCCCAGTAGTGGGATTGCTGGGTTCTATGGTAGTTCTATTTTTAGCTTTTTAAGGAACCTCCATACTGTTCTCCCTAGTGGCTGCATCAATTTACATTCCCACCAACAGTGCAAGAGGGTTCCCTTTTCTCCACACCCTCTCCGGCATTTACTGTTTGTAGATTTTCTGATGATGGCCATTCTGACTGGTGTGCTGATACCTCACTGCAGTTTTGATTTGCATTTCTCTAATGATTCGTGATGTAGAGCATGAGATTGGATTTTAAAATCCAGCTTTATGCTATTTAAAAGAGACATCCTTAAACACAAGGACATAATAAGGATGAAAGCAAAATGACTGGAAACTGTCTACTGTGGAGCCACACCATCTACTGTTGCCAAACAATTTGTAGTTCAGATTGCCCAGAAAATACCATTTTTTCATCCTGTTAGTGGGTTTGTTTTTCATCTGGTTTTCAATAACTTTTAAAAATTTACTTGTCTTGTTTCACAAGGAGTGGATTTATCGGCAGTATGCACACATTTGCGATAAGACTGATTTATTTCCCTTAGTCCCGCTCTTAAGAGTTATTTTTTTCCACGCCACTGGTTTCGAGCCTCGTCTGTTCATGAGATTAGATATTGCTTTCTCTTACCTTAACCCTCTCACAGCTTTTGGCAAGTTCTGTGTGACGCAAGACTAAAGGAACCCACAAGTGCACTTTCCTGTGGGTCATTTTTCTTTATGCGTTTCCGTGTTGTAAATCTCGTACCCATCAGGCCGCAACACGAGGCAGCATGGAATGCGGGAGACCTAGTACTTGTTTTTCTCGGCTCTATCACCAGGGGGCACCAAAGCCCCAGTAATCAGCAAAAGAGGCTCATTTGAGAAAAACCAGGCACCAAGGTGTAGACCTCGCATAGAGCACAGTGCCCAGCTGAAAGCTGTCTGTGAAATTACTGGACATGAAAACTTCTTACTGTAAAAAATTAACTTTAAAACCAAGAAATTGGGAAAACTGTACTGATGAAAATTACTTCCCTCTCTAGTGATTTCATAGGTTACACTGAACTTAAAACTACTTCACGTAGAAGATGAATAAATATATAGGAAATTATATGAATGAGTTATATTAAGTTCTTATATGAAAATATATGAATATATATAGAAAATTATTCTCTTATGCCATCTCACTAAATAATTAAAACAGTGATGCACTGGATATATATTTGCTTCTTTCCCCTATTAATCTTCGTAAAGCTTGTTGGGCCTGAGTGTCTTCTATTAACAAGCTCTTTATTGTGTGATTTCTAGCCAGGGGTACCTGACTCCTGTATTTCACCAGAAAATGAGAGGCAACCATCACATAGATAAAGCTGAGTAAGAGGATGGATGACACGTAGTAGACGTGCAGTAACGAGTGTTCTCTATGTCCTGGTGATGGACATTGTAATGGACTTTGGAGCCAGCTAGACCTGTGTTCAGAACCCCTCCTAGTCTGACCTTGAGCTAAGTTTCCTGAACCTGTTTTTCCACATCTGTATCCCACATCAGTCCTGTTCCTTGGATGAGCCAAGAATCCTTGTCTCGGAGTCTGGCCCTTGCTACTCCCGGGGTCAGGATTTCTCCTCTATCTGACACCCTGAAGTCCATTCTCTCATCGCCTTCAGGTATCAGCCTTATCCCCCTTCCCCGATTCTTCTTCTCCATAGTACTTATTATGACACAAAATGCATCTTACTTCATGTGTTTCCTAGAGACTCTCCCCACTAGACGGTGAGCTCCATGAGAGCGGACATTGTTCTTTCTGCTTTGATCGCTGCTCCGTCTCTAGCGACTAGAGCAGTGCCTGTGGCCAACAGGAGCACAGTAAACGTCTGCTGAGTGATGAATGACTCCCAGGAATGTTACGGCTGCTGCTGATGTTTATAAATCACCTAGCATATAACAGGTAAACTGTAGCTGTTTATGAAATTGTTATATTGTAGACTCAATTTCTTGATTCCTATTACAATTTGAACTTTTTTTAAACAAGGAGTCTTGAAATTGATTAACTAGGTCATGACCATCTTTTTGTTTTCTTTTAATGACATGGAAGGGTAAGTGAGCATATGCCTATAGCCCAAAGTATTATTTTGTGAAACTTCACTTGCAATTTTATGTGTGTGGCAGGAGTGTGTCATAAAAGCACAGGTACCGATATAGACCCACTGCCTTTCATAGGTTGCCCTGGAGACCTTTTCTCACGGAATGTGCCTTCCTGGAAGGGGACTGACCAACAGGAGGCCTTGGATTTGGAAGATCGGTCCTTCTGGCCTCCTGGAGTCATCCCAGCCAGATAATACAGCTCACATTTTATCCTGGAAGCCCTTCAGCATCACCAGATTTAGCACTTGATGCAGCTCCAAGACTATGTCACAGAAACAGACAGGTAAGATCACCTGTTGGATAAAACCATCTGTTTTTCCAGAAATTATGTGGATGACTTTACGTTTTCCCTTGGAGTCCGAGCATGTCTCTGGTTGAGGGGTCCTACCAGGGTCGGCCGCTGCACTGCAGCCAGCTGCGCTGAGCCTGGACACGGTTCCGCAGATGCAGTGCGGTTCCCGGCCCACTGCACCGTCAGGAGGAGAATCTTGGCTGCGTGATTCAACGTGACGTGTGCCGTGTGCCCCCCACACCCCTCCCCCGCCTCCCACCCACTTTAGTGTGTTTATTCTGTCATGAGTAATCACTGCGATTACAATATTTTACCTCCTGACTCTATAACCGGAAAAATTTTAAAGGCAGGGCTGAGGACTCCCGGCTTTACTCTAAAAACAAAACAAAAACAAACTTCCCAAGAACACTTAAAGTGTTTGAGATGCTGTCTGTATGACCACATCACTCCACCCCCGGGTGTAAGCAAGCGCGGTGTCTGGCCGTTACAGATGCTGCATAATGCACACAGATCAGTGAAGTAAAACTGGTGAAATCTGAGTAAGGTCTACGGATTGTGCCAGTTCCCAGGCTCTGATACGGACCTATAGTTATGTAAGATGTCACCACAAGGGGGCGCTGAGATTAAGGGTACAGAGGACTTGTCTGTGCTATTTTTGAAACTTCCAGTGAACCGTAATAATTTTTTGAAGGATTAATAAAGGCCTTTAAACAATATATTTAGCTTCCTTCCTAACCAACACCCTTTGCAAAACTGGAATGACTGTTAGGTTACTTACCAGAAATGTATTTCTAATTAGCAGGGATGGGCAGGCAAAGGACAACTTTTAGAACCTGTGAGCAGTCTACATAATGAGAGGAGTAGCTCATTACCAGAAGGGTGATCAGGGATCGTTAAGTAGACAAATGACTAATGGAGAGAAATAAGAATATACAATGCACTGATTTCAAATAAAAATAAATACTTCGAACTCGGTAGAAAAGATGCTGAGTAAATACATGTTTGATTTCTTGATTGCTACAGTATAATCAAGTGTAAAGAGCTGGCGGTCAGTGAACTGTCAGTCTTTAAGTTGAAAGTGACAAATAATGGAAGATAGACCTGATTCAGGTTCCGCATCTCTTTGGGGGTGCTTCCTCTCCTGATGAGGCCTCTGACATGTTACCCTGACCTCTGTAACCTCCTGGATACCGACGCACGGTGATGCTGTTCCACTAGAGGACTCTGCAGTTTTCTTAGCTCTCCCCAAACCAATGACAGTGCGGAATCCTTCCTGCGCCCTGTGCGCCCAGAAGGAAGCAGTGGTCAAGAAGCCCCCGACCTTGGACTTTCTGAGAGCAGAACCTTGCCCACCAAGCCCGCATGTTCTGAGAAGTAACAGCATCCACCCCACCTCCGCAGGACTCTCTTCTCTCTCTGTCTCTAAGAAACCCAAGCCTCCTTCCTCTTCTGAGAAACGCTTTTGCAGAAATGGACGTTCTCCCCATTGCAAGGGCCAGAATAAATCCACCTCCCCTTCGTCGTCGGTGCGTTTTGTCTCACACACCAACTTCCAGTCAGCTTTATTCCTTGTTTTTTCCCTGGCCTTTCTTATTCCAGATGGTTAAAATGAGGGTAAAGTTTTCTATACTTTTCACAATCATTAATCAACTAAACTTCATGATGAAGCTAAGTGACTTTTTCCATTCTTAGGTGAAAAACATTGGCGCAAGACTCAGTGTTTTGCATCAAATGAAATAACTACCTAAGTTGTCCTACCATTATAGGTAAAAGAAAAAAACCCTGCATCTTTGCTAAGAGACTTTAAAGTCTGTGAACTGTTCGGCCCTGTTCCCTCAACTCCCCTACATGCCCTACATTTCGCAGAAGTAATAAAAACCTGCCATGTGCCAGGAATCCCAGGAGGTCCTGTTCCCACATGTATTTACTTCTCCCAGCACTTCTGGAAGAAAGTTATGATCACCCCGTGTTTCTGGCGAAACAGCACAGCCTGTACGGAGGGGCATTCAGCTCCGGTGCAGACGCCAGGGTCTGAATATGGGTTTTACCACTAACTACCTTTCAACACCCAGGTCCCTATTCCCAAGCACACTCACCAGATGTACCAGTGGGATATGCATCAACCACACATATTCCAACAAGGAAATACCTCTCTGCCCCTCTCCAGTGGGAAGGAAAGGCCTGGCTGAAAGCTACTTGAGGTCAGCTAGACTGAGGCTCACCTATGGACAGGGCCACTTTCCTTCTGCAGGGATAACGCACTCATCAGGCAACAGGCTACAGGAGCCAGAATCCTCGCTTTAACACATCAAGCCGAGAGAAAATGTCTAAGGACTGAAGTTCTGACACAGCATTGCCCAGGTTCAGAGAGAACAAAACCAAAACCCAGCTCACCTCTTGTGTCGTCCCAGATAAAATACACTGAGGTTCAATATAACTAAGTTGCCCTCTAAATTCACGTTCTTTTGAGGGAGTATTTCTATTGTTTCAGTTGTCTGAGTTCACTGGGAAACATTCTTTTGAGAAACAGAAAGAAAAAGCAGGGTTCCCACAACTCAGTGGGCTCACAGGGTCGTCCCAGGGGTCAGGAGTGCGAGGGCAGCGACCCAAAACCGCCGACACGCCCGGGAGGCTGGGAGGCCGGGCCCGCCACACTTTCAAATGGAGCCAGCTGTCTGTTCTGACCCGGTTCTTCATGAGCTGCACAGGCATCTTGAGAGTTTTTAAACTCAGGTCTGTGTGGTGACTTTCTAGTGTTACTTTATCCATCTTCTCAACCAGTCACTACCCCTTGGCTCTCACCAGAAGCCTGGCACTGGGAGAACCCAGGTCTTGGCAACCAGAGCGGCACTAGCCCGGCCCAGGTTGTCCCAAGGCGTGAAAAGAAGGAAGAAGAATCAGATCTAACGTCACCAGGAGCTCAAGAATGACAAAGGCGGCCCTTACAGAGAGCATTCACTGCGGGGCAGTCCCCACCGTCTGGCCACATTACAGAGACAATGACTTCGTTCACCATCAGCATTTATTGGGCACCTGTTATGTGCAAAGCACTCCGCTAGGCGCTGGGCAAGATACAAAGATAAACCCACAAGACTGCCCTCGGAGAGCTTACAGTCTAGTATAGGAGTGCAGTCTCTGGAGAAGATCTTTTAGGTGTGATTGACCTCCCCTGACCCACCCCACCAAAAAAAAAAAAAGAGGGGGTGGGGGGGAAGAAAACCACCTCAAGGTTACTAGACTTGGTTTCAGCCATTTTCTCTGAGTGCAGCAGCTTCACATAAAAGCAAGCATCAATCGGAAAGCCTTGTAAAATGCATACTTTTACTCATAAACAAAATTCACTTTCATTAGAAAAATGCTGAATATTTATTGCAATTAAGAAAATCCTCAAACATATCTTCAGTATCTTCATGGATTTTTTCTTATGAATCTGTATTTGTAGTTTCCCAAATTGCATCAAAACATGCAACCACTTTTTGAAACAAATCTCTTTAAACCACTGGCAGTCACATAAAAGGTACACAGACTGCCTGCTAAAAGCAAGGGAAGCATCTGAAATGGACACGTTTACTACCAAAATTCACAGCTTATGGTTTTTTCCCCCCCATAAACTCATTTCAGGTCAAGTCAAAGCATTATAAAATAACACCTCCGTTAACCTATACCCCCGAAGACCCAAAGCTTTAGCTCATTAAGCTTTAGATAGAACAGTGAACAAACGTTCCTTGCGGCCTTCAAGCCTCTCTCTTAGTTGCCAGACCCACCAAAGAGCTGTAAAATACTTCCAAAATCAGAAGCTCAAAATAACCCCCTTTTCCTATTACACCATAAGGAATTTCTGAAGTTTTCTGTTATCTTCCTTTCAGCATAAAGGAACCAAATGTAATCAACTGGGGGAATAGAATCACTGATACAGCTGCTTGTCTAGGTTAAACTGCTAGAGAAAAGGAGCATGTAAGCACAACATCTTAAAATTAACTCATTTCTAAACATAATTACTTTAGATGAGTGTCTTGCAATTATTCTCTTCCTAGGATCATCCCTGGGCTCCGATGTTTCTAATTAAAAGTGTAAAGCCGGGGGCTTCCCTGGTGGCGCAGTGGTTGAGAGTCCGCCTGCCGATGCAGGGGACACGGGTTCGTGCCCCGGTCCGGGAAGATCCCACGTGCCGCGGAGCGGCTGGGCCCGTGAGCCATGGCCGCTGAGCCTGCGCGTCCGGAGCCTGTGCTCCTCAACGGGAGAGGCCACAGCACTGAGAGGCCCGCGTACCGCAAAAACAAAAACAAAAAAAGTGTGAAGCCTTGGGTCTTTATGGAGACTTTCTAAGACTTCTTGAAAACACTGACGCTGAGGTTGATCATATGGTTATCAACTGAATACAGGTCCATCTTCTTCGTGCAGAATTACAGTGAACTTACAAATCTGTGCATACCCAAAAGTGAGTTCCTGAGAGGGAGGTTTCTTATTCCCGTGTTGGCGCATTCTTGTCCTGAGCAGCTTCCCTTAGCTAGTGAGTAAAAGCAAACGCATCCATTGTGCTAGGGGGCCTTTCTACTCCCGTTTCTCACTGAACTCCAAAAAGTGGGTGGGCCTGGACTGAACAGAAACTGGAGTAAATTTCCACATTCATCTCTAGCAAACACAGATCCACGCATGCAGAGGCCCATGAACACCTAAACCAGCCCCGGGTCTGGCTAAGGCTGCAGGCTTCTTACGTGTACCCGCCTCAAGGAGAACACACCCAACTTTTAAGCTTTGATGCCGATAGATTTTAAGTTTGTACAAACTATGTAAGAAGTTAAATCTTCTAGGTGTAAAATCTAACAGAAGTAAAGTCAGATCAATATGAATTATGTGTTGACTTGTCTTTCAATCATCTGGCTGCCGTCACATTACTGAGGTGCTTTTCTGTTCAATCTCTCTGCCAAACGGATCCAACAAATTTTACAGACGTGTGTGGTATAAAAGAACTACTATTTAAGCTAACTAGTCCAACTCTGGCATTTTACAGATAAAGAAACGGAGACCCTGAAAAGTTTAATGAAAAAGCTGGGATCCAAACCCAGTCTAGCATTCATGATACTGTACTTCTGATCTTCAACTAACCTTCACAGAACACACACCCTTACAGGTAAGAGCTGTTCCAACCAATGCAATTAAACGGAGATGTATTTCATATGAAATAAGTATAACAAATGTTAAGCCACTAATGTAAGCTACTCTTAGAAGATATTAGCCCTTTTTGGTTACTGCTGATGACGCACCTACGTGTGTGGTCTTGCTCTTAGGGGGACTGATTTGCAGCTGCTTCCCTTGAGGACGCTTATTTGCCCACTGTAGAAAAGAATCATGTTAAATATGATCATATAATCAAGCTCTAAATAATTTTTACATACATTTGGATTCTTATACTTTTAACATGAGTATAATTAACTTCTGCAGAGAATGAGTGAGATATTAACCTCTATATAAATTGTTGGCAACTTGAAAATTAGTCATTTCCACACAGGATAGGAAATCTCTTCTAGGTAATAGAAAGGGCATCCAGGGTAATAAAAAATATAATAAAAATTATATAAGTGAATTTTGACTAGTCTGTAATCGGAGGTATAAAAAAAGGATATGCTTAAAGAATCAGATCTGAGTTCAAGGGTTAACACCCTTCCTTGCTAGCTATGTAATAACCTTGAAGCAATTCCACAAACTTCTGGGTCTGTTTCTTTATCTGCAAAGAGCTAACATTTGCACTACTTACCTCATTAGATTACTGAGGATCACATACAGTAAAATATATGAGCGCCTGTGAATGGAAATGCACACCAACACATATCGATTACTATTACCCCCAATAATTATTCAAATGTGGACCTAGAAAAATAATTAAATAATTACCACTCCGTGGCACTAGGCATGCTCACTAGATAAACCATGCAAACATTTTCAACGTTCAGTGGCAATGTTAAAAAAAAAAAAAAAGAATCACACAAAGATATAATACCAAGGAACTTTTTTAGAGAAAGCACTGAAAGACACACATTTGGTTAAGAGACTTTAAAATGATTTTAGAATGATTTACAGCATATAAAGAGGTATTTAGTCTTTAGTGGAGGAAGTTGCTAGTCACCTGTCAGAAAAACAAGCATTGTGGGCATTCCTAAGACAAACGGAATAAAATTCATCACTTTTCGCTATTTTGTAAACCAGGCTTCTCACCAACAATTGTATTAATTTTTCCAGTATTCAGACATACCCTAAAAGAGGTAATAGAGAATGTCTGCTTCTAAATCACATCCAATGTGAACTTGCATAAATGCAAGGCATAAATAGAGTTCTTATAACTCCACAGGCACCTGAAAGTTTTAACTACCCTTCATGCTCACTTCATATTCCATAAAGAATAATGGAAATACAGGGAATACTTCAAATATAAATATTTCACAAATCCTTCTCATGTGGCTGTCTTATTCTTATAATACTCCACTCTGATGGCCTTTGTTTGTTTTTGTTTGGAAAATTAAGTAGTACATTAACCTTTCCCTTCAAATATGCCTTTTGATGTTCATTCTTACACCAAAAAAAAAAAAGTTAACAACCCAAAACAAATAAAGATGCAAGGGAAGAGATAAACAAGATACAATTCATTAGGTACAAAAATATGCTGTTTCAAATTCAGAATAATTTAATAACTCTTCGTTATTTCATATGTATCTGGAAATGGGACAGATACATGTCCTGATCCTGTCACAAGAGGTAGAATTCCAGCATTTGGTACAACGTTCCAAGATAGGGTTAAAGTGACATTCCTGTTTCCCCTATAAAAAGATATAATAAACAGATGTCAGCAGAAACATTTGTAGTTCAATAAAAACATTTTAATTCAAGCACTGAGGTATCAAATACTTTATTTTTAACCAGCTATTCCTAATTGGAATTCTAATCTACACACAAGTTCTTCTCAAGTCGTTTGAGATCCGAGATGATGCTGGGAAACAGCAGCATTCTCACTGCAGGTCCCCCATAATGACCCTCCTCAAGTCACTTAAGTCACAGTTATTCGAGCCATCAACCAAAACGCTTAAATGAGTAAAACACAGAAAACAGGGAGATTTGAGCTAGAAATCAGGAGACGATGATTTGAAACCTAATTCTATCATTATCCAGATGGGCAAACCTGAATCAATCAAACTCTCTCAGGGCTGGAAACTTTTCATCTGCAAAACCAGGTTTGGTTAAAATAGCTCTCCCCTAAAATCCTTTCCAAAGTTGACCCGCAGAGCTTAAGAGCTAAAACTGACCCAAAAGATCAATCGTTCTAATTCCTTCATTTTGTATAAAAGGAAGCTGAGGTTCAGAGAGATTAAGTGAACCGAAACTAGAAACTTCAGCATCAACTCCTAGACCAACACGCGGCTTCCTCGTTCAGGTTCCCAGGCAGGCTCCTCTGACACCCCCGAAGGAGCCCTTTGACGACAGTCCCACTCCCGGGCCAGCAGCCCAGGCTCCCTGTACCCTTAAGGGCAGAAGCCCCAGGCCCTCCTCGTCTCACCATTACAGTTCCCATAATGCGAGAGAACTGGGCACTTTTTTAGACCTGGGTTTGCACGGTACTATTTCTACCCCATCTTCCAGTTCACATCTGTATAAATACTTTTCTTTCTCAACTTTTCTTTTTAGCTGTTTTTCTTTAAAATAAAAACACATCACGTCTTTCTCTCCCCTTCATGTAACATCACACGTAAAAAATGACAAAGAATTGCTCACTTGAGACCATTTCCATCGTCAAAGAAAAAATACTTTGTTTTCATATCTTTCAGCAGCAGCTTTGGATTATCACCTCTCAGAACAATCTTGTCCCACAGAACAACCTGGTTCAGAGCCTACATTAAAATAAAAATTAATTAGATAATTCAACAGATATAGCATCTCTGTCACTTCAGAAGTATGTTAAGCGAAGAGTTTAATTTATATGAATGAATCCAACTTTGAGGGAACTGCTAAAATCTTAAAGCAGACAAAATGGTAACAAGTAGATAGACACAGGAGTGAAACTTCTGGACAAAAGAAAGATACTTCCCTAAAGGAAATCACCCCTTTCGCCAAGGCAACTGTATTATTTAGAGCCCTCAAAGTTTAATGCAAGGTTTTAGACTTACGTGCTCTCCAGAGTGAGGCCCTAGGAGAAACAGAAGGCACTAGAATCCCTAGAAGGGAAGCATTCTTTTAAATCACTTTTCCCTGTAAAATTTCTGAGACCCTCCAACCCTGTGGACACTACATGGTGCCAGGGAAACAGAGAACTAATCCCTGTAGATCACACTGCTAATACAGGTCACTGCTGCTAGATTATCTCATGAAAATTTATATATCTCCAAGGTTTTTAAATTATCAAGGCATCACTAAAGAAATGAAGACTTTTTAGGGTTTTTTTTTTCCTTTAAGGAAACATAGGCACATTATTGTTTTACTGGCAAAATCCTAGAAGTCAGACAATTCTTTTAAGCCACTGCTTTGACATATCATAAGCAAGTTTCGTTTGGAAAATTAGAGTTACGAAATGGAGAAAAAGCACATTTGTAACCACTTCTAAATGCCAAGAAATGTGTTCTTATGAAGCTACCATCCATTAGCTTGTGAGGCCAACTGCTCAGCATTAACTAAAAAGAAATGTGGAGCAGTTAAGTTCTAAAAAGGGGTTCAAATCTTCACCTTAAACCCTCCAACATTAAACAGAAACATCAAGACTGAAGAACACAGAATCAAAGATATGCCAAAGTAAAATGACTTTTTATGTATATTTATTCATTCACCAAAGCAGTGATCTGTCAAATTCCAAACTGTATTAACTTACTGGCCACGCTGGAGTAAATCAGGGTGATGAATCTGCTCAGGTGTCTCCATCACCAAGAAGGTGACGTATTTATTTGGATCATTTGCTGAAACTTGTAGAATACTTGTGCTTACAGCTGTCACTCTTATCTAAAGAGCAGCTTTTTCTGTTTAACGCTTTGTTGATTCTCAAGGGCAGGGATCAAAACTTATTCAACCCAATATTCTTACTGCCCAACAAAGTATCCTCCATAAGAGATGTGCTCAAAATAAATATACAAAGAATTGAAGTGCTAATGATTCCAGTTAACTAATCAAACCAATCAACAAATAAAGTTGATTCATTTGTCATCCCTTGAAAATGAATATACAGTTCAAATACAATACAGAAGTAGACTCATCTCTTCACTACGAATTACCTCAGGCTATGCTGGTAACAAAACATAAGGGTAACTCAGGTAAAAACAACATAGAAGCACATTTTGGTTCCACAGATTTCACCTTTCGGAGTTAATGCACATACCAGAATCATTCACCTTACACTTTTAGGACCTAAGAAGATTTCTGTTTTATCAATATGCTATATAAGTATTTTAACCCTTACTCTTATCTTCAACAAAAGCTCTAAATCAGACTGGACTAATAAATTTCAGTCACAAACTAATAGTTTTAATAATGTTATAATAGGTTTTAATCTAACAGTTTAATAGCTTTTAATTATAAAACTTCTAATCAACTCTAATTTAAGATTAAAAAGACTACTTTAAGTGCTCAAACTGATGAGTCCTGTACAACTCAAAACAAAGTAATGTATTTCTCAATATAAATTAATTGTAGATATATGGCTTAATAAAAGACTATCAGAACAGCTCACATCACGTATTAAAAGAGGAAAAATATAAATATTTAGATGGATTTTAAAATAATCTAAGAGACGATTCACAAATTAGTTATCTTTACAGTTTTTGATTACATATCTGGGTAACAGAGTTGTAAGCACAAGTTACAAATTTCACTGATTCAAGTATCTTGCCGTCTATCTCTAATGGTAGCTGTGGAGAGAGTATCTTAGCTTAAAGAAGACTTAGCTGAGGAGTAATTCGACCGCCTCATTTCCTCATAACCCATAGTTCAGCAACATCCTGTTGGAGCTTATCACTGCAAACAGTCTCCAAAGATTTTTGATAATGAATTATTTTGAACCCAAACTACGTATCTTTATTTACAAATTACGTACATGATACACATTACTATTATCGTTAGATATATTATTATTGATAGTGAATGTAAATGTGCATTTCAAATAGGCTTCTTGACTAATGCTAAATTGTTCTCAGCCAACTATTTATTAGATCTCTTTGATTTTTTTTTTTAATCCTTTAACGTGGCTGTCAGCTCGGCCATTTTCCTGTCGCTCACACGTGTCTGGACCGTTAGCATTCTCTTCAATCTCTAATTTCTTTGAAAGAATTTTTTAACCATTTTTCCATTTGTGAGGATTAGTTTATTTAAAACTAGATGATATAATCTACTTAATTGGGTACACATTGCACAACTTTGCAAAATGCTGAAAGTGAACGGACACATGTATGCAGCAGGCTGACCGCTTGCCCTACAGAATTCCCCCTCTTCCTCCAGAGAAGGTGCGTGTTTTAGGAGGCGTGTGACTTAAGGACCCAGTAGAGTATCAGTGTCAGTCCACAGAGTATCAGTAAAATTTCACATCTTTTCCCTCTTACTTTAAATTGAGAAATACATAAATGGACTTTTGGCTTCCGGCGTAGCACACGAGGAGCTTGCAACTTGCCACTGCATCCTAACGCCAAGTAAAACGCTGAACAAACTGAAAATCTGGCAACTCTTCTTAGATCCATAAGAAAAGAAATAGTAGCTCTTAATTGTTTTCCTTATATATCTAGGCATTACCTTGCTTGCACCCCACTCTCGGGAACCACAATGCAGGGGGGCTGTAGAAGCAGACAGAAAAACAAGAAAGACAGAAGCTACCAAAGGAGATGAAGTTTTCTTAGTAGAGTCACCTTTCCATGGGCTTGTGATATTTACTAAATTACTCAGGTCAGATATTTCGAATATATAAAATTTATATTCTTTTCTAAAGAATGAGGTTTTAAATATCTATGAAAATACTTCTATACATATACTTACATTATTTTTTGTTGAATATTCGGCTGATAAATAAAGAAACAACTGCTTAACATTCCAATCAAATATATTTTCTAGATGTATATAAATTAAGGGATATATAAATCATAAAGCAGCATACAACTTTAAAACAGATTTTAGTTATTCTTAAATTAATTATTCATAGCAATACTGATACTAAAATTAAAAAAAAAAAAAGGAGAGGTGGCCCAGAAACATACTGGGCCTCTAATTTAATAAAAATATATAGAAGATGATATAAGTCAAAAAATATCAGTGAGATTATCAGTATCCTGCCCTGCTCCTCTAAGCATTACTACCTGAGATACTTCAATTAATACAAACTTAACCGAGAAATACAAAATTTCGTTTTCTGTAAAATCAACCCACTAAGTCTAAAAGAAAGAGGACTTAGTATTTCAAGCACATATGATTCCACTGGAGTTCTGAGTATAACCAATCACCACAATATAACTTAATGTTAAGCAAAAGTGAACTAGGCTCAAGTAATTAAACCAAGTACGGTAAATTGTACATATTATTTTTGGACATATGCCAGTAGAGATCAAAATGTCTCAACCCATGAAGTGCTTTAGTAAGAGTACACAGCTGAATACCAATCTGGTTTCATTAGTTTGCACCCGAGTGAAAAAAACTCACCAGGATTAATTACAAGACTGGTGTGTCACTGAGAAATGAACTGAGTTAATGTTTGGATTTCATTAAGCATCATATGTAAATGGTTAAGTCATTTTATTATATCCGTTTATATACTAACAGCTACATGTTCATGACATTCCACTCTTAGATATGTGTATCCACTAAGAATCACTATTTTGGAATTCAGAAGCCTTAAATATCTCTCTATAAAAACAGGTACAATTTCAAGTTTTAGCAGCCATATTAAGAAAATCTAAACTACAAATGATGAAATTAAATTTCACTATAATTGCCCACATACACAAAGTTCCTACTTTCACACTAGCTCCAAACTCTCTCTCACTAGCTTAGATT
Source organism: Pseudorca crassidens (assembly GCF_039906515.1). NCBI lineage: Eukaryota > Metazoa > Chordata > Mammalia > Artiodactyla > Delphinidae > Pseudorca > Pseudorca crassidens. The sequence continues at coordinate 32,489,009 of NC_090316.1, read as the reverse complement.
TTTTTTTTTTTAAGAGATGAAGACTTAAAAGCAAAAGTTTAACACAGGACTTTTCTGATGGTGTACTCTATTTCCTAGAAAAGTGCCTACAGAACTAATTCCTAGTCTACTTCTAAACCTAGTAATTTATTTCTAAAAAACTCAAGTTAAAAATAATTCCAGGCTAGTAAAGAGACTTGTCAGGTAAACTCCACAGGTAGATAATCTGCTTCCACTGTTCAGATAGTTGCTTTACACAAGTTCAAACAGTTCAATCTCCATAACCAACTTTAATCCTGGGGTCTTAAAAAGGCAGATGAGATCCCAGAAGTGGCAGGTAACAATGCTGCCAAGATAGTAATCTAAGACCCTAAGAGAAGATTAAACTGGCCCAGTGACCAGAGGTGTCAAAAGGTGGAAGTTCAAAATAAAGAGAAAATATTTAAATCACGTCCATTTTAAATAACTCTTTTAATTGTTACGATTTCTCTGACTCTTATTATAAAAGTACTTATAAGAAGAACGATAATGCTAATATGGTTTACCAATAATCATTTGACAATGACCTTCTGAATCACAGCAGATGCAATTCACTTTTTCAACATATGTTTCTCTCTGCTATCACAAAACATGGACATATTCTTGGGGATTGTACATGAAACGTTACATCTAAGTAGGCTGAGTAGTGGTTACATTCTTCCGTCTTTAATTTAAATGATCTAATTTTATCTTCTTTCCTAAATACAGATTCAAACTCTCTTATAGCTTTAGATCTATTTAATGTTTCTGTGAAGAATTTAAAGTGTGTTCACACAATAATAACTCATCAATCTATAAATACAAGTTTTCTCAAGGTTGAACGAGGAGGTATTAACACGACTATACTGATGAAAACATAGGCATAGAAATTTCCAAGGTCTGACTGATTCAATGGATAAACATACTTACTGTCCCCCAAATCACTAAATATGTATATCATTGTAATACTAGAGAAAGAGCGATGAAATATTTGCTAAAAAGGATATCAGCAGTTATATCAAATGTAATGAATCCCAGATCACTTCTTTCTCTAGGTCCAGTGAAGTCTTCTACATTTTTTCTAGAAATAAAGATAATAGTTTCACCATCCTTCATACATAACAGCATACAAAACTCACAAAATTCCTTACATACGTGAAAGACAGGGTCTAGCTGTATCCCACAAAGAAAAAAGTAAAAATCAGAGAAACTGGTAAGTGTGACAATAGAAACATTCTAATCCACTATAGAAGTAGGTCTTCAGCTATTTTCATTTACCTTCAAAGAACCCCTAACAAAACCCAGGGGGAGAAAAAAAGTGCTCATAGAATGTGGAAATACTCGATGTCAAGTGATTTGGTAGACTGGGTAGAAGAAAATTACATTTGACTGCAAGGTGGTATGGAAACCAAGATTAAATGAACAACTACTATTCACTGAGCACGTACTACGTATGCGTCCGGGTCAGGGCCACTATGTGTTTTTGACAATTATCTCAATCCTCACAACAGGCCTACGAGTTGGGTATTACTTCCACTTCAGACAAAAGGAAATGAAGACCCAGGAAGGTAGGAAGCTTGCTCAAGGTTCACAGTAGCTAACAGCTGTTCAGTGTGTACCATGAGCCACCCTCTTCTAAGCCCTCCCAGAGCAGACAGCGCTCGTGATGTCCAGCCTGAGTCTACCGGAATCTAAAAAAGAGTACCTAACAAACATCAATGCAGGAAGGAAAAAAAAAAATAAGTGGGGAATAGCCATTAGATGACTGGCTTGTTGGCGTTTGTGACTTAGAAATAAAACTAAGGTTGAAGACGAGGGAGCTTTCGTTGGAAGATGGCACAGATAAGAAGGACACGAGAACCAGGGGGGGAAAAAAAACTACGAATCGAAGAAAGTGCCAGAGAATAAAAATCAGCATAAAAAATAAGCATTAACGAAAGGACAATGTCATTTCAAAATTCTACTTCGGGCATTTTCGCAGATTTATTCAAGCGGCTAGCCCTTCACAAATAAAATTAAAAGCACGCCGCCTGGGAGCGCTGGGAGGCCGACTCCTCCCCGGGCATCCAAACCTCTCTTGCCAACTTCGCAGGCGCCGCGGGTACCTTCGGCGGCGGGACGAGGGGGACGGACCCCGCGGAGGGGCTGTCGGGGGGCGAGTCGGGCCGGGAGCGCCCGGGACCCCGAGCCCCGCGCCGGCGGGGGTGCGGCCGGGCTGGCCGCTGGGCTGGTGTGGTGCTCCCTTATTGGCCGGGCGCGGGCGAGGGAAGTGAGGCACAGGAAGGAAGCGGAGGCAGCGACCCGAGCAACGCTCGAAACGAACATTTAAGAGCAAGCCCGGGAAGGTGCGGCGGAGGGTGGGAGTCGAGGGAGAGCCCCCAGTGGATCCGCCCGGGGGCGAAGGCCGCTCGGGGAGGCGGGGAGGGGAGGGGGTTCGCGCGGCAGCCCGGCCTCGGCGCCCCCCGCCCCGCCCCGGCCCCGCCGCCCGACCCCGGCCGTACTCACAGCATGATCCTCGAGACGTGCAGCCGCACCGGGACGCTCCGGTCTTTGAAGGCGGTGGTGATGAAGCAGCCGAAGGTGAGCGCCGCCATCACGCTCAGCGAGAAGGCGAACAGCGAGTTCGCCCGCGACAGCACCGTGTTCATCGCGGCCGACGCCCCGAAACCCGCTCCCCACGCACACCCGGCACCCCGTTCCGGCCGCGGTCCACCTCTCTGCGAGCCGCGCCGCCTGCGCCGAGCGTTCCGGGGTGGGGGGAGTGGGGCGCGCTGCCGCGGCCCCGCCTCCTTTCCGGTCCCCGGACGAGAGCGAGCGCGCGCGCTCCCGCCGCCTGGACACACCCACCAGCGGGCGGGACGCGCCGAACCGGAGAGCCGGAGCCGCGCGGGGGCCCGCCCCTCCTCGCGCGGCCTGGCGCCGCCACCAATCAGCGACCAGCAAGGGAGGGGCGGGGCTTCGCCGCGGAAGGCCCGCCTCCTGGGCGCTGGCTTCCCGTCGTTCGGCCCGCGGCTCGCCCACCATCCTTTCCCCGCCCTTACGGCAGGTGCTCTGGCGCTGCGGCTTTCTGGGTGCTTAGGTTCCGTCGATTTGCACTTTAAACCGGCAGCGGGGCCAGGTAGTTTGGTTTGTGTCCTGACGTGTCGCGTTTGGAAACAGAGCTTTAGAAAGCGCCGAGTCTTCCCCTTTGTCAAACCTGGTCAAAGTTAGAACTTCGGCTTTTTCGGAGGGCGTGGGAGCCTTTACTTTACTTTCCACGCCCAACCTTAGACCAGTTCCTATTAATGCTTTGCCTTACAGCGGCCGCTAACGCTGTGTTAGGCGATAAGGATGCTGCTACCCAGTTTAAATAGTCCATTTAACAAGGTGTATTGGGGAGCTGAAAGGATGACCTCACTAGGTCCTTAGGATCAAAGGCGGTGGTGGCTGTGGAATCGCTATGTCTCACGAAGTATAATTTAAGTTTTATTTACATAAAATATTTAATATGTATCATATATAAAGAAGATATGTACTATAAAATACATAAACTTACAATTTAACATTAGCAAGCCCTCAATACATAATGGCCCTTAGGGGCCGTAGGGTTCATACAGTGCCAATCCCTGAGCTTAAATATACCGTCTGCCAACACCTTTGTTCCTTTTGCAACGAGGCTTTTTCGTACTTATAAAAATGGGATTCAGAGGGCCCAGTAATCCGCTGAAATTATTTTTTTTTTTAATTCTCTGTCCGTAAGCCAGAAGAGTTTACGAACACCTGAGATACCTGCAAACCAGAAAGTGATGGTATGATCCTGATGCTGGCTTACGTTGTCTATCGTTGAGCCCTTGCTTCTTTGCATTATTCATTAATCACTCAGTTTTCATACAGCCATGCAGTTAGAATTATTACTAAGTGCCTACTGTTCCAGGTAGAGTTCTAGGCTTTGAGAGTACAGGACTAATAAGGCAAAGTCCCTGCTAAACTGGAGCAAAGCCAAGTAATGAAAAATGGATAAACTATAAACTAAGGAGAGATCCTTAGTTGAGTTAAAACCCTAAATTTTTATCTTCCAGGCAGCCAGAGGTTATTCAATAAAGCAACGATTTATTGAATACTTAGCACAGTGCATAAACAAAACAATTAGGTATTCTTATTATAGGATGACTTAGAGAAGGGCTGCTTGTTGTTACAGGTGTTGATGTCCAAAGAGAGTATTCTAAAAGATACGGGACTGCAAGTATGGGTTTATGTAAGAGATACCCAGCAGAGTGGTCCAGCTGAACAATGTATGTATAAAGCATTAGGTGGAAAAGAGTCTGGAAAGGTATATTAAGGGCCTTTTGTAGAAAACCTGGCCAAGGAGTTAGGATCTTATATCACAAGAAGTTACATGTTAAACAAGAGTGGCATCACTGAACAGACAGCCATTTATAAGTTACATGTAGAGAGTAAGCGTCTGATGTTGACCACAAAGGGACAAAAAAAAGAACGATAGGGACATTTCAGAGTCAAAAATCTATGATTTAGCAATTGCTTAGATAGGGGTGTGTGCAAAATATGGTGGAAAGGAGATTGTGAAAGCACAAGTGAAATTAATATTATTATTATGACATCATGGCTTGAACTTGAGTGACTGGAAGTTCCAAAAACACATGCAAGTCCACGATAGGAGCAGAATAGGGATGGGGTGGGGAATTCTCTTATTCTGTTGTAATTCTCCCATTGTTTCTTTGGATTGTCTAGATACTTAATCATACCATGTACATTAGAGAACACTTTACCTTTTCCTTTCCAGTTTTTAAATTTCTAATTGCATTCTCTTGTCCATCACAGTAGCTAATATTTCTAACAAAATCCTCAATAATGGAGATAATTGGCATCCTTTCATTTCTCCAGCAAGTAAGATAGTGGCTTTGTGATGTAAGTGGTGTGTGTGTGTGTGTGTGTGTGTGTATCATATTGATATCTAGGAAATATCCATTAATTCCTTTTTTATTGAGAAGTGTTCTTTAACATGAATGAGTGTTGAATTATTTTCGCATGTGTTTTCTGTATCTTTGGATGTGATCGCATAATTTTTCTCCCTAACTCTATGCCATAGACTGAATGTTTGTGACCCCACCCCCCAAATTCATATGTTGAAATCCTAACTCCCAGTGTGATGGTATTAAGAGATGGGACTTCCAGTAGGTGATCAGGTCATGAGGGTGGAGCCCTCATGAATAGGATGAGTGCCCTTCTAAAAGAGACCCCAGAGAGGTCCCTTACACCTTCCTTCATGTGGGGACTCAATGAGAAGACTGCCAGTCTATGAACCAGGAAGCCGGCTCTCACCAGACACTGAATCCACCGGCACCACGATCTTGGACTTCTGACCCTCCAGAACTGTGAGAAATGAACTTCTGTTATTTATAAGCTACCCAGTCTATGGTAATTTGTTATAGCAGCCAGAACAAACTAAGACACTCTATTAATATGATGGATTATATGAACAGATTTCCTAATATTGAACCATTGCACATTCCTGGAATAAACTCCACTTGGTCATGATGAATTAATTTTTTTTTTTTTGCGGTACGGGGGCCTCTCACTGTTGTGGCCTCTCCTGTTGTGGAGCACAGGCTCCGGACGCGCAGGCTCAGCGGCCATGGCTCACGGGCCCAGCCCTTCCGCGGCATGTGGGATCTTCCCGGACCGTGGCACGAACCCGTGTCCCCTGCATCGGCAGGTGGACTCTCAACCACTGCGCCACCGGGGAAGCCCATGATGAATTAATTTTTAATATGATCTTGGGCTTTCTTTTCTAATTGTTCTTTTAAGTTTTTGCCATAAATATCCATAAGTGAAATTGATCCATGTTTTTCTTTTTTGGTCATAATATTATACTCAGAATATGAATTTGTAAGTTTTTCTTGTTTTTCTATGCACTAGGATATTTAAGTGGCACTTGGATTTATCTATTCTTTAAAAATTGGGTAGAAATTACCTTGATATGCTACTCTTCTTTTTTTTTTTTTTTTTTTTTTTTTTTTTGCGGTACGCGGGCTCTCACTGTTGCGGCCTCTCCCATCGCGGAGCACAGGCTCTGGACGCGCAGGCTCAGCGGCCATGGCTCACGGGCCCAGCCGCTCCGCGGCATGTGGGATCTTCCCGGACCGGGGCACGAACCCGCGTCCCCTGCATCGGCAGGCGGACTCTCAACCACTGCGCCACCAGGGAAGCCCTACTCTTCTTTTTTGATGGTTATTGATTTTTCATTGTAATTACCTATATGTGTGCTTTCTCCCTTTTTAATTATTTTAATTAGTATTTTTTCTTTGTTGAATTTTTTCAAAGAACTATCTTTTACATTTCCTAATTAAGTCTACAGTTCTTTGTTTTCTTATTCATTAACTTTTGTTTTTAACATTATCAACTATTTCCATTCCACTTTTCCTTGGTTTTCTAGCTTTAAGGATTAGACATTTAATTGACATATTTTCATTTTTATTGTTACGATAACCACTTCAGCTGTATCCTAAAATTTTTGATCAGTTGTGTTTAAATTTTGTATTTCTCTTCTGAGGGGTAGCTTAATTGTGTGTGTGTGTGCGCGCGTGTGTGTGCATGTGCACACGAGCTACATTTCCAGGAGGAGGGACCTTTTTCCTTTTGATGGTTTTAAATTGATGTCTGATTTTATTTCATGTAGACAGAGAATGTTGTTTCTACTCTTTGGATTACTGAGGTCTTCTTTGTGGCCTAAAATGTCACTTTTGTGAATATTCAGTGTGCACTGGAAAAGGGTATGTATTTTCTGCTAATGGTATACAGAGCTTGATATAGATCTATGAGATCTATCTTATTGATTATGTTATCTGTGTCTTTTATTTCCTTATTAACGTTTTGTTATCTTTGTTTTCTTGGATTGAGAGAGATGTGTTAAAGTCTCCAAATTATTGTGTTTTTGTCTCTTTTTCCTCTCATCTTTATACTTTCTGCTTTATACAATTTGTTAAGTAATAGTATGTCTTCACTATGAATGGTGTCTTTAGCATCATAAAGTATTCTTCTTTTCCTCTTAATGCTTTTCGATCGGAGTTCTAGCTTGTCAAATGCCAAGATTGCATGGGAGGAAATTGACGCTGTTATTTATCTAAAATAATACTGTAGACCTCAGTTAAGGTTTAGCACTTTTTGACTAAATGTCTTCTCCTCTTTGATAATTTCTACTGAGAACCTGATGGCGGTTATGAGAGGAACAGCTGGAGTGCTTTGTCAGCACTTGAATAAATAGGGAGTGGTCGACTGGGGAAGACATGCTTAGTTACATTTTCCAAGAGTAGGAAGAACCACAGGGTAAAGGTAAAGTCTCCATCTTCTTATTTGCAAATAATTATTCTTCTGTAACACTGAGCCAAGAAGAAGGAAGAGGAGTGACTTAGGGAATACTTTAAATAAAGCTGTGTGCACATGGACAGTTAGGCTGTGGAAGAAGCAGATAAGCCTAAAGAGACAGCATTGTAATCACATATGCTATTGTTCGGGATGTGCAAAGTGCCCCAGAAGCGCCAGGCTACCCAAGGAAGTTGCTGCGGTGGAGTGTGTTATAGGTCTGACCCACTGAGGACTCCCGTTAGAACTATTTTTCATAAAGGGACTATAAATTATACTGTCCATCATGGAGAGTCATACATTTTTCTATCCCTTTCAATGTCCAGGACAGAACCTTGTACCTAGTAGATGCTCAGAAAATTCTAGTTGAATTGAGGTGCCCTGAATCCATAAACTATATTTTTGAAGAATTTTCACAGAAAAGATATACATGTCATACGCAAATAACAAGTATTTAAAGTATAAATTGGTAAAATGGTATCAAGTGAAAGCTAACTTGGATATGAAGGCTGAGGACAAATTGTAGAAGGCTTCAATGCCAGGGTGATAAGTTTGAACATCACCCAGGAGACAGTTGGAACCTTTGGGAATTTTAGTTCATTTGAATATAAAGGCCATGGGGTCTCTAGGTAGATAAGTAATTTCTTAGGGAAGAATGAGACTGCCAGCAAGTAGACCAGGTGAGAGATTATCGCAGTAGTTCAGACATGAGATGATGAGCGTGTGAATCAAGGCGATGGCAGTGCAAATGGAGGGAAGGAGCAGATGCATCTGTGAATTTCCCTCCAATTTCATCCATAGCCTCTAGGTTTTTACTACATTGAGAGTATTTCCAAGGACTCTGGGAAGTATCCATATCAAGTCATTCAGCCCAAATTCCAGTCCTGGCACCAATTCACTGGCATTTCATGGATGCAGTTTCATGGAGGACTGTTTCACGGGTGAAGTCAGGAGATGTGAGACTCGTGGGTCAGAGACTAAGGACTTTGTTACTGGTGGCACAGCAAGCAACCCGAGCATCACGTTTGAATTGGTTCTTCTTGGCCTCCGAGTCCCTCGGGGGTGACCCAGAGGGCCCGGATGTCAGCTGTGCCCACATCATCTGCATTTTTGCTGAGGAATGTTAAGCTTGAGGAACGTACCCTTTTATTGCAAGCAGTAAGCAGGGAGACATCACCTCCTCCCTCAAGGTTGCCCGCTGCAAATACAACTCGAGAGATGGCCTGAGTAAAGAGAAGTCAGGGCTTTGCATGGTTGGCGTACCCAGCAAAACATGCGTGAACGCAGAGGTTCAAAGACTTCTCTCCCAGTGCGTGGATCCACAAGTTGTATGTGTTTCAAATTGCGATAAATGACAAACAGCCTTCAAAAGGTGGTGCCCATTTACCCTCCCAGGCACGGTTAACAACCATGGAGCTTTTGTTTTTTATGTTGAGCTGATTGCCAGTTTGCATTTCTGAATGTAAGGTTACAGATGAAATATGTTTATCGCTCATTAGTATTCTCTGTGAATTGCCTCTCCAAAATTGTCAGCCCCCTTTCTGCTGTGAAATGCTGTCTCTGCCACTTCCTTGATTTTTCTTGCCTGATTTTCAAGACCTCAGAGCTCTAAGTCCAGCCCACGTTGCCAAATTTGTCTCTGCAACACTCACGTTCTCCCCTAGCCCCCAGTGCCTTGATCTGTCAGACTCCTTGTGCCTTAACTCTCGTTCCCTTCACTTAGAACGCTCGCCCCTTCTATTCTCCCCCTCCACTTTCTTCCCATCTTTTAGGTTCCAACTCAGGCTTCCCTGCCTCTTTCAAATATTCCTTGACAAGTTCTACTTACCTGGATTTCACTGCTTTGAACTTTTTCAGAAACTTCTTTACATTAACCAGAATTTATAACTTAATTTTATGTTATAATAAATTTTTATGGTTATATCGTCTATGTCACCCTTACCTCCTAGGTTTGATTGCATGGATCTATGACTTCTTTTATATCCTATCTAGAGCCTCTTGGAGTACATATTATCATACGTGTATTTAACCAAACAGATAGCTTCAAAACTATTTTTTTCAAGATATTTGTTTAGTTAATGACTATTAAATAGACCATGCCAGTCTTATAATTCTAGTTCTATTCCTATGCATTTCTTTAAAGAGAGAAAACCAGAAAAACAAAAAGCTTAAGCAGAAGGAAAACCACTTACTGGGAATTTGAGGGGACAAAGAACTATGTAATTTAAACAAAACAAAACAAAACTTGTTGCTTTCAGGTCATTTTGTGTCTGTTAAAGTTTTTCCAAGCATGACTCCTATGGCACTAAGGAAATTTAAGAATATGTTTCAATTTTTGTTAGAGTATGTACCTTTATTTTCCTTGTTACTTACATGAAAATTACCCGTTCAGCCCAGGGCCCTTGGAATGAAGCAAAGAAGCAAATGTTTCCACTCAGGAGGCTGTGGGGCTTTTATAAGGTTCATCATCAGCCTCTAGAACATTCCTCCAAGCAGCCACTCATCCATACTTTTGTCCTTCCATTGTTGTCACTCTTTGCATCTTGGCTTTGCACTCTGGGTCTTCGTTCCTGTCTCGGGCCCTCCTTTCTCAGGCTGGCTTTTTGAACCTAGCCTTTCGGTCCACTGTCTTTGGCCCACCTGTGTGCGCTGTTAGCCTGCATGAGAGGTTAGCGCGTGGGTTCACAGCTGCCTGCCCCTCGTGCACAGGCCAGCATGGTTTATGACGCCTCCTCGGTCGGGGCATGGTGGTTAATTGGAAATTATCCCAGAGACCCTTGGTTTCCGTGGAGCTAAATGTCACCCTCCCAAGGAAAATGAAAAGCAAGAAGTCCTTCCGTATTCTCTAGACAATCAAAGGCATCCGGAAGTTATTGGGATTCTTTGGATAGAATAGGCAATTACTATCCACCTTCTCTGCTCGTAGCATCTAGACAACTGTCCTTGCAGGAAAGTGAGAAGCTGCTAGTGAAGCTGAGGCGTTCTCTTAGTTGGAGAGCCTGGGCAGCTCTTCTCTCTTCCTGCCCCTCAGACTCTCCCAGAAACCCACCGTTCCAACTGTATCTCTAACATGCTAGACATCTGGCTACTGGAAAATCCAGCTTCTAATCTGTATCACTGCAATCACTGCGCACACATCCCAAGGAAGCTCGTCCCAGCTGAGGAAAAGGGGCCTGAGAAAGGGCTGTCAGCCTCAGGCCAGCTTTGGGGCATCAGGTCCTAGTATGGACTTGGCCCAGGACCCTGCTATAATGAGTGCCGACCACCAAAGCTCTAAAGTAAGATCCAGACATTCAGACCATGCCTGGTGAGGTTTATTACTTCTTGCTCCTTTGCGTTCTCTTTAGTATAGAAAAGTTTTTAGATACCCACTGGCAAACAAAGCCCGCTGCATCTGGGATGGATATAAACGGGAAAATAGTTATGGGAACTGTGTCGAAGGGTTAACCCAATAGGCCTGAGACTGCTGTGCTTAGAAGTGCCTGCTTGCAGGGTTGGCCGTTGGCTGGCATCTGGGGACTCGGCTGGTAAACGGTTCCCTGAACTGGTATAAAACTTCCCCTAAATGATAAAAGCGGCTTACTGTCCCTAGACTGGGTAGAACCAATGTGGTTCGTGCCACACCTGCTCTCCTTCTGAGAGTCTGGAGTATTGGTACGTGCTAGGCAGAGGGTGACTTCATGACGATTCCCGTGTAGAAACCCTGGGCACTGAGTCGAACGCCTCCCTGGTGGACAGCACTGCACATGTGGTCACGGTCCCCAGCTGGAGGAATTGAGCACATCCTGTGTGACTCCACGGGGCGGGGGGGTCCTGGACGTCTGGGCCTGGTTCCCGCAGACGGCTTCCCGTGCACAGTTGCGCTCGGCTGATTGTGTTTTGTAATCCTTTCAGTGTCGTAAACCTTGGCTGTGAGCATGACTGTATAGTGAGTCCTGTGTGTCCTTCTAGAGAGCCACCAAAACTGAGGGGACCCCGACACAAGGACTATCTCCCATGTCATGAATCTTCACATTTAGAAAGTCCTAAAGGATTTCTACCAAGACATATGGAAACAGCCCCAGTCTGTTTTGTAAGGGGAGCTGCTGTCCTTGTCTGTGTTTTACCCTAAGTCCTGCACGTGCACTCGGTCTTGTGTTCCGGCCCGTGCTGCCCACATGCTCTGACCTACCGCACCGGGCACTTACCCCGTCTGGCCTTCAGGTTCCCTGCCTTTGCCACTCTGCTCCCAGTGCCCACTTGGGCCCTGCTTGTCCTGCCAACTCACGCGAGCACATCTGCCGGCGTGCTTGACCTTGAATTACCTGCTCAGTCCTGATTTTCACAGTCTTTTGCCTCCTCTCGTGCCCATGGCATTGGATGGAGACGCTTTCGCTGCTGCTTCTTAATCACTGAGCGATGCAGCGGCCTCATCAGCTCATCTGATCGCCCTGCAAGAGGAGTGAATTAGGCAAAATCCATAATTCCAGCCAAGTTCATCATTCTTTGTGTGAACGCAAAGAACCTTCATGCTCCTTATTTATGTGTGTAAAGCTGAAAAGAATTTAGAATCAATATATATATGTAACAGAGAAGGTTAGAAAACTCAGGGTAATACCTAAAACTGCTATTTTTTTCTGAGATTTTTTTTTTTTTTAGCTACTGAGAATACCTTAAAAAGTTAAAAATCCATGTAGAAATCTATTATTCTGTCTTAGTAACTTACAGAAAAGGAATAAGGAAATATTTGAATTCTTTACATCCTTACTTTGCAAGGTCCATTCTGAGAAAAAAAATTGTTTCAAGAGAACTTATTAGATTTCAGCTTCTGGGTGCTGAAGTATGTTCAGATTTTTTGCACTATTACATTTCTATGAATCCTTCTGTTGGAAGGAAGTAAAAAGTACCATTCAAGGGATGTGAACACACTACTAAAACTGGAATTCGTGAAGCACAAATTCCACTTCTGTGGTTTAATCGTGAGTCATATTGCGTGAATCAGTTCATATGTTTATGGTATTGTAGGAGCAGGTGGGGAAGCAAAGAACTTGTGACCTGGAATAAGAGCTGTTAACAGACGCTGAGAAAAGGTCGTGCCACGTGCACTGACGCAACCATGTCAGCAGGCAAGACCCAGCGCCCCAGAGACAGCTGTGGTTCGGGTGACGATCTGCATACGGGATTTGAGTTGTACGTGAACCCTTTGCGTGTCTTTCTGACCTTAGGCTGCTGATTTGTATAAGACACGTTTCACTATAAGTTATCATATTTAGCAGCTGGTAGTTTTTGTGACAACCTTCCTGGGAAAGATCCCAAGTGATTCCTGACACCAAGTGATTCTTGACACCAAGATCCCTGGAAAAAAGTGGTGAAAGGTGTCTTCCTTCTTTTCTCAAACAAATATAAAGAAAAAGCAAAACGTCAGTCAATCTGCAAACTACATTTCTTCACTTTCTATCTTCGTTGAGGCTTTGAATGTAGATATGGGTACAGAGAGGGACCCACATGACACATGTACTTCTCTTTGGTTCAAAGGCTTACAGTGAACTTATAATTCTTCTACCGAACCTAGAATTAGTGTTTTTAAGCTAACAATTATTTCTTACGTGTGAAACACCTTTGAAAATTTACTTAAAGGTTTAGGGAGAGAGTTGCTGGAATAAAACATGTAGATGATGGATATCTGAGAATATATCTTGATCATTTACATTAATTCTTAATGAAATAATTCCTGGTAAATCTTTTTTCTAAAGTTGGGTTTTCTAGCCACATAGCCTTGATGTATTACATGTACTCATTGGGCTTGATTTTCTGATTATAAGAGAAGCTTTGCAAAGCTGTACCCGCATTTGCCCAGAACTGTTCTGGTTTAACCTTGTTGTACTTGAAAATTTGTGATAGTATTTCATTTTCAAAAATGTCTTGGTTCATAATAAGTTCTAAGATTATGCTACAAATACAGCCGATGGTAAAGAATTTGGACTTTATTCTAAGTACAGTGGGATGCAGTCTTTTTGCTCATTTTGTGTTAGTACAGCTATAAGGATTTTACAGTTGTCTCACACTTTATCTTCTGCCTACTCCCTTGTTTGTTCTTCTGCGTCAAGCTAGAAAAATTTTCCTGAATCGCTCCCAAGGTCATCTAGCCACAAAGAACAGATAAAAGCCCATTTCTGCCTTTCCTGGGCCACTTGACATTTCTACAAGATTACTTCTCTCTGCCTGGATTTCTAATCCTGCAGTTCAGTTACTGTGTAAGCAGTCTTGCTATGTTGTTATAAACCATATCTCTATGTTTTAAATATTCTTGCTTATGGTACTTCTTTTCACATATTTTCTAACTTATTTTGACTGATCTTATAGCCGTCCAGTCTGCTGAAAATTATTCTGCTGTCCGCTTTCTGACCGTGGGCAGGTTATTGTACCTTTCCTTTGTAAAATGGAGCTATTAACACTACTACCTCCTAGGGGTTATATTAGTCTAGGGCTGCCATAACAAAATACTACAGACTAGGTGGCTTCAACAACAGAAATTTATTTTCTCACAGTTTTGGAGGCTTTAAGTCCAAGATCAGCGTATGGTCAGTCAGGGTTTGTTTCTGGGGAGGCCTCTCTTCCTGGCTTGTAGACAGCCACCTTCTTGCTGTGTCCTCACATGGCCTTTTCCCTATGTGCCTGCAGAGAGAGAGCTCTCATGTCCCTTGCTCTTCTTAGAAGGACACCAGTCCTACTGGAGTAAGGCCCTACCTTTATGACCTCACGTAACCTTTATTACTTCCTTATAAGCCGTATCTCCAAATACAGTTAGTTGCATTAGGGGTTAGAGCTTCAACATATGATTTGCGGAGGAGACCCAATTCAGTTCATAACAGGAGTATCATGAGCAATAAATGAGATATTACATGAAAAGATACTTGGAGTAGAGTTTCATATTTTGATAATTTTAGGATATACTGAAATACATAAGATATTTCTATATATTCTAAATTGATATAATAGTGCTCAATAAACGTTATCTGCTACTTTTATGTTTATTATTTGTTTTTGTTCTTGTCTGTCCCTAAGACTTAGCTTTTTTATTTCATTCCTGCCCTCCTCTCTAAGTCAATCTGTAGATCCAGGCTCTCAGCCATTGGGTTGATCATGTACCAAACAGACTTTAATGAGTCGTTCTTCACCAAAATCAGTGATTCTCATATGTAAAATTTGAAACTGCTGTTCACACTATCTACAGGAAAACAAAAACTTGGAATATGAGGTAGTTGCTTCAATTGACCAGGGTGGACTCGGGCAGTATTATATACAAAATTAATTGGGAAGAAAACGGTATCTTTGACACAAGTCATACTAAGTATTATCTGAGAGAATAATTCAATACAAACAATGATAACACTAATGATTCTTGTCATGATCTGTTGACTCAGAAAAGAAAAAGGGTTTAATTTTTAGTGACTTAAGTACAGCTGATGCAATTATGATACATGCAATCTTGCTATTTTATTATCAACTGTATTCATCTCATTCATCACCTCTGGGTTTTAAATGGTAACTGCACTCATAATGTAGTTAAACGCTGTATTAATTCTCCATCAAATATATTACAGATCCACTCCAAGTGCTAGACCAGATGTTCTTATGCCTTACAATGTGAAGCATCAGAGCCAAGGTAGTCAGGAACAGTGGTTCCCAAATGTTGCCTCATCAATTGGCTGCAAAAGAATTATCCGAGATATTTGTTTAGATAAAGCTTTCTGGACCCACTGATTCAAAGCTCTGAGGATGTGTCCTGCAGACTTCTCTCCCAGTCAGACTCATTGCAAGGTCCCTAGCTTTCTAAGCACTGAAGCTCATGAACGCCACCAGCATGTGTGGTCAGGTGGCACCCCACCGTATTTACTCCTGAGATTCTTAAAACCTAAGAGTTTCGTGGAGAATGATTTGAATGCTGCCCGTATTTGTGGTTATAGATGGTAAGAAGGAGGGAACAGAAGGGGTCTATGAAAGTCATAGTATAGCAACGGAGAGCAAGGAAGCCGATCAGGGAGATCACTGAAGCTTTATTCCCACTGGTTTTCTCAGGCTAAATTGACATTTTTATATGAAGTATATATTCGACCCACACAATGCTTTTGTTCAGTCAATGCATTATGAGAATTAATAAGGTAATCTATTTCAAAGTTATTTGAAATGATAGCATTATATATATATAAAATCTCTAAATCCAATATTTATATATATATATATATGTTAGTAGTGTTTTTATTCTTAAATATAATAGTATATTAGACTGTTTAAAACAAAATATAATTCTTTGGTTAAGCCAACCACGGTAAAGAGGAGGAGCCTTTTATGCATCATGAAACACTGGCTTAATGTTCCCATTGTGTTTTTTTTTAATATCGGATTGTTGTTATGCCAGGGAGATTTTGTCTCTTTAGAAGACTTGCTTTAATTAAAACGTGTTCATTATCTGTTTTATTGCTGCCTAAAACAACAATGTTTGGTGACAAAGAAGAGAGTCTGTTAAAAAATAAAAAAAGTTGAACAATAGCAGGCAGATTCGCTGTTACTATTAAAAGGATTCAAACAGAGCCTCCTACCAGAAACTGTAATAAATAGTTTCCAAAAATCTGCTTTGGAAGGTGCTAGCAAACAACCAATGCCAGTCCGCCTACTTCTGAAAATTCCTCTGCAGAGCGATGAACTCTAGAAGCAAAGAGAACAGAAAACCCTAGCACCAGCATCCTGAGCTTGCCTACTGAGGGTGGTGCCCACGCACGTCCTCACTGCCCCCGATTCACCTAGGAGTAAATTATTTGAAGACCCTGTGGAATTATAAAAGAAGCATTTCATTAGACCCTCAGTCCAATGTTTAGATCTGAGACACTATAAGTAAATCTCTCAAGCGGCAGCCCTCTCCAGTGAACTCAAATAATCAATTATAGTTCCACCGAGAGAAAGGCTTCTTCTGACTTTGCCAAAAAGCAGGCTAACAGCTGATCCATTCCTGAAGATATTCGTGCAGATTCTCAAATAATCACTATTCATAAGGAACATTCTAAGTCAAGCATCCGCAATTCTTTGGTAATTTTTTTGATGACTCCTGGATGAATCGGAGGCAATGAGGACTGACATCCATGTTTGCAGACACGGGTGTCTGACTGTGGGGGTGAGCGAATCACAGCAGAGGCAGTGTAGTTTGGGTGGTCATTGGTGGCAGCAGTTCCTTCTAGATCATGGTAGAAGGTCTGAGGTCAGATAAGGCAGCTGCTCCCAGGACCCTTCTGTGCTGTTTAATTTCTACTTTCTTTTAGTCCAGTCATTACATAAAGGCTGACCTTGTGCAATGCTGTTTTGCAGTGATTTGATATGATTTCAGATCTGCTTGTTAATGACCAAATGAAGTTGTTTTTACGAGTGAAGTGGTTTTCAAGAATGAAGTTAGTGTTTTGCTGTAAAAGTGAGATCGCCTGTCAGGACGTCATCATCCACATCTGTGGTTGCCAGTGACCACTCAGTAGCTCAGCAGCTGAGGGACAGTGCTGTGGACTTGTGGGTGGGCCTCGAGATTGTTATATTGAGTGAAGTAAGTCAGGGGAAGACAAATAGCATATGACATCGCTTATATGTGGACTCTAAAAAAATGGTACAAAGGAACTTATTTACAAAACGGAAGTAGAGTCACAGATGTAGAAAACAAACGTATGGTTATGGGGGGGAGGGGTAAATTGGGAGTTTGGGATTGACATATACACGCTACTATATATAAAATAGATAACTAATAAGAACGTACTGTATAGCACAGGGAACTGTACTCAATACTCTGTAATGACCTATATGGAGAAAGAATCTAAGAAAGAGTGGATATATATGTATGTATAACTGATTCACTTTGCTGTACAGCAGGAAGTAACACAACATTGTAAATCAACTATATTCCAAAAAAATTTAATTAAAAATTAAGGATGGGTGAAGAAGCAGCTGTGACAAGGGGACATCTAGGTTATAAATACTCAGGAGTGAGTGAGGGCTGCCCGACAGTGTTCAGTCTGGGCAAGGCTGCCGTTCGCTCATCTAAACAGCTCTCCAAAGACCTTGGGGCATTAGCTCCTGCCAAGGTGAAGGCAACTCTTCTACCAGGAGTGGCCCCGGGAGGGGAGGTCTTCTTGCCCGCTAACACCACTACGGTCATTTGGAGCTACAAGCTCTAGCAACAGGGGACTTTTCACTTCTGTGCTGGCTGCTGGCCATCAGCTCTGGTTGGTCAACCTGTCTCCCCTGAGAGCCACTTCATAGACAGGTACAAGTCCCCTTGTCTGGAACAATAGCAGAATTTATCTACCGTTGGTTGGGGGTATGTTATTTCTTTACTGGTTTGGGAAGAGACATTATCCTGTATGCTATTGGCTTGTGAAATTATTATAATCCCCGCAGTGAACCTGTGCTAAATAAATGCTTGGCAAAGACAACCTCCGTCTCCGAATGAGCATAATTTGCCACGAAACTAAACAAATACCTATTTCAAAATGACATTTAGTGGCATTTGACTTATCATTACAAGCCTGTCTTCTGGAATTTCAAGCCATTATGGACTTCCGAGCCTATGCTGTTACCTCATAATGAACCACGTTTTCTTACTGTTTTGTCATTCAGTTTACAGTATTTATGCTCAGCTTAGTTACAAAGTGCCAGGTAGCAACCAATTGCCAATAATTTATTAGGCAAACACCACGTAATATATAGTACTAGAATATGGAAATCATAGTCATCTGTGGCCATGTTTTCAAATTTATACTGATTACATATTTCTTTGGGGACAGTTTTCTAAAATGAAGCCCAACTATTACCTCACAAGATGTTTAGCACTGGAGTCTTTTCTCAGGACTTCCTTTTACGCAGTTGTATCCAAGCTTCACAAAGCACTGTCGAATTCTGGTGCCCTGAATCTTCTGCCGCTGCACATTCAAAATTGTGTCGTGCCGTCACTTTGATGTTATTCTTTGATGCCCGCCTTTCTTGCACTATCCAGTTAACCACCAGGTTCTGTCAAAATGTATCTTACGTTTATCCACTTTTCTCAGTTTTTACTTCATTACCCTAGTTCCAGCCACCGCCTCACCTGGGCTTCCTCACGCACCCTCTGGTTCTATTGCTACTCTCCCGAATTCAGCACACACCAGCTAAAACCACCCTTCCTTGCTTTTAGTAAAGCCTTTCAATCACCTTCCATTTAATTTGGAATTAAATCCCATGGACTTGTTGCCACGTTGCAGTTTGCTCCTTCAAGAGGAAGTCTCCAAGACAGAGCCCAGCACGCAGGCGGGTTTGTAGAGAGCATCATGGGCAATTCCCCAGAGGACTGACAGCCAAGGGCGGTCAGCAGGCGGCACCGCCAGCAGCTGGGAGAAGAAATGCTTCCGTCCTGAAGGGGAATCTGGGTGACACATGACATCGGCCGCTATCCGTGGCCCTATAACAGCGGTCACGTCCCCTGCGTCAGCACCATCTCATGCCCGGCTTCAGGCACAGCGGCCCTCCATCAGGTCCTGGGAAACCAGAATCCTGGACTGCCCCAGGCCACTGAGCCTCCTCTTCGGTGCCTGGCCCCATCTCACGTGGCCGGCACTCTCATTTTTCTGGGCTCTGCTTAATCTTCTCTGAAAGGCGTCCCCTGGCTTCCCTGGCCGTAGGTCACGGCCGTTACTCTTCGTCACAGCACTGCCCCTTGTTTCCTACATTGCACCCATTGGCCTATGTATCTTTTAAGTCATTAGTATTCAGGTTCTCCACAAGAATATAAGCTCCATGACAAAAGGGAAAACTGTTTTGCTCACACTTGTTTCCCCGAAATCTAACACGGTGTTGGCACATAGTAGGCATTCGATACGTTTTACTGAATGGATGGATATAAATCCTCAGCCCACGTTTTCTGCTGTGGAAGCTTCGCGATTGCCTAGCTGAGACGATCAGTCAGACAGGCTCCATCGTGCTGCAGTAACATGTTAATCTCGGTGACCCAAAGCCCAGAGGGCCTCCTGCACCCTCTCTGTGTCCTGCTGGGGACACATGCTGTACTCACTCAGGTTCCCAGGCCAAGTGAGGCCTGGTCTCCTGGCTTCGTATTTGCTGAGGCGAGAAGGAGGGCAAATGGCCGACTGGGCACCTCGTCCTGGAAGTGACACGTATCCACTCCCACGTCGCCTGTCAGAGCGAGTCATGTGGTCCTGCCCCGGTCCAGAGGCCGCGTGGATTCCAAATCAGCCCTTGTCTTGCAGACATTGGCCAGAGGCCTCTGTCTGTGGAATCTCATCTGTTCATAGCAGTTAACACAGTTTTGACTTCAATGATGAAACCGTATTTTTATTTCTGGTCAGGTCTTAATATGTATGGCAAGTCTGGGCACATCACATGACAGTATTCACGAGAAGCCATTGTGAGGCACAAGCATTACCCAGCGCGACACCAAAACCCCCATGGAAATAAAGAACTTAAGAAAACCCATTAGTATTTGAGAATCACTCCGACCGAGGAAAAATAAAACCTGCTTTAGCAATCCATTTACAAAGTTACTCCAAGAATTCCTAATTTTATCTCAAATCTGTAACAAATATTTTTATTGTTTGGATTGCCAGAAAATATAATTTGTGGCATTATTTCTTTAGATGCGTTGAGTTTAAGGAATTTGTGGCAGGTATCTTTTCCAAGTTATCAACCAACTGTGTATGTGTGTGTGTGTGTGTGTGAGAAAACGTGTGTGTTCACATGTGTACTGAGAGTTGTATGTATTTCAGGGACATTGTAGCGGTGATTAGCACTAATAATGTATCAAAGCAACTTTAAAGTGATTATTGAACATATAATAATTATTACAGTAACTTACTAGAAAAGCACAATATTGTTGCCATTAATTATAAGCACTAAGCAAATTAATGATTGAGCTTT
Source organism: Pseudorca crassidens (assembly GCF_039906515.1). Classification (NCBI taxonomy): domain Eukaryota; kingdom Metazoa; phylum Chordata; class Mammalia; order Artiodactyla; family Delphinidae; genus Pseudorca; species Pseudorca crassidens. Next base: position 32,468,732 of record NC_090316.1, on the reverse strand, counting down.
CCCAACTAATGAGTTATTCAGGTACAAGATTGAGAAAGAAGAAAGAAATGGGTTAAAAGCAGAGCTTGAGATATAGGTGTGTGGTTACTAGAAAGCATACCTGGCTGAAGAAAATTTCGATGATAATTGCCTTACAAGGTCACCTCACACAATTATACAAGGCGTAAAACATAAATCTGATTAGGAAACTTCGCCAGGAGTTTATTGATGAAACAAAGCTACCCTCCACTAAGGCTTGAATGCATTTTGACCTAGCCGGACATAATTGATAAAGTGGATTATCGTGAGATAAAACTGTGGAAGCAAAAAGCCTCAAGACTCCATATATTAAAAAGTTTCTAAAAGGGGATATTGTAGGCTATTTATTCCAATTAAACTGCCGTTGAATAAAGCTGCCCCCTGTTGACTGTGACCTAATGATGGTAATTCTGTGCTGGTGATTTATGATGATGTATTTTTATATCTACATGCAGAAGTGAAAGAGAAAAATGGATCAGCAATTGATAATTATATTTATGACTCATAACTGACCAACAAGTATCATTTTTACCAGTCACAGTCGTCCCAAGAATTCAAAGGCTACTTTTTATCTTCCCAACTTCCTTCAAATAATATTTATTGGTTTTTTTTGTCCTTGGGAAACCTATCGATCAGGGTGTAATTTCTCTTTAATGTTCAAGCCCAGGAACCTGTTTTGTTTTAAGAGAAGAATGCAGGCTCCATACGGACAGAGGCTGTCTTGTTTACCACCATCTGCCCAGTTAACATGTAGAGGCCCTCAGTGAATATATTTTTATTGAGCAATGAATATCACAGAGATTTGATGGAGTTAGACCAGGATCTTTCTATAATCATAAAAGGGTAATTTTATCAAAGACTTTTCTTCTCTCTGCCTTGTTTGTTTGTTTACTTTTAGTGCTACTCAACCTAGCAACAGAGACTCAAGTGCAAGGCATCACTTTCCTACTTTTTATGAATATTGTGATTGTTTGTTAAACTCCAAGATTCAACGCCTGTTCCTCTATTACGTGTATTGAAAAAAAAATGCTTCAGGTATTTTGAACGGCCTTTATTTCAAAGGACTTAGGCGTAACCATTTTACTAAATATTATTGATTTATTGAGTGAGTGACATAGAGCTTTACCTTTGTTCCCTCGTTCTTCTGCCTGCGGATTACGCTTAAAAAGTCAAAATAACTTTGAGTGTAATTCCTCTCCTATTCTTCCAATCCTTTGAGAGATTCTAAACATGCTTAAAGTTTAACAGGGACTCTTTGGAGGGGAATACTTCTTCTGAACTCCTTATGCCTTTTCCTAGGTATAGACACTCAGGTGATCTCTCTCCCCCCTTTCCCTCCCCTGCGCTGAGAGACTATTCCGATTGCTAAGTGTAGGGAGAAAAATCTGGGCATGCTCCCCAGCATTCCATGTTCTACCTCTTGGGAGCTAGCTTCTTACCAGGAGGAGGCATCTCTGCTGCCCCGTCAGGGGCACACTGTTCCCTGCCTTGCAGAGCGGTCTAATTCCATCCAGGATTGCCAGCAGTTGGGGGGATAAATGTTCCTAATTCCTAGAGCAAATGGATGGTATCTTTCAACCTAGCCTCCCTTGGTAATAAAGGTGATACATTGCCCCCCATCTTCCTAACTATTTGTCTTGTTCCTTGGGGAGGGATAAAAGGTGTTATTTACTGGACGCCCTCAAGCCTTCGTCATTTTGTTACATTGGCCGGGATCCCTGAGAAATAAGTGATAAGGAACAAAACCCAACACGGAGTTGTCAGAGCCTGGGCTTGGGGCTTGGACTTCCTGTGGGGCAGGGCATGTTGGCCTGATGTCAGGGACAGCTCACCCTGTAGACACAGTAAGCATGGCGCCTAAAGCCACGATACTTTCAGGGGCCCCTGAAAGTGTTTTCATTTCTCTTAAAATCTGAAGAAAGAAAGAGATATAATCCAGTTTGGATTTGTCTTTATACCAATGCAGTCATAAAGCATAATTTTTGATAAATTTGTAATAATGTTTTTAAATTTCAGAGCAGTGGTCCCTGAAGGCATAGTGCCTAGGGTCCACAAAAGACTTAAAGCAGCCATGCTGGGTGGCCTGCAGGAGCTTTTCTTAGACTGGTCAGCCGCCCACAGTGGTGCACTCAGCTTCTCACTGCTCCGACCTAAGTTACTCTGGCCGTGTGGATGTGGCCCCCGCTGGGGGTGTGCAGCTGTGACCTCCCTATTCTGCCCACGGGTGAGGGGCTTCTCCTAATAAAGGTAGAACTGCAAGTAGGGGAGGCTCTGAGCAAACAGTGCCCGGTCAGCGTCTTTCTGAAACAAAGGCACAAGGACATCAGCACAGGTGCAGTCTCGGGGTACAGGTCACTACAGCTTGCCCCCGAGGTACACCCGGCAAACATTTGCAGAGTGTGCGACCTCAGCGATGATAGTGCGACATGAGCCGGAATGAGCATTCATTATAGAGAAACAGGTCTTTCTGGAAAGAGACCTTTTAGGTACTAGAAGACAGAAGGTATTTGCTGCTTTCAGAAGGTAGAACAGCTGATTGCTGTGCTCCCGCAAAACACTAGAAACGTTTTAGAATTAAAATTGAGATGACCCCGGGCTTCCCTGGTGGCACAGTGGTTGAGAGTCCGCCTGCCGATGCAGGGGACACGGGTTCGTGCCCTGGTCCGGGAAGATCCCACGTGCCGCGGAGCGGCTGGGCCCGTGAGCCATGGCCACTGAGCCTGCGCGTCCGGAGCCTGTGCTCCGCAACGGGAGAGGCCACAACAGTGAGAGGCCCGCGTACCACAAAAAAAAAAAAAAAAAAAATTAAAGACCCCATTCCTGCTGAGATGTTGTTTGGCATCTGTCTCTATAAGCTTAGTAAAATACTTGATGTTAGATTTCTGGAAACTTCACTATCCCCAATATTTATGGGTCTCTTTCTGTTGTTCTTTGTGCTGGTTCTGATTCATATCGATACACCTTTTTGTGTGTTTCCTTATTTTTCAGTGAGTGCTAGATATGTTTTTAAAAAGATGTATAGAAATAATTTAAGGCCTGTGATACTGTCTTCTTCCAGAGAGCATGCTTTTTGTTGTTTCTTTCTGACAGGTGCCTATGAGTACTAGCAATCTTGAGTCACCTTAATCCAATCTGCAGGGTAGAAATTTTCTAGACCATGTAGGTTGTAGTCCTTGAAAGCAGCTGGCTTACTTCTGGTTCATTCTTCTATATTTTACGGCTTTTGGATATCAGCTCTAAGTGTGAGCCCTGTACCATGGTCCTCGATTTGGGCAGCCCTTGTACTTCAACTTTTGTTTGTCCTTTCCTCCAGAGACTGTTAGGAGGATTGGTTAACCTCTCTGCCATCTCTTCCTGTTCCTAGGGCAAATGTGGCCCCAAACCCCTTGCTCTCCTCTCTGGATTTTCCTCTTGTCCTAAATTCTTGGTCCAATTACTTCTCACTTTCTTCAGAGTTTGTTGATATTACTAGGAACAGGGTCTTAATATTTCATCCAGAAATGTTTGTTGTCTCCACTGGGAGGTCTGCTCTGAATTAACTAGCCTGCAATTACCAGAAGCCAGCATTTATTTATTTTGTCAATTTTTATTTTATTGCATGTAATTCACTTAGAGTAAAATGCACAGATCTGAAATATACACTTGAGAAGATTTTTTTAAAATATCTATTCCATGTTACCAGCACCCAAATAAAGATAGATAATACTCTCATCTTCCTGGAAAGATACCTCATTCCCTTTCCAGTCAATCCTCAACTCCAACCCCAGAAATCATGCTTTTAATCCATATCACCATATATTTAAATTGTAGATCTTGAGCTTCATATAAAAGAAATCATATAATTTGTACTCTTTTGCTCAACGTAAGTTTTTGAGACTCTTCTATGTTTTGCACACATCAGTAGCTTAATCGGTTTCTTGTTCAACTGTATTATATTTTATACATGTACCACAATTTGGTTATCCATTTCCTATTGATGGACATTTGGACTATTTCCAGTTTTGATTCATATGAATGTATCCATTAGGAACATTTTTTTAGGATTCATCTTTTCTCATGGAAAATGAAAGGGCATTCATATTTATATTTAGGGCATCTCTGTTACTGGAGATTCTTACACCAAGTTACACACCAAGCTAATCTTCCAACCTCATCTTCATCCGTTGTTTCAGTTGCCATAGTTTTTGTTATTTTTAAATTTATTTATTCAACAGATTCTTGTAAAGCACTTAGTATGTGTTAGACATTGTTCCAAATACTGTTAAATAGTAACTTATTTAATAGTCCTGACAACCAGTTGATGTCGTTATTATTACTATTCGCATTCTATGAATGAAAACACAGAGGCACAGAAAGCTTAACTGACTTACTGGCAGTCCCAGAAATGGCAATTCAGAGGGTCAGGATTCAACGGCCCCCAGAGGCGTTGCTGCCTCTCCGGAAGTGTTCATATATGAGCAGGCAATACCTACAACATACCCTCAGATAACCCAAGAATAACTAGGCCCGTTAAATATGCTGCAGATGTTCTTTATGAGAAACCATTGTCCAAAAGAAAGTGGGTCAATATTAAATGTGCTTGTTTGAACAGCCAGATTGTGAAACGGAAGGGACTTATCCCAACTCAGAGAGAGAGGAAAGATACACTTTAAAAACCTATTTGACCCCAATTAGCTCCTCACTGATGTTCCCTCACTTCTCAGACACTGATCTTTCGCTTTCTCCACATATGAGTTGCCAAACCCCCGTGACAAATACGTGAAGGGGTGAAGGGCACCCCGGTCTGCCGGGACCCTCAGTCGTCTGGTGGAGTCTGCCTTCCCCACCCGTCCACAAGAGTAATCTTATCTTGGTTTCGTGGACCTCAGCCTCATACGTATTCATCTTTGTTTGTTTCTGCAAAATATTTCAAAAGCCCACTCCTGCCTTTGGTGATATTACAGACTAAGGCCAGTTTGGGGAGCTCCCCAAGGAAGCTGGACCAGGCCAAACTCAGAGGCAGTTACCTTGAAAAAAATCAAGCCACAATGTGACTGTAAGGAAAAACTGAGGGTTGAGAGTGTTTCCTGCATCAAGTGAGAAAGACAGGCGAGAATATAACACACTGAACCAACGTTGAGGTTGGTGGTCAAACGGAGGCTTCTCTTGACTTTTTGCCCCTTTTACATTCTGGGCCATCAGATAAAAGAGCACAAAAAGTTCCACAATCTCAAGAAAATCTACTGTAAAAAACTGGATATTTTATTTGTTCCGCGTCCAGGCTGAGTCAGCTGATGTTGATTTAACAGTGTGAGAGCAAGGACCTTGTCTGCCTGCTGTGCGTCGTTTCCCAGCTCACAGGACCTGCCCCAGCAGATTGTGGTGAACCGGGAGCCCTATCTCGACCTGCTCAGCAGAGGCGTAGGTTGTGGTTACTTAGTAGTCAGAAACTGCAATTTATTACTGGAGGGTGAGCTTGGTTATGATTTTAGAAACAGTGATAAAATCAGGGGCTCTCAAATTCAGGGGTTGCCTTTATTTAAAAGGAAATTGAACAAAATTCAGGCCAAATTCTCATACACTCTTACAAGTCTGTGATAGCACTATCATCCCATTTCATAGGTAAGAAAATAGACCAGAGGTTTAAGGAACTTGCCCAGGTTCACAGAGTTCACAGCTAGAGCTGGGTCTCTGAAAGACCTCACCCTAGCACTTTGTGCTGCCTTACCCAGTTTATCCTGGGACATGTGTGATGCCAGCTGACAGATGCTCCTCAGGGTAAATGCCCAGGCTTTCAGATGGCCATACAGCTTCCACTGTCTGCATTCCCCTACTTGTACAACTTTAATTCACGGGCTGGTTTAGGGTTTCTGTAATACATAACAAAATATATTGCGCTGTTACCATTGCCTTATTACCATTGCAATGATCACATCTTCAGATAAGGTTTTGCAGTTCCAGAACCTTGGTTTCTTTCTTTCTTTCTATTTATTTATTCATTTATCTTTGGCTGCATTGTGTCTTTGTTGCTGAGCACAGGCCCCCTCCAGCTGTGGCGAGCGGGGGCTACTGTTCGTCGCGGAGCACAGGCTTCTCACTGTGGTGGCCTCTCCTGCTCCGGAGCACGGGCTCTAGGCACGCGGGCTTCCGTAGTTGTGGCACGCAAGCTTCAGTAGTTGTGGCACACAGGCTCTAGAGCGCAGGCTCAGTAGTTGTGGCACACGGGCGTAGTTGCTCCACAGCTTGTGGGATCTTCCCGGACCAGGGCTCGAACCGGTGTCCCCTGCATTGGCAGGCAGATTCTTAACCTGTACCACCAGGAAGGCCCCAGAACCTTAGTTTCTTAAACGAGGAACCATGGATTCTAATCTGAGATCAGGTTTATTTCTAAGACCTGGAGTGTCTGCTCTCTTCCCTGTATCCAAGACTGTTGAGCATCTTTGTCCTGGGCCTGGGAAAGTGAATAAAATATTCCAAAATATTTGTTATGAACAAATTTCTTAGGAAGTTATAGCTATCCTTCATATCTTGAAGCAAAATATATCATTTAAGAAGATGTATATATATATATATATACACACACACACACACACACACACAAAGGAATATTACTCAGCCATAAAAAGGAAATAATGCCATTTACAGCTACACGTATGGACCTAGAGATTATCATACTAAGCAAAGTAAGTCAGAAAGAGAAAGACAAATACCATATGATATCACTTATACATGGAACCTAGAATATGACACAAATGAACTTATTTGTGCAACAAAAACAGACTGACAGATATAGAGAACAGACTTGTGTTTGCCAAGGGGGAGGGAGCGTCGGGGAGGGATGGATGGGGAGTTTGGGGTTAGCAGATGCAAACTAGTATCTATAAGGATAGATAAGGAACAAGGTCCCATTGTACAGCACAGGGAACTATATTCAATATTCTGTAATGAACCATAATGGAAAAGCATATGAAAAAAGAGTATATATATCTCTGAATCACTTTGCTGTACACCAGAAAGTAACACAACACTGTAAATCGACTATACTTCAATAAAAAAATTAAATATATCATTTATTTTATATAGAACATTGGTTATGAATCCCAGTTCCAGAAATGGGCCTATTTTCTTTTTTTTTCATCTTTATTGGAGTATAATTGCTTTACAATGGTGTGTTAGTTTCTGCTTTATAACAAAGTGAATCACTTATACATATACATATGTTCCCATATCTCTTCCCTCTTGCATCTCCCTCCCACCCTCCCTATCCCACCCATCTAGGTGGTCACAAAGCACTGAGCTAATCTCCCTGTGCTATGCGGCTGCTTCCCACTAGCTATCTACTTTACGTTTGGTAGTGTATATATGCCACTCTCTCGCTTTGTCACAGCTTACCCTTCCCCCTCCCCATATCCTCAAGTCCATTCTCTAGTAGGTCTGTGTCTTTATTCCTGTCTTACCCCTAGGTTCTTCATGACATTTTTTTTCTTAAATTCCATATATATGTGTTAGCATACGGTATTTGTCTTTCTCTTTCTGACTTACTTCACTCTGTATGACAGACTCTAGGTCCATCCACCTCATTACAAATAGCTCAATTTCGTTTCTTTTTATGGCTGAGTAATATTCCATTGTATATACGTGTCATATCTTCTTTATCCATTCATCTGTCGATGGACACTTAGGTTGCTTCCATGTCCTGGCTATTGTAAATAGAGCTGCAGTGAACATTTTGGTACATGACTCTTTTTGAATTATGGTTTTCTCAGGGTATATGCCCAGTAGTGGGATTGCTGGGTCATATGGTAGTTCTATTTGTAGTTTTTTAAGGAACCTCCATACTGTTCTCCATAGTGGCTGTACCAATTCACATTCCCACCAGCAGTGCAAGAGTGTTCCCTTTTCTATTGGGCCTATTTTCTAACACCAGAGGGAGTTCAATAGATTTCTTTTATGTGAGTACATGTCTGTAGTTGGCAGAGAGTAAAGTACTGTTGGAATTTGGACATTAGACAAACACACAGCAAAATTGTAGTGTTTATTATGCAATGGATTCTAATTTAAATAACAAAATAATAGGAATCATTATAATAAAACTAATAGTTGCTGAGCTCCTATCATGCACCGTGAATGCTGTGCATTACTGCATTTAAACCTGACAACATGTGAGGTAGATTCTTTCATAATAAGGCTTACAATTGGAGATTAAAAAAACAGATTTAAAAGGAGAGCACACAGGCAGTACACGTGCTGTCAAAGACACTGAAATCTTAGCATCCTAGACAGGGGCACTTGTAGATCCCAGTTTTCTTAGCCAGTTGGCAACATCCCAGGGCAGTTGACATGTTTTAGCTCTTTGAAGAAATGATAACTATTAATTATAAAAGTATACCTATAAAAGTATACCTATAAAAAAGTATACCTAGGGGCTTCCCTGGTGGCGCAGTGGTTGAGAGTCTGCCTGCCAATGCAGGGGACACAGGTTCGTGCCCCGGTCCGGGAAGATCCCACATGCCGCGGAGCGGCTGGGCCCGTGAGCCATGGCCGCTGAGCCTGCGCGTCCAGAGCCGGTGCTCCGCAACGGGAGGGGCCACAGCAGTGAGAGGCCCGCGTACGGCAAAAAAAAAAAAAAAAAAAAAAGTATACCTATAAAAAGGCAGATGAGATCGCCACGTTGTACTTGAAAGATCATTGTAACATCATTTCACTGTTCACACGGCCTCATGCTTTGGATCTTCAAAACGATGCCATAAAGTGAAAGTCTTCCCTTTAAATCGTCTTGAAAATAGGTGGTTTGTTAAAATGAGAAGGTTACAACAAATTCTTAATCATCGACGATTTGGGCGGGGCCTGTCAGCTTCAGCCCAACGATATACTTGAGTATTCAGTTAAATACTATTTATAACCCAAATATGGCACAAACGTGCACTGTAGCTCAGGCCGAGATAGGGTGGGAAGACAGTGAGTACCCCAGACAATACGAATGTTGCAGCTCTAACCTGTGAGTGATAACATGAGAAGAGCTGCGGTGACAGAAGCTCAGGCATGAGTCCCAGCACTTCCACTTGAAGAGGCAGAATCTCAGCAGATTGCTTGGTCACTAAGTCTCTGCTTCCTCACCTTGTACGGAAGGGATGAATGATGCCTATGGTGTATTTTCTTTATAAGGACTCAAGAAAATATAAATATATCAGGACTTTTCCTGTAAATGTGAGAGAAATCCCAATCCACATGGGTTTAATTAACAACTAAAAGGAATGTATTATTTCATTTTACTGTCAAATCTGTATTACCATCAGATCCGGCTGCTTCAGGTGCAGCTAGATCCAGGTATTCAGATAAACGTGCCATGACACTACCTCCCCACATCCTGACTATGCTTTCCTTCCCATAGCTCCTAGCATCTCTAGGGTTAGATCTTGCTGTCTTAACTTTCCCTGCTGAATAAAAGCATCTTTCCCCAAACTCTAGCAGCAGTTCCAGAAATATCTTCATTGGCCTAATTTGGTCAATTGTCCTTTTCTGGAGCCAGGAGGTCAGGAACATGGACTGAGGTTGGGTGAGATATGATCCTCTAAACAAAAGATGGGTTTGCAGAAAACCAACCAACAAACAAAAACCTCCATTACAACAGATGAAATATCTAGAACAATGAGTGCTTGGCAAGTTGTAGGTGTTAATAAGTATATATTAATTTAAAATTAGAATATAGTTTTTAAACCCTCAACTATGTAGAGCTGCCAGCTCTCAGCCAGGTTTTTCTGGACCCCATATATGACTAGAATCTTTTTAACCTAAAGGAACCTCTACTCAGGGCTGACCACATAGGTCGATTTAACGTGACTCAGTTTTTAGGATAGAGGCTGTTCTGAGTTTTGGAGAAAGCCTGCGATTTTTCCCCAGAGAGCCTGGGTGAAATCCAAGTCAATCACAAGTTTGTGGATAGTATTTTATTCTTCTTATGGATTCTTCTAATGCTGGCAGGAATTACTCTTTTGTTCCATTATACTGGAAGTATGGCTAGAGGCCAGAAGCAAGAACTTACCCCCCAAAAGTACAGTCAAACAGAATAGAACACCTCTCATCCCAACTTCCCCCAACTAACAACATAAATAATTAATATGATGATTATAATCTTTATGAGCATTTATCCTTCATCAATAATCAGAGATATCTAATAGGAACCCAGGGCATCAGTATCTATAGTTCTGCTGTGAGTACGTTATTTTTTTAGGACAGAGGCATTACATCACAGTGCCTAAGTCCACTCCAGGAGTTTTGACAACGTGCTTTGTGAAGTATCTATTTCCATGATTACAGATTTTGGGTAAGTGTAGACAAACTAATTAAACAGAACCTACAGAATGGAGATAAGGCTAAATTCAGTTATTAATTCCCTTTAAGGATTTCAACTTCAAGTGTAAACATTTCTGTTTTTCTTCAGATTCCTATGTATACAAACATGTAAAGCTCCCGTGTATTTTAACCATCTCAGACCTTTATTTTTTTCCTCGTGAGATATCATAAAATTAAAAAACAAGAGCTCTGTTTTTAATGGTGTCTTAAGCACAGCAGTGAGCTATTATCCCACCAATAGCAACTTGCATAATTTTTTCTCTTTCATTTTATCAGCCCGGCCACCATTGAATTTCAGATTTATGAGCAGATGACTTTTCTCAGTTTGTATTCACCGTGCACAGACCCTCCTCAAAATCCCTGTTCCAGAGCAGGGAAGATGACTGCCATTGTACTGAGCATTAGCAACTTTGCTATTTGAAATGTAGCCCTGTCATTTTATTTTTTGGAAATTAGCAATAAAAAGTCACTTAGAGCCTTTAGATCTCTACCAGAGAATATAGGATCACATTTTTCTTTAAAGGAAATGGTTATTTCAATGGGGTCACTCTATTTCCTCTACATAAACATCTTAAAAAAAAATCTTTATGCTAAGATCTATCAACTGGAAAGCACTAGAAACAGGCAATTTTTGTGATGTCCCCTTGACATTTTTAGTATAACAGCTTGGGTCAAAACTGCAGTTAGGTCAAAACAATTTAGCGCCATAATCTCTGGAAATGAAGTTCTCTCTTCTATGAGAATTGGAAGACTAATCTGGCCACATTTGAAAGTCATTATGATATTCAGCATCTGAATGACATGAAATTAAGTCTCTGAAGCGCGTGCGTGCGCCCACACACACACAGACACAATGCCAATTCACATAGTACCTGGGATGCTAAAGGAAGCTGATCAAGAACCTGGAAAGGCGAAAGATTAGGGGACGCAGGGGGCGCCTTACAGAGGAACTGTCCTCTGACAGCTGTACTGCGGGGAGGAGCAGAGACAATACCCAGAAAGGTGACAAAAGGAGGAACCCCAGGGGCCCTTTTTCTCTGGACGTTGCTCTGAGGATCACCCCTGATCACTGGAGTCCTAATTCCCATTCCATTATCCTGTTGAGATACTGAGTTGAAGGTCACCAGCGAACGCCTCCTGTCCTTTCCATGATCCTCATTCTTTTTGTTTTTACTCAGTGATTTGACCCTCTTTTGAACATTCAGCGTTGTTTTCAATGAACTAACTCTCGACTGCCCTGTTCTTTGGCCCTTCTATCGGCTTCCTCTCTGCTGTTTTAATGGGAGCTGCTCACCGACTCTTAACCTTGAATAATCGAGAAGTATTAGCCCAGTCACCAAACATTCCCCTTTTCCTTGGTTCCCAGGTGTCAAGCACACACAAGATTCCATCTCATGTAATCATCAGAGCATGAATAGCTGCCCCACTCATTTAGGTGCTAATTTAGGTACCTGATTAAATGCAGTCTTAGACCGACCTCTCCACTGTGTGTGTAAGTCTCTGTGACTCTGTCTCACTCTGTATGTACAAATCGTACTTGCTCGTTCAGACGGTAAGTGCTTAAAAATAGAAAATATGGGCAGTAACTTGAGCACGTATTTTAGAGTCATAACTGTGTTCAAATACTCTTATAGGTCACTAACTCCCTGAATTACACTTTCTTCATCTTTAAAATGTAAATGACAATAATACCCCTCCAGGATAGAATAAGATAGTAAATGAGAAGATTTATGTAAAACATGTGGCTTATAGTGAACTCTCAATAAATGATTTCTGAGTTTCCCTGGTGGCGCAGTGGTTGAGAATCCACCTGCCAATGTAGGGGACACCGGTTAAGCCCTGGTCCTTGAAGATCCCACATGCCGCGGAGCAACGGAGCCCGTCCACTGCAACTACTGGGCCTGAGCTCTAGAGCCCGCGAGCCACAACTGCTGAGCCCACACACTGCAACTACTGAAGCCGGCGCGCCTAGAGCCCATGCTCTGCAACAAGAGAAGCCACCGTAATGAGAAGCCTGCACACTGCAACGAAGAGTAGCCCCCGCTCGCTGCAACGAGAGAAAGCCCACGTGCAGCAACAAAGACCCAATGCAGCCAAAAATAAATAAATTTATATAAAAAAATGATTTCTTCCTGTGTTTTTATCTCCTCTCACATCGCCCATTCTAGTAACAAAACTGTTGAGCTCAACTTTGGTTTGATTGATCAAAACTAACAAGATCAGTTGGGATATACTGGCTAATCACCAAATCACTCTACCACATCCTCTCAACATGGTAAATGATAAAAGTATTTATCTCAATAAATCCCTTAAATTACTAATCAATATTTTATTTTTTAAGAAAACACAAATGCCAGGAAAATAGGTGCACAATATTTTTCATGTGTCTTTTAAATATTAATAAAATATGATGTTGCGTGGAAGGGTCTATAATGTGAAAAATACAGCATCTAGTTTATATTTGATGAGTTCACTTACTATGAGTTATTTTATTTAGCCTTAATTTTTATTTAGTGATACTAGAGCTAGAGATGGTAAAAGTTGCCAAGGGAGAGTTTGTGCTAACGAAAGAAATAGAGGTGGGAAATCAAGGAACTCATTAACATAAAGCGTGACATCTTGACCTAAAATCCTAAATACTGGAGAGCAGTATTTTTCTACTAGTAAAAGTATAAGGAGTTAAACTTACTGCTCCAATGATAGCAGCCTTATTGAAATAAAAGTGTTCCTCAACCCAAAAGAATCCAGTCCCCTGATGAGCTGATGTGGAGATAATTATAATAGCTCTTACTGGTAGAGAGGAAAGAGTGAAACCTTAGAAGACACTGAGGCATGACTTAGGTGGGTTTTATTTCTGATTCTAAAGCACTGAACTGGATGTGGGTGCAGTGACTCAGAGTATTGTGATGGTCCAGCTGTCCACGGGGCATGCCTCTCTGGTGCGTACTCATGCATCGCCACGCCTGGGGAAAGACTAACTGGAGGGTCATCTCCTCCAGTCACTTAACTAACACAATCTCACATTTAGTTACTTCGTCTTCTATACTCTGCAGTGCATTTTGTGTGTGTGTGTGTGTGTGTGTGTGTGTGTGTGTGTGTGTGTGGTACGCGGGCCTCCCACTGTTGTGGCCCCTCTGGCCGTGGAGCACAGGCTCCGGACGCACAGGCTCAGCGGCCATGGCTCACGGGCCCAGCCGCTCCACGGCATGCGGGATCCTCCCGGACCGGGGCACGAACCCGTGTCCCCTGCATCGGCAGGCGGACTCCCAACCACTGCGCCACCACGGAAGCCCTGCAGTTCATTTTCATTGCTTCCCAAAGCACATGTGAAATGGCACACTGGAACCAGTGGATAGCTGCTTAGTCTAGTTCTCTGCCTGAGAGAACAAGACCAAGGGGCATTTCCAGAAAGAGGGCAGTGACTGCTTTCTAATATTTTATTTTATCTAATTTATTTTTCTGGGAACCACGCAGTCACTGGGGAAAGAAGAAGCCTGCTTTATCTGACACGTTTACTTTACAGCAATACCTCCTTTGTCTTAGGGATGTTTCATATAAATCAGTGCAAGAAACACGGCATGAAAAGCATGCAGCACTGACCACTATGACCAATCACTGATATGCTCCTTTATTCCCAGAAAAGCCACTTCTGTTTTCTTATGTTTTTGTTATTATTTGTGATTCCGGAACTTCTCGGAAGAATCGGGAAGCAGTACGACAATTAACAGGCCCCAAGCCTGGTCATGTAAATGTATAAACAAGCCCCCTGTATAATATGTCATTTTGTATCTTGGCGTATTCTTGTTGGCTTAAATGCCAAAATACTGTCTGTCACTCTACATTATTGTTCTTAAATAACTTACTCGATTTCTCTTCTAAACAGATAGCTTGCCTAAGGATGCCCTTATAAACAGTTGCACCTCATTTCTAAACTACATCAGATCGGGTTTAACAAAGATTATGGGGCTAAAAAATATATTGTTTTGCTTGGTTTGGGAGAGTCAAGATGAAATACTTACATTTACTTGAAATTCTCTGGATATTATATGTCCTCCAGGAAGCCTTTCTGGACTCTTCGCTACCAGGATTAGGCCCTTCCTCTTTGTGCTACCCTGTCCTCACTTGTATTTATTTTATGGTTGTTTCCTCCTCTAGACTGAGATCCTTGTGGCAGGGGTTGATCTGCCAGCATCCAGCAAAATACCTGACATATAGCAGGTGCTTAAAAAAGTGTTCAGTGGATGAATAAACACTCTAAGGTTATGAGCCTGTGACTTTCCAGTCTATCCACTTACACATTTTATTTTTCCTGACAACGGTGGAAGCCGCAATTTGGCGAATTTGATGAGTGATCATTAAACCATCAAGTCTTGGACTATTTGGTAATTTAGCTCATGGCCTACAAATACGACCATTTTCAAGGTTTGAATTGATGGGCGTAATTTTTCCTTGATATTATGAAGAGCACTTACATTAACACCAGGAACCCCTTTTACGCAAAGCCTTCAGAGTGCCGCTGACACTGACCCCCCCCCCCCCCCCGCAAAGGGAAACAACAATCTGTATATAAATTTCAGTACCTGATTCTGAATTTCAGGGCAGGGGGGCGGGATGTCATTTTGTAGCCAGCACGGAAAGTCAGGAGTGTCGGGAAGCGGCACGTGTTGCCATTGCCCCCGCGGAAGAGTGTCAGACCAATAGCCGTGTGCGAAGCACTTTTATGGACGGTATAAATATTTTGAGCTGGAGGCATCGTTACCAGCTGCTATTTTCCTTCCTCAGGACCAGCTGTCCAGGAGCATCCCGGACCGGAGCCAGGCACATTCGGGACTTGGATCTGACCAAGGGCGGCAGCAGCCGGGCTGGTGCAGCGATGTCGGTGGTCGAAGAAAGCCGGCCCTTTGCTCAGCAGCTCTCTAACGTCTACTTCACCATCCTCTCGCTGTTCTGTTTCAAGCTCTTTGTGAAAATCAGCCTCGCCATCCTCAGTCACTTCTACATAGTGAAAGGCAACCGCAAGGAGGCGGCCCGGATAGCGGCTGAATTTTACGGAGTAACCCAAGGACAAGGTATGTGCACGGCCTGCGCTCGTGTTTCGTGTTGACTTTATCTTGCACGCACAGTCCAAGCAAACATCCCATGTTTCCCTTAGGGACTGCTTCAGAGCGAATATTCTGCCAACTTCTCATTGCGGGAAATATTTAACTCCCTTCATGGCCTCATAAAAAAGAAAATTACTTTTTCTGGGTTAATGAAATCAAGGCATCATTGCAGAAGAGCCTCACGGAAGCATAGTTTTAAATATATATCAATATTTTCCTATTCATAAATATTTCCTAACTTTTAACATTTCATGGGCCAAGCCATGCATTCACAGGCTTCAGTTACTGATTGCACTTCAACTGGCCTTTAATATACCTGAGATTTTATAATTTTTTAAATCAAGTCTTTAGTTATATGGAAAAATAATTGTTATAAGAGAAGATTTGAAGGTTTTATTGGTTTCTCACAATTTTTATTTGACCAAGGTTAACCGCTTCATTATAAAGTAAAGCACAATGTGGTGAATGTTAAGATTTATGGCATATGTTTTCCTGATGGAATTGTTGTTGCCTTTGCTCAATTTGTAAAAAATTGATTATATGAGGGTAGGAACATGAATTAACAAATGTTAACATGTAGGCGACCAAGTACATCCATCATGCTTCCTACAAGAAATTAAAGTGTGAGACTAAATGAGAAATGATCATTTTGACCCTCAACCTGAAAGGCTGCAAAACCACTTCCATTCTATTGCACTGATATTCTGTATAATAAAAGCAATTCTTAGGATGGGCTTCAAGTAGACATTTTAATTTCTTAGAGCCTTTTGGTTAATTTCTGGTTTGAAAATCATCAGGCAAGCATGCACATTTTACAGCCCTACCTACCTCTAAAGTAACTTTAATTTTCAGAATCAAAATACACTATCACATAATTAGAGAGTGTAATTTATTTTTTTTAAAAAAAAGAACGCTTAGAGTAGAAAGCTTGCCTTCTTAAAATCTGTTTTTCTACATTTTTCAATGTGTGGAATAACTTATTTTAAAATCTAGGCGACTCTGTAGATACATGGAAAGTTGAATAAAGGTAGAAAATCTTTTTTGGTGTATGAGATAGATAAGGAGAGTACATTTTTCCTGAGGAAGATTTTGTTCTTATGCAAAGTGAGGAACTTAATCTAAATGCCAGGATGAAACTCTCACAAGGAAGATGGAATCTAGAGAAATAGACAATATTTAATCCTTCACCCACCAGCTCTGCTTCAGACCAGGTATAACTATTTAAATGTGGCATACACCATGTTGGGAAATGGAATATTTTGTTGTTTAAAAACCAGCAAACATAGGAGACTAGATTTTAAAACAAAATCCATATTTTAATTTTTTAAACCCGTATTTTTAGATATAAGACTAAATAGGCTATGTGATCATAAGGTGAGAAAGTTTACTGTCACGGGCAGCCCATAGCTCATTACCTTATACTCAAATCTCGTCTACGTATTGTGAGAATTGCCGTGCGTAAAAACTGAAGTATTGGCTAAAAATCCACCATTTTTGGTGGATTGAGAAGGGTTTTAGAGGAAGCTTTGGAGTCTCCTTTTGTACTTATTTACAAATATAAAGAAATACTTGTCCCCTCTTTAGCCTGATCTCAGTGTGCTCATGCTGGGAGGTCATGGGAATATGTGAAATGGCTTCCATGTTCCCGCCTACTTTTATGAGTCTGTGTTAAGATATATTAGAGCTCTAGGATTATATCCCAAAAAGGAGAGAAAGAAATCCACACTCACTAATAGAAAATACTTTTCCTGGGAATAAAAATGGGGAACATAGAGTTTTCAAATGTTTGTTTTCTGTTATTTTTAATTTTGTATCTGTTTAACAAAATTCTCCCTCCCTATAGCTTGCATTAGTCTATATACTAAACAATACAATATATTATTATAATTTTTATTCAGTGTAAGCATAGTTCGTCTCCAATTTTATTTTAATATTAGGAGGACAGTCAGGAACCTTACAAGCTCTTTCTTGGTCTACCTCTAAGAATTAATTCTTCCTTGCCTAGGAAATTATTACTGTCTCTATTTTAACATAGCTTTTTCTTTTATTTACTACTACTAAACTTATTTTTATTTTGTTTATGTTTTTATGATTTATCAGGCTTAATCATCTTTGTTTAATCTAGCAATTTCCTCCTTCCTAGCAGAGATTATCACCTTCATTCCATTCTGAATTAGGTTTCTCATTCCTGCTTTCAAGAATTATCACCTTCATTCCATTCTGAATTAGGTTTCTCATTCCTACTTTCAAGACTTAGCCAGATCATTCCACAACATTTCTGATGTGGAGCTGCCAAAATCCATGAAATAGGAGATGATGTGTGTATTTTCACGTCTTTCATAATCATGGAAGACCCTGTTGACAACTTTCTGGATGTCCTCCCCATGAGCTGTAGTGCTTTGGTATGAAATAAAAGGAACTCTGTCTTCCCAGATACGGTTGCAAATCAGCTCATTGTATTAGACAAATATGGAATGAGCTTTCTTAATGCACTTTCCAATCAGGCTTGAGACCAAGGTATGATTACACAACAAGAATACTGAAAAGCAACATGGTAACTAAAATCGCTTAAGATTGTTCCCTTCTTGATCCCTTTGCTATGCCTATAAACCTTAGAAATCTGCCTTTTCATCCCTTTATTAACTCTGCCATCGTATTGAAGGGGCTCGATAGGATTTTCTGTGTATCTGTCTCCCTGTATGGTTCTTGCTGTTAAGTGTCCTGGTGATAGTGTCCACATAGCAGAGGTCTAGTCTGTGTTTAAAGCTAACACTTGACTTTGAGACTGAGTGAGACTAACGAGTGGAACGGTGTCTCCAGCTGTAACATCAGACAGTACGGAGAGCAGGGGAAGACGCAGGGGAGAACACTGATCTTCTGGTATCACTCCAAGGGCTTGGAAGAAGCCATGTGCCACTAGTAACCCACGGACACTTGGAGAGAGAGCTCCCCTCCTCTGCTAAGGGTCATGCCTTTCAAGCTCTATCTTAGGCTCTGAGGAGAGTTCAGTAGTTTTACCTACATGTGGACAAGGTCAGTTCTAAGCACCTGTTTACTGAGCACCCCTGGTATGGAGGCATTGAAGAAACAGGATATAAAAAAGGGAAAATGTATTGTTCCCAACTGTAAGTAGGTTATTCTAGTTGAGGAGATGGTATATCTACATATAATACTTACTTTCCAGATACACTAAATACCAAATGAGCCTAAAGACCGGAAAGGTCAGTTTCCGATTTGGACCTTCAGAGACATTTTTATGGAGGAGAAAGATCTTGAGTTGACCCCAGGAACCCAGGAACGAGCAGAGGCAGGAGTTGGAGTGCACCTAGGATATTAAGAGACAGTAGATTTGACTGGAGTCGAAGTTTCATGCAGGAGAAAAATGGTAATAAATTGGGCACAGATATGAAAGAATTTGAACATCAGGCCAAGCAATTCAAACTCAACTTCGAAGGCAGTAGGAGTCACTGAGAGTGTTTGGTATGAGTGAAGGTAGGAAAATGGGAAGAGACACGTACAAAACGCTAATTTAAGGTTGATTTATATAGTAGTGATCTTTGGAGTTGGGCAGTGGGACAGGTTTGAAGTAGGTAGACCAGTTAGGCCCGTGCCCCTCATAAAGAGATGAGGACCTAGACTTGTTTGGTGGTGGTGGTGGTGTGGATAGAAAAGAAAGGATGACAACAAAAAATAAATAAAAAGGAGAAAAGGAAAAAGAATGAATCTGATGATACCTTAAATAGCATTGGCAGAGAGAGTAAATGTTACCTTAGGGTCTCCCAGAATTAGTTATAACAAAGGAAAAGCCTGTCATTCAGAAAGATGAATTACCCACCCAGGCGAGCCTGCAATTCCCAGCCTCTGCCACCCCAGAGAGCTGGGTCTTCAGCGGCTTGGTGAGTCTGGTGGGTCACCTGTCTCTAGTGTGAAATGTCAGTGTGAATCAGGAAGTCATAGAACTAGAATCTGAATTCCAGCCTTGCCCTTGATTTATTTACTGTTTATTCCCTTTGTTCCACCTTTTTATCACCAAGCGACATTCTGGTTATGACTTGGCTCTCCATCCGTGTCTGTCCACAGAGAGAGAATGTGCTGGCTTTTGCCCCTGGAGTGTTTCAGTCCATCTGACATTTATGGTTCTCGCTGTAAATTACTATGTTTGCATCTTGACATCACTCTTTAGTGCTCTGTGCTCTTTGAGTTGTAAGTCCACCTCTGAGATGTGATTTTGCTCCAGCTTTGCTGACAGATCAGGTTTCCAAGCCTGCAAGGCCATGGGCCAAATGTTAGAGGGTGGAAAATTCATCGAGGTAATGTCTCTGTGAGGCTGCTTGAGAAACAATCTAGGGACACCCAACCTCTTTGGGTGCTCCTTTCAGGGTTGAGGCTTTATATAGACTACAGAATGTATGTAGAATCATCTGGTAGAATATTTGTGCTTGTGATTTCATAAATTTGATTTCAGGGTTGCCATTAAGCATGCTTTGTTTGTTTTTTGGTGAGTCTGTTGTTGACACTTGGAAATAGGATATGGGGTAAACGTGCACCACTAGTCAAACGGCAAAAGGACTTGTCATTCCAGAGAATAGTGTAACCTGGGTAGGAAAAGCAGCTAGAATTTTGTATGATGTAATATTCTTTCTCCATCGGTAAAGTCCATCCCAGGTTTAAAAACAGCTTTAAGAATTTAACTTTACAGCAGACGCCAGCAAGTGCAGCAGTCATATCCATTATACCTGTGCCCAAGGAACAACTTGTTTCATATGATTTTTCGTGCTACCATGTTGGTTGTCTATGAGGTTAGTTATGTTGGGAACATTTCTCAGAATCTCAGCAATGACACACTTCAAGCCAACCTGTAGAATGACTTCTTTCATGCTGTTCATCGTATAAAGGTGTAAAAATACCTTGAAGATGTGAGAGTTTGGGGACACATTTTCTATACTTAGGTGGGAAAACACCACCTGAGAATAACTGGAATCAATGGAACTGCTCTTCTATCACAACAGACACGACATTATAATCAAAAGTGCTACCAAAAAACATTTTAAGAGACTTTAATTCTGCCCATGTTCTGCTATTTTTTGGAAATGCCAGAGCACTTTTTTTGGAAGGAACCATTATAATACTGTGAATTAGAACAGGAATCTGGGAACAAACTTTCCAAGTTTACAAGAGACTTTGTCATAGTTTAATGTATTAATATTGTTCCTCTTCCTGTATATTTGGAGAAATGCATGGAGTTTTGGAATTAAAGAACTCGGCATAGCTCATGATAGCTTAGGAGGGATGAGTTTTCCTAGGGCTATTCTTCCCATACCTTTTACTTGTGTGTCTTCTATGTCAAAGGCCTGTGCTAGGCATGAAGGATAAAATATACAAACAAACCACAGTCCCTCTCCTAAAGATGTGTATAGTGTAGTGGGAGAGACAGAGAGAGAAAATCAAGTAATTTAAAGCATGGTGAGTGCTATTATACAAAGTGGAAGAGGTGCTCGGGGAGCACGGAAGAGCAAGTATGCAGATAAGAAGAGCTCTGCCTGGGGTTCACCAGTTAAATAAAAGCTGTGCTAAGCCCATGCATATTCTCTCCACAATCGTGCATGTGTCCTTATTCATAATGCTTGAAAGCTCCCCTGTTCCCCATTGTTACTCTCTGTTCTTTCCATCGCTCAATCTACTATTATTATTATTTCTAAGAATTTGTTTTTTTAGGAAAGAGCAAGTGCACTCATTGCTTATCCACTAAGCCTTTTGAAGAATGACAAGTATTCTGGGGAACAATTTCAAAATGAAGTTTATATATAGGTGACATTGTTATAGTCAACTCTTAAATTTTTATATAATGAGAACAGTTAAAGGATGAAAACTAGGTCTCTGCTTTCCAATCTGCTATCTTTTTCAGAAGGTGGTAAATTATTAAAATAAGCTGCTTTTCTTATTAATTGACATAACTGATACAATTTTGAATTTAATTCAGTTCAATAAATACTTGGATACCTACTCTGTTCCTGGCACAATATTATGTGCTACATGTACGTGGACGGATACGTATATGTGTATATATGTGGGTGTACATGCAAATAGTTACCATATATAGTGTATGAGTTGCTTTTTGAGTAACAGGAGACTTGGGTCAGCGGAGCCAAACCTTGCACATATAAAACAAGCAAACAGCAAGCAAGTAGAAATTCATAAGGTGCTAAATTGAACACAGTGAAGTTCTGCAATGAATGTTCTCTAAGAAAGTCCGTTGGAAGTATCAGGCCCTTCCTGAGAGAAGGTGGAGCTCAAGGTGAAACTTCAAAGGCAGAACATATCTGGTTATGTACAAGTGTGGATGGAACCAAGCTGACTCTAAAGAAAAAGAGAACTTTTAGTTGTGGAACTGAACAAGCGTGGCTCATGGGGGCAAATGTTAAAGGATAAATGTTAGGTGAGGAGACAGAGACAGATGGTTGGTGCCAAAGTGAAAAATAAATACACATGTTCTCAAATCACACATCCAAAGTAAAGGGTTCTATTAAGAGTTTTCTAATGCCTTTACTGGATTCAGCCTACAAGAAAGAGTCACTAGGTAATGATGAAAATCAGTGCCACCATGAGTATTTTACAAAATCCTGTGTGTAATGAGTCAACATGTCATTACATGTGTTCCGTGAACTACATCTCAGAGAAGGTCGAATACCTCCTGGGCGCTGAGTCAGCTGTGCACATCCTCAGGGTGGCTCCATGGCAGCTCCTTGGATTCTGGCTTCAGTCTCAGCACATTAAGCTCATTTTCTAACCTGGGGAAGAGAGAGGAAAGTTTATCCCCAGTAACACATGGACCATGTCAATGAAAGCAGGGGGGTTATTTGGAACGCCTCTTCCTCCAAAATCACCCTCCAATAGATTTTTTTTAAAAAAGAAAGTGTTTGGTTACAGGCTATGTAGAACTTTTGGCATTTCTTCTTTACCAGCTGCATAAAGAACAAATCATTCATTCTTTCCAGCCCTCTCACAGCAACGCTACAAAGCAGACCACTGGCTTTTGAGACTGGAAGTGCCCCAAGAACATCAGCTCAGGGAAGGAGAGGCTTACAGAGTCTCATAAATTGTTAAATTGTTAGCTCTTCCAGGTGGCCTGTAATTAAGCCAGTCCATTCTGTGAAATTTAGGTTGAAGAGGACATATATTAGAAGGGTCTCTTCTCTCAATCCTGTAATTCTTCATTGGCTACTGTGGGATGAGATTTTAAAAATCTGTCTGCTAAGTAGATTTAGGAGTTTTCTAGAAGAGCCTCAGGGACTGAGAGACTAGGGCGGTGCCTGGGGACAAGTTCCCATGGGCCCCCTTTCCCTCCCTGAACAGAACAACTCTACTTCCGTGAATCTTCGGACGTTGGACTTCAAGAGACATTTTTCCTTAAACAAAAGAAGAAGATAATGTTTAAAATTAAACTGTCCCAGTTTATTTAAAATATTATGTGAGTTACATGCATCTTTACAGACCCTAACCACCCTGTAAAATGAGTCATAACTGAATATCCGTTCCACATTCTTTCCTAGGGATTAGAACAACAGCAAACATTTGGGGCCCGTCAGGAATGGACATAACTATGTCAGATGGCACAAAGGCAAATCTCTCTCCATGCGAGCAGCTAAAATTTCCATGTCACCATTACTTACTGAGCAAAATAGAAGCATTCAGAAATACATAAACTCTTTCCAGAAGGCTCATGGTCTTAAACTATGGGCAGAGTACAAACAAACTGAAATTCAATATGGAAATGCCATTGATGTTCTTAAATAGAAACACCAGGTCATCTCCGTCCTCAAGTGTGCAGCTTGATTTAAATGAAAACTGACAATGATGCAATTAAAGTTAAGGCCTGTGCGTTGAAACTCTGCTCCTCGAACGTTCCTCGTTAGTTGATCGAGGCAGGTCGTCTGCTGCCAAAGTGCTAAAGGATGCCGTTCTTCCTCTAAAGAGTTCTCAACACACTGTGATAGCAGTTAAGTAACGAGCATGTAAGTCCTAATGACGCTGTGAGTGAATTCCTCAGGAACAACCCCACACATCTTTGATTAACCGCTGGAAGATTGATGAGCCACTTCTGTTTTCCAAACTCGACCTCCTTCACTAGAGAAATGATGATTCCCCGTATCCATCAAGAGAAAGTAGTGATTTATAGAACGAAATGATGCACCGAAGGAATTTCTGAATTTCAGAAAGCTTGGTGTCTTATTTCCCTCGTGAGCCGTGATCCAGGATGGGGAATTAGGACAAAGAAAAGAGCCAGTTCCTTTAGAGTGCAAATACATAAAATCACAGATCTGTTGAGTCTGGGAAGGGAATGAATGCTTCTTCATAGTGACTCTCCAAGAACTAAAAGAAAAGGAGCTAAAGGAAAATTCGAGCATTTATCTCTGTGTCTTTTCCCTGTAGTTATGATGAAACTGCTCATCCAGTAAAATCTAGTAGGGGAGTGAAGTTTTAGGGCTACTTACCATTTTTCAAAGAAATCAACAAAATGAGACTGGTTGGCGTTGGAGAGACTATCTCCTGTATAGTGAATATTAAGTCCTAAAACGATGCTTGCGTATCTAATTGGTGTGACATTCTAGGAGTGTGAAAGAAAGGGAAATCTGTTTAAGTAAGCTCAAATTTAGGGTCCATTGGAAGTAACGAAAATATTTTTTAAATGATTTTTGTTTATGAAAGTTAATTAGATTCAATGATTGAGATTTTTGTAATCATCTGAAGTTTAATTTTTAAAAGCACACACATGAGCAAAAACCTGATTCTATAGCATTATAATGAATACTTTGATTATTTTTAAAAAATAAGATTTTCAAAAGACAAAGTATTTTACTAGAAGGAGAAAAAAAGTTTGTAATTATCTAAAAGCTCATGAGGCAAACTTGATTCCTGCCAAAAACTTGGATATTGAATTGTAACAGGACTACAGGGGGAAACTGCTGTTATTCTAGAGAAAGAAATTATAATTTACTAAGCGAAAAGTCAATTGGTCCTTGAAATAACTGAAATGGCAAATAGGAAAAACAATGCCTTGAATATTGAAGAAACTCAGCAAATATTTGTGGAATGAATAAAAGACCCCTGCATAAATCACACTGCTGGTAACATAGCGATTTAGTCACACATAAATTTTTCTATCATGGCACTTTTGAGATGTGTGGTCTTAGGAAAGCTGTTTAAAGTCTAGCCTCAGTTTCTTCATCACTAAAATGGACATAATGATATTTATTTCAGAGGGTTACTGTAAATTTTATACGGGATATAGTGTATTACCTAAACCACATGCCACAGTGTCTGGCCCCATGAATGTTAATTCTTTATATTGTACTTTAAAAAATTTTTAAAAACAGTACAAAAGTTCCCACAATTTAGTAACACAGAGAAGCATCAATAAGAAAACATGGTGGAATTATCATGTTAAATTTGCTAAACAGTCGCCATAAGCAGGTAATCACACTAGGACAAGTAAGTGTTCTGTCCCAGCGTCATGCTGGCTCTTCAGGTATATGATTTCAGAACTTACGTGGTTGGTTTTATTTAAATGTCAATTTAAGAGTAACAAGCCGGAGCCCAGTGAAAGTTTAAGTTAAGTTGTCAACTGTTTCCAGTTAGTAACGAAAAGCATAGAATTTCAAGCCAAATCCAACCGGCTCCTGAGATTTTTCTCTCAACCACGTGGCTCTCCCACCACTGGTCTTTCACATGGTGTGAACAGCGGCCTTGAGAAAAGCAAGCCTCAGGCTCCCCAGGTCTCTGTGCCGTCTGCGGGATTTGTCTGCTGGCCCCTTCCAAACAGAATTTTAACTATTTAATATGCAAAATTTCCCCTAAATACAAGCAAAAAATGAGAAGTTGGTTCTGTGTCTTGAAGACTCAAGATATTCTTGTGATTCAGACATTTTTCTCTGACAGGCTTCACAAAAAAGAAGATTTTCTGAGCCATCACCTGGGATCGGAGCAAAAGGAGATAGCAGGCTTGGTTAGGATGCCGAGGACCTGGAGGGGATGCTACGTGGGTGGGCCAGTTCACAGCACAGGGTTTGTTTTGTTTTGTTTTGTTTTGTTTTTTGCGGTACATGGGCCTCTCACTGCTGTGGCCTCTCCCGCTCCAGAGCACAGGCTCCGGACACGCAGGCTCAGCGGCCATGGCTCACGGGCGCAGCCGCTCCGCTGCATGTGGGATCCTCCCGGACCGGGGCACGAACCCGTGTCCCCTACATCGGCAGGCGGACTCTCAACCACTGCGCCACCAGGGAAGCCCCAGCACGGGGTTTTAAATGACTTGCACACATTTTTTCTACCATCATATTACTCTGTCTAAGAAACTCCTCTTGCCAGAAATTCTTTGGACAGAAATGTTTTCCTGGGCAAACTGGTCAGGTACCTGGTTATGAGTAGACTGTAGAAAGCCTGGGCTTTTCTGGAAGGGCTTTATGATGAGTGTGTCACGGCGTGTGACAGTGACATGGAACAGCACACTTCTGGCTGCTCTGTTATCGTGGCCACCAGAGAAAGGGCTGAAGCTTCTTAACCTCCAACATCGCAAAGCCCGGGATGTTAACTTCCTCCGCCAAACTGTCCTCCTCACCCTTTTATTTTTTTCTTTAATCCCTGGCAGCTTTTTGGAAAGGGAAGACGAAAACCAGTACTGACAGCACTAACAGTGAAGAGCTGAGCCAGCCTGTTCAGGGATTTGGGTTTTTTCCTTTATTTTCTCTGTTTTTTTTCTGCCAGCTGGTCTCTCCAGGAAGCAAGCAAAACATAGTTTTTCACTGGACATACCTTACAAAAAAGTTTTTTTTTTTTCTTATGAAGAAAGAGGGAAAAAACCCTTTTTCTTAAAAAAAAATAAACGGACTGTATCTGGAAAGAGGATGCAGAATTATATCATAGAATCATTGAATAACCTCAAAGTCTATCAGTATTTTAAATTATCTGGGAACCTAGGCACAGGTTTGCAAAATAGCCCTCCAAGAACTTTTAAGGAACCCTTGCTTCTTTATTGGGCCACGGCAAGGATTATCTGAAGCTGACTAAGCCTCTACTAAGAGAATAGTAAATCACAAATAGTGATCGTGTCTTCTTTCTTCAGCAAGAGACCATTAAGCTGTACATAGTACCATGGGGGAACAGGAATATTAAGGCTGTTCGTTGGCAGGTCTCGGGCTAGCGTCCCTCCTGCAGTGTCCATGACCAAGCTCAAGCGCAAGTCAGAAACCAGCTTTACTACTGAAAGCTTGGCAGGAACATGGTGATGGACAAGGAACTTGCTCAAATCAGAATGTCTTACGGTGACTTCACAAACCGGAAAGTAGCATTTCTGAGATCACAGCAGTAAGTGACGATTCCCCCAGATTTTCGGAAGGTAGCCCAGACTAGCGTACTCTTCGGTAGACTCTTAAGGAATAATGCTGCAGATAGAATACTGGCCATTCGTTTTATGAGGTGATAGAAATCCAGCTCCGTGTTGTAATATCAGAAATTGAAATATTCTATAAGATATGCTATTTTTCAAAATAGCCAAATCTTAGGAGCTTTTAAAGCTATGTTTACAACTTGCTAAAACACCAGTCAAATGTATATACACCAGAATACGTGCACAGTTTTGCTTCATACATTGTGTATAAAGCAGCTTTTGGTAAATTACTGAATTTTTATATGATCATGTAAACTTGTTACTTAAAGGAGTTCCTTTGGAAATAATCAATTCATTTTGTAAATATACATTTTTATGTACTACATTTTCTTAAATTGAGGTACATCTGTGTTGCTTCTCTAGTAAATATTCTGTGGTTAATAATTGTAGAAGGAGGAGAAAATGAGAAACGGAAAAAAGTAAACATCCTCTTTACCATAAAGTGAACCCTTAGTTTCTCAAATTCTCAGCAATTGAACTTAATAGGGGGTGGTCAGCAAGTGTCTTTCTATTTCTAGTTTTGACTCGACCTACCCCACACTTTCTAGTGATAATGTCATATTTTTATTGTAATCCACGAAGTCTTTCCACATACACGATCCTTTTTCATCTCATCACTGACCTCTACAAACTACTAGATGGTATTATGCTTCTTTTACAGAGATGGTAACAGAGGCTTAAATACATAGACTTGCTCAAGGTTAGTGATCAAGTTAGAGGAAAGTGAGTCATGAGCCCTGGTCTTCTGACGTTGCCTCTGACATCGCCCATCTTGACCATTTGCAGCATTTTGTTTGTTTCATTTATACTATGAAACAAGCAGTGTTCTTTTTCCAGAGCTATCTCTGTGGCGGGTTGCAGTCTTTGTAATAATCCTTCCTAGACCCAGAATTACTTAATACTTTCTGTGCTGTTTTTTCCCCATCTGTGTGGTATCCCAAACAGATTCAACATTGACTGTCCCACCAAGTCAGCTCATCACCAGCTTGTGCGTCTCGTGAAGACAGAGGTTCCTTTCACTCTCAGAGGTTGGAAAGATGCCTAGCACATGGCGGGTCCTAAGTAAATATCCAAGGAAGGAAGGGAGAAGGGAAGAAGGGTAAAAGGAAGGGAGAGGGTGAGGGGATTCAAATTTAAAAATACGGATCTTACTACCACTTACCCCGGGGCATTGCCAATTCTAACCTTGCCTCGGCCAGTGGTGTGGCCCCTCTACATGCTGAATAAATGTTAACGGAGGGACTCTCAGAGTTAATTCTCAAAGAACAAATGAAGACCAAAAGTCAGTACTGCCCAGAAATTAAATCTATCACAAATGCCCCCACTCCTTCTTCTTAATCAGACCTACTGTCCCTTTTCTCTGATTCCTTTCAACTTTATGCCTTGGCATTAGCCCTCCTCCCCAAATAAAACAGACCCTCAATGTACATTTTTTAACAGGAATAGTTAATGGCTGTGAATATCTTCAAACATCTTCTTCATTTCATGTCAACTCAAAGATCTCTTGCCTTGTGGTGAGGAAAGCTAGTTGTTTACCTTTTGATTTCTCATTTTAAGTGAGTGCATTTTTATTCTCAATATTTTAAACTCTCTGAGCCAAACTTCAACTATTATGAAACGTTTTCTCTCTGTTCATTTAAAATTGAATGCTCAACATGGTACTTCAGAGTGTGTATCGTGAACTGAAAACACACCAGACACCAGATATCAGAACTGTAACTGACAGGGGATCGCTCTTTTTCTGTCTCTACAGCAAACCAGGAAATTGTCAAGTCTTAGAAGGTGTTACAGAAGGGGTTTGGCTGATGTAACACTTGTTCTCAATACCTGCTGAGAACAATTCCTCTGGACTTCAGTTCTTCATCCTTTAAGCCAATCTGTATGTTACTCCTGGACCGCAGATTCTTTCTTTCTTTATTTGGCTGCACCGGGTCTTAGTTGTGGCATGCGGGTTCTTAGTTGCGGCATGCGAGCTCTTAGTTGCGGCATGCGAGCTCTTAGTTGCAGCATGCGGGATCTAGTTCCCTGACCAGGGATCCAACCCAGGCCCCCTGCATTGGGAGCGCGGGGTCTTAACCACTGGACCACCAGGGAAGTCCCTGGACCCCAAATTCTTTAGTACCTGTTTAAGTTAGCAGAGTGGTAGGAATAATAAAAATAAGTAAAATTTTAAAAAATCTTGCTTTTGCCTATACACACAACTGGCTCCTCATACACGGGCAGCTAGAGGATTACAGTAGGAGGAATGGTCTGTTTCAGTGTCAGGAGCTCTCTTCTCTGGGGTTAAGGTAACAACAGGGAGAGAGAGAGCCGTAGCCCCCCAGCGTGGGGTGGGCCTCCTATTGGGACGTAGTTGGGTGAGGACAGACTGCCCGCAGGACACTGGGCTGCTCTGCCTGAGTGTATGGGACGTCGCCTTGCCAGGCAAATTTGGGGCTGAGGCCAGTACCCCTGGGACTCTTGACTTCCTATGCTCTCTGCTCTAAGACCTACTTCTGCAAGCATGTTCACATGTCAGAAACACACATCAGTGTGCCCCCTCTTCACTTTTCATGACAAATGTCAAGATAAAACAAACTAGCTGCTGCCAGCGCCTAAACCTACCCCGAGCATGTGGTTAGTGGTGATAAAACTATTTGTGGCTAGAACTGCGGGGAGGAGATGCATTACGTGTAAACTGTTCGGCCATTAAGCCCTTGTCCGTGGCGCATATCAGATTTTCCTCCCCGCAGCTGTCGTCCTCTGACTGGAGAAGACGGGTTGCTAGTTTCATTCCTTGTATGGGTTTGTGGCCTTTTTAAAACTTCACTCTGGCATTTGGGAGAGCTAGAACAGTGTGATAACAAAGTGTGTAAAGAGAAGGAAAGGACAAGAAAAGTGTCATTTATGAGAAGAGTAAACACTACCCCAGTTCTTTGTTACTGCTCCAGGGGCTGTTCTAAACGTGTACAATTATAACCTCATTTAATCCTGACGAAAGTCTGATGACGTAGGTGCCATCGGTTATTAGGTCTGTTTTCGCCTCCCTTATTTTATGTTCACTGGTTTCGATACGTCTGCCTGTGGTTAAGGAGCAAATGTCACACGTTGGAAAAGCACATGCAGGAAGCAGACAGTCTCTGTTCCAGTCTTGCTTTGCTGGTAGCGCTCTGGGTTGCTCTGAGGACATCCCCTACACTCTCTCAACTTCAGTTTGTTTGTTTGTTTGTGTCTTCAACTTCAGCTTCTCTATCTGCAAAATGGAGGAGTTGGGCAAGATCGGTGGGTTTGGGACCTTTTATTTTTAAGCCATTGACTGTGTGTGTGTGCGCGCGCGTGTGTGTGTGTGTCTGAATCTGGAAGCTCAAATTGTAAAGCTGCTGGAGTGGAAGCTGCATCGTTGGAAGAGAGAACCCGTGTTTTACAGATGCACTCAAGGTAGCTCTGCTGAACTCATAGGGCTTTTTGAAGCCATCCGTAAATCACAGAAGTTGATGGTATCTGAAGTCCGCTCTTTGCTCTGAAACACATAGCGTTTCTTTCACGTTATGTTAACTACTGGTGAATCCTTTTTGTACCAGAGAAGCTTTTAGCACTCAGAACCCAAGCTACTCGTTGTGAATTTATCACCCCCGTGACGTCACCTGCCTTAATCCAGAGCACGTAGAATGTTCTCACCTGAGCTGCTCAGAACAACTGTCGTGAGTCACCGAATACGTGTAACTGCAGTGATTTGCGAACAGTCCCTGCACTCTTGCAGACGAGTTTTCGCGTTTTTACTCTGAGGATCACCCAGGGTCATTTGACGCATGCTGTTGGCAGTTTTGCCCTCGAGCCACGCTTGGGCACTGTTCCATCCTCCCCACTGTGCACACTTTCGGTGCTAAGAGACAGTCCCTGGGTCATCTTGGGTGCTCTGTGTGTCCCGTGGAGGTGAACAGTAACCCTTCTGCACATCTGGGAGAAGGTCTGAAGTCTCTCACTGCCCTCAGTCGTAGAGCAGGTGTTCGGCAGATTTAGGCTGTCAGGGTGAGCAGGGAGGCCCCAAGAGTAAAGGACATCAGGGTAAGAAGAGCCAAGTGCTTCCTTATCTCTTACTGGGGTGTTATGTTTTCTGCTAACCTCATCCTCTATTTTAAAATCTTTTTGGCTGCCCTCTCTTTATTAATTCGCATCTTCTTAATCAAAAAATAAACTACATCAGGAAAAAAAATGAACAGAACTCATTTATAGAATTTAATAAAAGACTGTAAAGCAGAAACCTGTTTAACCACGACCCAAGTCAAGAAGTGGAGCATCGTGGGAAGCCCAGAAGCCCTCCAGGTAAACCTTTATAACCACAACACCCTCCCTGTCCCCAAAGAGAGGGCGACTAACTTTTATTGTAATCATTTTCTTGCCTTTCTTTCTGGTTTTCACTCCTCTGAATACATCCCAAATTGATAAGTTTCATTTGGTCTGTTTTTGTTTTTTTAATATTTATTTATTTAATATTTATTTTTGGCTGCGTTGGGTCTTCGTTTCTGCGCGCGGGCTTTCTCTAGTTGCGGCGAGCGGGGGCCACTCTTCATCGCGGTGCGCGGGCCTCTCACTGTCGCGGCCAGTCTTGTTGCGGAGCACAAGCTCCAGACGCACAGGCTCAGTAGTTGTGGCTCACGGGCCTAGTTGCTCCGCGGCATGTGGGATCTTCCCAGACCAGGGCTCGAACCCGTGTCCCCTGCATTGGCAGGCAGATTCTCAACCACTGCACCACCAGGGAAGCCCCTGGTCTGTTTTTAAATTTTATATGCGTTGAGTCATCCACTAAACACTCTCTCATGACTTGCTTTTTTTCACTAAATGATATGATAGGAAGATTGATCTATGCATATATGAAGTTCACTCATGTTCAATGCTATAAATTCCATTCCCAAGTTAGAGTAATTACAAATGATATTGCTCTAAACGTCCAGTACAAATAAGTTGCTATAGCTCTAGGACTGGAATTGCCAGGTCAAACAGCATGAATATCTTTTGTTTTTTTACCTAGTGTTACACTGTTTTCCAACAGGGTTGTATCTATAGTGAAACCAGCAGCATATAAGAATTTGTGGTGGTTCCCATTGTTGCTAATATTTGGTATTGCCAATATTCTTAATTTTTGCCGATCTAGCGAGCATGTAGGGATATCTTGTGGTTTAACTTTCATTTCTCTAATAATGCCATTTTCATGTTTATTAGCCATCTGTACTTCTCTTTTGTCATGTGCCTGCCAAATATTTTGCCATCTGTTCAACTGCATCATCTGCTCCTTTTTTGTGGGTTTTTAGGAGTTATTTTTATATTCTAACAATTAGATAGAAAATGAAAAAAACACTTGAAGGAGCTCCTTATAAATATCCTTTGTGGCTTGTCTTTTCGCTTTTTATGGTTTTTCTTTTGGTGAACCGAAGTTCTTAATTTAAAAATAGTCAAATTTATAAATCTTTTCCATTTTGGTTCATATTTTGTGTGTAATTTATTTGTTACAACCCTGCTGTATTTCAAGATAATGGAACTATTTTCCTGAATTCTCTTCTTAAAGCTTTCCTTTCCAGTTCTCCACTTGGAATTGAGTTTTGGAATGGTATGATGTACAGTTGCTGCAGACCCACTCTGAATAAGTGTAGGGCCTATCATGGGCTTTCTAACTGGTTACGTTTCCCCAGGCCTAAACCACATTATATTGGTTTCTACAGCTTTACACTATGTCTTGATACCTGGTAGAGCTATATCTATTTTAGAAGCAACTTCTGTGATTCCCAGAACACTTGTTGAGTTTACTGTTGGAATTCATTTAACCTGTCAGTCATTGATTTGAGAGAGAATTCACATCTTGGCAACACTTGACCTTCCAATGAATAAACATGATATGTTTTCCCATTTATATACGTTTTCTTTAATGTCTCTCAGTATTGTTTTATTATTATCCCCTGAGAAGGTCTCACATATTTTTTGTTTAATTTATTCCTGGGTACTGAATTGTTTTATGCTACTACTATAAATAGTATCTTGTTAGTTTTTTTCATTTTCCACCTATACGTTGTAGGTTAATTTGTACAATTAATACAAATGAATTGTATTTACAATTAATTTTTGTATATTAATTTTATACCCAGAAACTTTGTTAAACTCTCTTATTAATTCTAATAGAAATCTGTAGGTTCTGTGGGGTGTTTTCAGTAGAAAATCATAATATTTGTGAATAATGCCAGGTTTCTTTCTTTCTAATTGCCATGCTACCATTTTTTAATTTCTTCTTCTTCCTTCAGTCTATGGATTAAAACCTTCAGCACAAAAATTAATTGACTATGATTCTGTTCTAGGTCCCCTTAAAGCTTGAGTCTGAATAAAATTTAAGGCACAGATATGGTAAAAAATAAATACAATATATAACTTTCAGAGAAGAGCAGGAAACAGAATTATAAAATTAATCAAATCAAAAGAACTAAAGAAGGAGAACAAAGCTACAGAAAAGGTGGAGAAAATACAAAATACAAACTAATATAGGAAAAATAAATCTAAATCTATTAGTAATTTAAATAAGTATAAATTGAGTTCTCTAAAGATAATTTTCAGATTGACTTTTTTGAATGGCCCTTCTAAAACATAAGGATTCAGAAAAGTTGAAAATAAAAGGATCATGAGAGATGTGCCTCAGGAAATAAAAGTGTTGTCACTATATTAATGTGAGATAAGTAAGATTTTTAGGCAAAAAAAAAATTACTGGATGCCACCATATAATGATAACAGGTTGAATCTACTAAGAAGCTGTAACAAGTCTGTGTATTCACCCAGTAAAATGGCTTCAAAATAGAAAATTGAAATACTGGCATAACTACAAGGAGAAAGAGAAAAATATATATATATATATATTTTTGCAGTACGTGGGCCCCTCACTCTTGTTGGCCTCTCCCGTTGCGGAGCACAGGCTCCGGACACGCAGGCTCAGCGGCCATGGCTCACGGGCCCAGCCGCTCCGCGGCATGTGGAATCTTCCCGGACCGGGGCACGAACCCGTGTCCCTTGCATCGGCAGGCGGACTCTCAACCACTGCGCCACCAGGGAAGCCCAGAGAAAACATTTTAATAGAATTATCTTAGTAATTGATAGATTAAGGAGACAAACACTGCTCACTATATAAACATATAGAAGAAATTTAAGAGGTAGCTCTTATTGGTAAATCGAACTCTAAATTCACATTCTTTTCATGTAGCTTTTGAACATTTACGAAAATTGAGCGTACACAGGGCCATAAAGCATGTCTTAAGAAATTTCAGATGTCTGGTATTATACAGACCAGAGGTTGGCAAAGTTTTTCTGCAGAGGATCAGAGAGTAGATATTTTCGTTTCTGTGTGCCATGTAGTCTCAAGTCTGCAGTTATAGTCTCAAAGCAAACATAGATGATGTACAACAGAATGGGTTTTGCTCTGT
Source organism: Pseudorca crassidens (assembly GCF_039906515.1). Classification (NCBI taxonomy): domain Eukaryota; kingdom Metazoa; phylum Chordata; class Mammalia; order Artiodactyla; family Delphinidae; genus Pseudorca; species Pseudorca crassidens. The sequence continues at coordinate 32,434,407 of NC_090316.1, read as the reverse complement.
TCCGATAACACTTTATTTACCAAAACAGATGGTAGGCCAGATGTGGCCCAGGAGCCATAGTCTGCTGACCTCTGATATAGAACACATCCATTCCTCTCAGTTAAATTAATGTAGAAATCATTCACAAAATGCAATGAGAAAAAATCTCTTTATGTTTGGAAACTGAGAAAATATCTTTAAGTAACTCATAGGTCAAGCAATCAAAATTATGAAAAGAGCAAAATCAACTTCCACAGACTGAAGGGAGAAAATAATAAAGCTGCAAGTAGAAATTAATAAAGTAACTTTTTATCAACAAATTATAAACAAGCTAAAAGATAACCTGTTGAAAAACTAGTAATTAGTATACCTCTGTCAGAACAGAGCTACAAATAAACAACAGATGGAGTCAAAGAGAACATAATAGCAGACGTTGCTGAAATTTTTATAAGTGGTTGTTATATAACAACTTAATGCCAATAATTTTGACTATTTGGATGAAATAGACAATTTCCTAAAACATATAACTTATCAAAGCTGAGTTTTTTAAGAAAGAAAGAACCTAAGTAGTCTGAAAATCACTAATATAATCATTAGTTTTTAAACTTCCTCCAAAAAATCTCCAAGAGTAGGTGATTTTACCAGTGGCTTCTACCAAGCACCATAGGCAGAAATATTTCTAACAGGTGAACTATGACAGTAGAGAAAACAAGAGACTAGCCTCTCTCATGTCACGGAGTCAGTGCCCTGTTACCTGTGGCGTCTTTGTACGGTGTCACCTTAGTTATCCTGAACTGCTTCCCAGAATCCCCTCTCCTCTGTTGTTCTGGGTTGGGAGCAACCAGAAGAAAAATATGTACAGAGTGAAGAGCCACCATCTTTACGCTCTGAAGTCTGCTGTGGACACGGCCCCACGGCTGCTGGCACAGGCCACTGCTCATCCAGCAACATCCAGACCCACGGCTGGTTCAGCTCCCTCGCGACTGCCTCTCAAGTGGTGAAGGGTACCGGCTTCTCCTCGGGTCACCTGCATCTTGGAAGTTGGAGGTGATGAGAGACAAACACCATCCAGGTTTCCTTCTGGGTTCCAGTACATCCTTGCTCTCCCCTACTTCACATTCAGCTCTCACTGCAGACCTGCAGCCAGACAGTCTACAGTAAAGTCAAGCCCAACATACATGCAAAGACAACAGCCTTGCAGAGACTTCTTAACCCGCAACTGTGGAAGGGCCCATTGGTGTAAGAATTCCCTCGTTCTAAATATTGTATTCAGAGGGATCGAAATTTAACTGATACATTACCAGAACTTGAGAAGGTCAGTATACGGAGAATCAAAGGCTAATCTCACTCAGGAGTGTAGCTGCAAAAATCTTAAGTGAAATATCAGCAAACCAAAACTAGCATGAGAAATCATCTTTCTAAGAAATGTCTTATGGTAAGGTTTCCTGTTTTAAGTAACATCCTGGCCCATAAATTGAGCAGAAAGATAACATCCTATTAGGAGGTACAACCTTGCTTTTGCAGAAGCACACAATCAAAGCTGCTAAAGTTACCTTGGGACTATTTTGAAGCAGATCCCAAACATATCACTTGATCAATAGAGAGAAAATGGGTTGAACGATAGCCAGAATGAATGTAAGCAGAACAGGGAATGACTATTACCGTACGTAACGTACAGTAGCTCAGGCTAGGCCCTTAACTACAGGGTGGCGGTGTTGGAAATGAATGTATACGGACATAACTAAGGGAATTTTTGCGGGGGGGATTGGCGTGATGAACTAACAGGTTGGTTTATGCACAGTTTCACAGCAACATCTGGGGTAGAAGCCCTGGGGTAATGTTTAATGTTATTAAAAAGTTATTAAGTTATTAAAAGTTATTAAGGCACTTCCAGTGTAGGACATCATGGCGCATTATTGCACATTTAAGAACTGCCATCAGTTCTTTGTCTGTTCAGGAAAAAACTTAGGTAAAATCCCACTTGACTGAATTCAGTTCGACTCGGCAAACCTGGGGACTGTCCAGATCATCTTGGCTTCATCACCACTGGCAAAACCTTCCGGAACCAAGGGGCTGTTGATAAGGAT